>NC_022029.1:5771916-5812213 GCF_000317375.1 Microtus ochrogaster
TCGTGCAAAAGAAAGACAGCCCTGCAGAAAGAGCTGGGGGAGGCGGGTTTGTGCTCTCTTCAGGGACACTCCGCCCCTGGATAGCACAGACTCACCAGTCCAGATGGGTTTCCTCAGCAACTCTGTTTGCTTGTTTGTTTGTTTGTTTGCTTTTCTAGTAGGGCGTGCTGGGTTTTTTGTTTGTTTGTTTTCTTGGTTGTGAAGTGTTTTTATTGCTCTAAAGAATTATTTGTTTTCTTCTGAAAAGGAAGTTAAAGTTGACTAGGTAGGGGAAGGAAGAGGATCTGGAAGAATTTGAAAGCAAGGAAAAAATATGATCAAAATATATTTAAGTTTAAAAAATGGTTTTACCCGGCAGTAGTTGCTCATGCCTTTAATCTCAACACTTGAGAGGCAGAGGACAGTGTACCTATGAGTTTAAGGCCGGTCATATCTAAATGGAGAATTCCCTAACAGTCAAGGCTCCATAGAGAATCAGTCTCTAAAAACAAAACAAAATAAAACAACAAAAAGCCCAACAAATAAGCTTTAGATACTAAAAATGCAAGAAAATAAAACCCAGAGCAATCAACTACACACATAAATTATTAAACTAACATCTTTCCTTCAATCTATTTTTTATAATTTTTATAAGTATATGTGTTTTGGATGCAATTATGTGTATGCCCCACAAGCTTGCAGTGCCCACTGATGTCAAAAGAAGATGTCTATCTGCGGGAACTGGAGTTGCAGATGAGAAGCAGCTAACGTGGGAAAAGCATACAGTGTGCTCTTCTCACTCACTGAACGATCTCTTCAGCCCCCTATTTTATTATCATAAACCACAGTTTTATATTTTGCTTCGTAATTGTAATATTGGTATGTTCATTCCGTTTTATGTCATGAAACTAACTGAACACATTCTGCACTTTGTTCACTTAATATTTACTACGCAAAGGACATGGTGCGTGACAGAAATAAACAATACTCTTTTGTTGTTGTTGTTGTTGTTGTGACAAAATAGTTAAACAAGTTATAGGAAAGAAAGATTCAGTTTGATACTCAGTTTGAGAAAACAGTCTCTGATAATTCATAAAATATATGAATTTTCTGTGGTAGATGAACCTTGTTTTCCTCAGGGCAGCTAGAAAGTCAAGAGAGGAAGGGCAGGGTCTGTGGTCCTACTATTTCCTGGGAAATCACTCTCTAGTGTCAAACTCCCTTCTACCAGAAAAGAAATTTAGTTGGAAGCTGGAGCTAAAATTTAAATCCCACTGATAGTGACACATATTCACAGATACTCCTTCAATACCTGGACATTTAGGGATAGCTAAATTATTACCAATATAGAGGACAGTATTTGTCTCTGTGTCTTGTTTAGAGATAAAATGCTTGCCTAAGATGGGCAAGAAACTGGGCTCAATCTGCAGCATTGAATAAAATAGGAAAGAAAAAATAAGAAGTATGTAACCTAGATAAATCACTCCAAATACGCTCAAAGTTTTACATCAGGGATTTAAAATTTTCAAGCTCTGTTCTGAGTGCTGTGAAGTTAATTAGAGCCGTTGCTTTACATTGTGAATTATTTCTATTAAGTCATGTAGAAGAGAATGTTACATGAACTGAGAGAAATTATCCTTTTAATTGAAAACAGATTAAATGAATGCACATCTAAGTACTCAGAGAATCAGTGGAATAACTAGTTAAGGTCTAGGATAAAGATGTAGGTCCTATGAATAGTAGAATGATGTCAAGTGAAATTTAAGCACATATCTATATTTTTAGAAAGCTATAACGATGTACATATTTTCATGTATGTAAATATATATATATATATACATTTACACATATAATATTTAAAATAAACCTAGGTAGTATTATGGGGTGTGCTTATTGGCTTAGTCAGGAAACTAGCTAGAGCCACCTAGGAATAAGAAACCTATACTGAGGGCTAGTCATTTAATTGAGTTGTGGTCATATCTGAGAAACATTTTCTTGATTAATGGTTACTATTAGAGAGCTTCACCCATTACAGAAGTTATAATTCACCTACATCTGGTCTAGATTATATAATAAAGCAGGCTGCACAAGCCATGAAAATCAAACCTGTGAACTGTTCCACCGTGGTCTCAAGTTCAGTTCCTGCCTCTGTTTCCTGCATTGAGTTCCTGCCCAAACTTTGTTCAATAATGGACTGCGATGTTTTAGTGTGAGCTAAATCAACCCTTTCATTTCTGATTTGCTTTTGCTCAATTGGATCCTCTCACAAGGAAGGCATCATTTTTTTTTTTATCCTTGCACACATGAGAATTCAAAAGCATCAAAGTTTCAGATACTTGTGTCTGGATTAAATGTGACCTGAAAGTACATCTAGAATTATTTTTGGAGTAGGAAATTGCACTTAAGGAAGACAATGTTTAGTTGTAACAAAACAAATAGTGAAAGACATAAACACATTTTAATAAATTGTTTGGCTATACCCATCCTATTTTGTCAATTAAAATGCTATCGGGTCCGCATGATGACTTATTTGTTAAGGTCATGATGACCGAGAATAAATTGCTAGGACCCACATTGTAGAAGGAGAGAACAAACTCCTGCAGTTTGTCCTGAACTTCACACACTTTTCATAGTTAGTGCCTGTCTGCATACAGTCACACTCACTAACTAAATAGATGCAAAAGAAAAAAGCACTGAAGTTAAATCTTTTAATCATATTCTGTACCTTATTTTATATAATCTCTCTCAATTATAGTTTAAATAAGATGCTCTCAAAGCAATCATAAACTGTAGACCATGTTCTGGAACTACCTCTAGGAATCTAGGTTTAATCTCAATAGTTACAGAGTGTGATATTGCTTTTCAACATTTATTTTTTAGTTGTATTTATTCATGTGTGCTGAAGGGTTTGTGGAGTTGCCCAGTAGTGCAGTTGCCAACAGAATCCAGGAAAGACATGATTTTGCCCGGAACTGTAGGCGGAGGGACTTATGAGCCACCTGAAGTAGGTGCTGGGAAAAAAACCTAGAGACCTCTGTAAGAGCCATATTCACTATTAGCTGCCTACCCTTCTTTCCACTTTAGTTACAAAGCTAGGTTATCATATAACTCTCTTTAGAAACAATTGAAAGTGCTACAGAATATTGGATATATTTTATCCAAGCTAGAGATTTCTAGGTAACTAAAAAGCATACAGTGATTTTTTTTAAAAAAATAATTGAATCAAGTAGCATATTAGTTTCATAGAGTTTTATTTTCATAAGACAAGTTCACAGAATATTTTACTCATATCCTCTGGCTGTTGAATTTTGGTCAAATATTATTTCTGTGGAGTTTTTCAAATTATCAAGTATGCTGACATGAAATATGTAATCTACAAAAATAAAATATTCCTATCTGAGTTCCATTATTATAATAATCTAATATAAAGGAAGCTGAAGTTGAGAGCTAAGATGTAGACTTCAACACAGATTTATGACTGCATTTGTTCTCTATAAGAACCTGGATATTCTCCTTGTAAATAGTGATATACCATATAAAACCAGACCTGAAACAAATGCGTAAGCATTGTATTTAAGCTGTTTGTGTCTCTGGTCAGTCATGCAACAGCATGTAAGCTAGATTAATACCCTACTTCTACAAACAAGGAAGGTAAATTAATTTCACCCAAATTAATCATACTGTGTACATGAATATAATTAATAGCATGTACTCAGAAATTAGATCACTGTGGGCTCAGCCCTATATTGCTGGTCTTTCATTGGAAGATGTTGGGGATGCTAAAACAATAGCTACACCCACAATGGATAAATAGAAGCGAAGGTATGGTAAAGAGGAAAATAATGAGCAGATTGATTTAAAGTAGGCTCGTTCTTGAAATACAACAGGAGAGAATAGATTAAATACGGTGCAAGAAAAATAGATTGGGAAGACTTTTGAATCTTTCTTGTAATAGAAAACTGAATTAGCTAAGTAAAGTGGAATACTAAACTTAGTGATACTGAAGTGATAAATATATAGATTTTTTTTTATTAAAAAAGCTACATTTAAGCTCTTGGGTTTGTGCTGTACATGTCGTTATCATTAACTCCAGATTTCAACATAAAATGACATTGAGCCAGAGTGAGGTCAGAAGCTCTTTCTGTGGTTTCTCATCACAAGCATTGCCCCTAAGTAGGCCCTGCAGTGGTTTCACTTGAGCCTGGTTGTTCCCAGTCTCTTACCTTTTCCCAAGCACTGAATACCTTTCTCAACATTAGGCACCAACATCATTTAAAGGGAAAAATCCATTTCAGACATTAAACTTAATATTGCATATACGAAAACAGTTTGGGCTACATGTATTAGTGAGAAATATTTGTTTGTGATCATAAAACAAACAATAAACTATTAAAAACATAAGACGTTATCTTTATGTCACACTTTGGATAGAGTAGTTGAGCCCCACGCCAATTCTGAGATTCTGAGAAAACTTGATTCTGAAAATTGCATTTTCTCTTGCTCTTACCTCTCCAGAGGACCTCACATCGTCCTCACTGATTAAAAGATACAGGCAGGGCTCTTCCTTGGTGTTCCTATGAAACAGAATGAGTAATGCCCCTTTAAATTAGTGATAGGCGAACCACAAAACTTGGGGAAGTTGAGTTCCTTTTCTTCATGTGAACTTTCTTTGATGAAAAAGAGGCACTGGAAAACACGTGAGACTGCTCTCTCTTGAGAGGTTGAGAACTTACTCTCCTTTCAGACCTTGGCTTTAGAAATGTTTAAAAAGGGAAAGTTTCATCCTGGCATTTCCCCTAACTGTGTTTTCTATCAGCATACATCTAAAAAGCAGAAACAATGAAATTGAAATATTTTGCTTTCTTTTCAATTTCCCAGTCCTAAACATTTTCATATGAGTAAGGAAGAGATAATTCTATATTCTGATTCTGACTGGAGGAGAGAATTAACACAAAACAATAAATTCTTTGAACAAGCACTGACTATGTACAATAATGAGAGTGGAAGGAAAGCTGGGATGCAGGAAAGCTGGGATGCAGGAAAGCTGGGATGCTGTGATGGAAGGGAGGAAGGAACAGCGATAGAAAGGATGGGGATGGGAAATAAAGAATAGCATGAAAAAGATAGTTGCTTGTTATTGGTATGGGTTGCAACCATCTTTCCTCTGTCTCTTTAGCTACTCCTAGAGATATATGTCTTTTTATTCTAACCATGCCTAAGTACATAAAGGTTTATGAGTTAGGGTTCCTATTCAAAATCCTTCCATAGCATTTCTTGATTAATGCATGCACACATTCTAATTCTAGCAATTCTATTCCTTTCTATTTTTTTATCACATCACTTAAGTTTATGATAACTGTACACAGTGTTTTGTATGTAGAGATGTAACAGATGTAGAACTGAAAATTCTCTCAGATAGAGGGTCTGACATGGGCCCCTTTCCTGGTTTGGATTAAACAGTCTTCATGCAGAAATATTGATATGACTGAGAGGCAAAAATAAATACATTTCTTGTATCTCTTCATGTGAGGGCCAATCTCATTACTAAAGGATCTGCATTTAGAATTTGTGTAGCACCAAGAAAACAAACCCACCACATAACAACAAATGAAAACAACACAAAATTTCCACATTGCAACTGAATTTCAAAATTTGAGTTAGTTATCACATATTCATCTCATAACTAGAGGCTGAAGAGATGAATCAATAAGTTAAGAGCACTGGTTGCTCTCATAGAGAAACCAGGTTAGGTTAATAGCACCCACAAGGCAACTCACAGAGGTCTCTAGCTGCGATAGGAAGACATTAAGTTTTCTGTTCATTCCGCTAGTAATAGGCATGCAAGTGTCACACATGAAGGCAAACCCTCAGACACATAAAAAGAATTTAAAAATTAAAAACAAGGTGGGTGGTGGTGGCAACATTTTTAATCTCTGAAACCAGTGGACAGAGGAAGGTAGATTTCTGGGTTTGAGGCTGGAATAGTCTACAGAGTGAGCTCTAGGACAGTCAGGGCTACACAGAGTAACCCTGTCTGGAAAAAATAAATGAAAAAAAATTAAAAATCATAGAAAAGAGGTGAAGAGAAACAAATTATTTGAGGTTGAGATTTTAAGTTTGTATTATAATTAAGAATGACATACTAATTTTTAAAACTAATTATATTCCTTATGTATACTTCTTTAGTTACTGTTTTAATAAGTAAGGCCATATTTTGTTCAAGCTATCAAAAGTTTTATTCTAATGATTTAAAATACTTTTGACATTTTAAGGAATCTTGACAATCTTATAGTTACTTCCAATGAATTTATTTTCCTCATGTATCCTTGTATTTTCTCCCTAAAAATAAGTGCTATATTTGAGATACGCTGATGACTCTTTTGAGAGCCTCCTTTGTAATCAAGACCCACACACAGCATTTCTGGGTAATGCCTGATTGCATTCATTTCTTCAATCTCCACTTGACTCTGGTTCTCTGAGGTCAAGAGCCACAGCTCAACATGCTTTCACTTTCAAGGTAAATTTATATATGTACACATGTTTATATATGAAAAATATAAGGGAAACTCATAACATATATTAGCCAAATTTTATTTTCTCCTTTCCCTTTTTAAAGTGGGATAGTATTATTATTCAACTATGCTTATTTACAAATTCATTTAAGTCTTAGATTGAGCCAAGTTTTCAAACACTACTATTTCCACTTAGGCAGTAATCGTATGAAAGCAGATATGTTAAGAATAGTAAGAGATTATCTTCGGCTGAAATAAGGATAGAAAAGGAAGTCATCTGCTCAAAAAAGAACTGGTAGCCAATTTTGAAGAAAAATCTGAAATGATATTCTGCCTTGGTCGGGTACAAGCAGGCAGAAGAAATGAAATAATGTGTATAGGAATGAGAAAATCCCCCGGAGAATTTCAAGGTACAGTGTGGGTATGGATGATAGTAATAGTCACCATTCTTTTATCTATAGTTCCATGGCATTCAGGAAGCTGGAGTGAGAGGATGGCTCAGAAAATACTTGGTTTATGCTTTTCGATGTCTTGCCATGTTTCTGCTTGTTTATGAGAATGAGAAATGTGGACTTGAGAAAGAACTCAGCCATTCACACTCAAGGACCTGAGTTCATCAGACAGAACTGCCCAGAATTTATACAGCAAAGATGCATGAGCAGCTGGTGCTTCCCGGCCAATTTGCTGCTGCATCTAGACAATTTCAGACCATTGAGAAAGTATGACTCAAGAAAACAACATACTGGACATAGCAGAAGGCAGTGCACTCAAGGGTCACTTCTGGCCTAACCACACATACACACACACAAAACACACACACATACACACACACACACACACACACACACACACACACACACACGGCATTAAAAATATAAGCACAAGGGAATAAGGAATATATTTTGAAAATGTGAAAATTCCCATTTGTAGAAAATTTATTTATTAATATAGAGAAGAACAGAATCTGATTAAAATATTGGCTTACATAGGACACAGTAAAGTGATGACATAAAAACTATACATTTTATGAAAGATTTTTTGTATATTACTCAAATAATTTCATACAGCACATAGGTACTACAACTTAAATCAAGAATAAAAAGCATATAAATATAACCACAGTTTTTTTCCGTTTTTTTAAATGTATTTATTCTTCTCTCATATATTGCATCCCAACTGCAGTTTCCCCTTCCTCCTCCCCCCTCCCCCCTTCTCCCCACCTCAAGGGCAAACATCCCAGGAATGTCAACCAAAGATGGCATATCAAGTTGTAATAAGTCTAGGCATCTCCACTCATATGAAGCCTGGGCAAGGCAAACCAGAAGAAGGAAGGAGTCCAAAGGGGAAATAAAATAGTCACCACAGATTTAATCCAGCAATATATTTTAATTATAATTTGTTGTGTAATAATTTATTCTCAATGATCACTCATTTTCTTTTTAAAATTTCTGACTCTACAATATTTGTGTAGCCATCTCCCCAATGGCTAAAACCTACCATCTCGAATGTAATTTTTTAAGACAGATTTTTTTTTTAGAAAAGGGAAAGGATAGGATATTCTAGCAGAGGGGAAGTATTCTAGTGAACTCCTTAAGACAGGAAGTAAACACCTCAAAATGGCTTTAGGGAATCTCTGAATCCCAGTCCATTTCCTAATCCCCTCTATCCACAGGAGTATTTAAACAGTAAACCCTGCCTGTAGAGAGTCACCCTTGGCCAAGACCAGCTTCTTGGAAGATAGAACCAACTAAGCAGTCTCAAAGAAGCAGAGAGCACCTAAACTGTCTGTAAGAGGCTGACTGAGTGGACAGCCTTTGGGCAAAGACCTCCTGCACCCCAACGAGCTGCGTTTAGGCTGTGCAGTGTGCTCTGGGATTCAATGTGTGACCAAAGCCACCCGTTATTGGGTGGACTTGGTGATAAAGTTGTCTCTGAATCATTTAGGCTCCTATCACTAAGCCTTCATACATATGACTGTATATAAAATCCAACAAAACCCACTAGATTGAGTCCTCGGTAGTGGTGTCAGTATTTTCGTCTGTCATTGGTATCCTGTCTGTGTGAGTACATATTTGTTCATGGCTCTTCAGGAAATGTTGGTCCACAATAATGACTTGGTATCTACTTTGAACAGCAAGATCCCAGGTTGTTAATCAATCCAAGTAGGAATAATAGGAATCCTGCACACTTCACATCATTTTCTACCTGTAGATTAAAATTTAAGTTCTTCAAAAATCTTATTCTATGTCTTATTTTAAATGGGTGCTCTATATCTGGCATGCATAAAGATAAAACAGCCATAAGTGCGATTCTAGAGGTTGGAGGAGCGTGGAAATATATTAAGCTAAGCAAAAATCATATTTATTAGCGTGTGAAACAAATTAAATATAAATAAAAACAAAATTATCAGTACAAACCCTTTGTAAATCCAACCAAAACTGTATTACATATATATATACATATATATATATATGTATATATATACACATATATATATGTGTATATATATATATATATATATATATACATGTATATATATATATGTCCTGTAGACAGAAGTTTTTGCCCTGCCTAGTTCCATGGCCATTCAGTCACAAAGAAACACACAGAGGCTTATATTAATTATAAACTGTTTGGTCTATTAGATCAGGCTTAATTTTAACTACCTCTTGCCACTTAAATTAACTCATAACTCTTGTCTATGCTTAGCCACGTGACTTGGTACCTTTTCTTAGTAAGGCCTTCTCATGTTGCTTCCTCTGCATCTGGTTGGCAACTGCATTTCTGGTCTCTGCCTTTCCTCTTCCCAGAATTTTCCTAGTCTGGTTGCCCTACCTATGCTTCTTGTCTGGCTTCCGGCCAATCAATGTTTTGTTAAACCAATATGAGTGACAAATTTTTACAGTGTAAAAGAGTATTATCTCCCAGTGGTTAGGGGATAAGGAGGTAGCAATAGATATGGAAAGATTTATGATTAGGAGCTGGGGAAGAATGAATGTGATTAAAATGCATTGTATGAAATTCTCACAAAGTTAATGAAATATTCTCAAATAGGTAATGACATATACTATATTGATAGTGATTATAGACTTCATTTCATCCAACAGATTTCCTGATTGCTCTTTCTGTAAAAATTTACAAAGTTTCCATATGCTCTTCCATATCTTCAGCAACAGAACTCATTATTCTACTAGATGCCTCCCTCAGTTTAATACATGTTTATTTTTGACAATCTAGTTTATGTAAACATATTGTCTTAATTGTATCCATCCTATTCCCCTACCTCTCTCCAGGACCTATCCCCCTCAAATATCTATTTGTATTAACACCATTTCCTTTGAAAATATAATACATTGTCTTGAGTATTTTACAAATGTATGAAACGTGTTTTAACCAAATCCACCTTCCTTTCTCTCTCCTTCATGTGCTTCATGTCCTTCATGTCCTACCATGTGTGATTGTAGGTGAGCAAGCACATGCTAAAAATCAGGTGACAACCATTGCTAGTCCCTTCTCTGCATTCCCTCTTACATGAGTTTCAGGGGTTGTCCTGCCAAGCATTCATACAAGCACATTTTCATGATGCAGTATTTCAATGGCTCATAAATATGTTAGTAATTTTTGTTTTTCTTTTGTTTTTATAAAGTACACTAGTTGACCTTTGAATTAAGAAGAAGGCTTTGTTCTTAAAAAAGACCATTTTTTTAAAAGAAAGATTATTTTTTCAATATAAGGTAATTTGAAGAATTACAAACATTTACAATTAGCAGAGTAATTAATTGTTGTACAATTATTATGCCTACTATATATTCATTATTATTATTAGTGGTATACATCATTATGTATTAGTTGATATAAGCATATAAATGTTACCATAAATTATATTATATACACACACATGTATAACTTGTTACACATGTGTAATATGAAGAAGGAAAAGAGAAAAAGTCCTCAGGTACCTAGAAAACAGAATGTCATTACCATTGTAAAGAGAAAATTGTAAGTGCTTGGCATAAAAATAGGAGAATTTAAAGAATAAAAGAAATTTTTAAAGCCCTAAAAATATACCTAAAGACAGTACTTGTCTCAAGAATGAGTGGCATTTTCAAAACTACAAAAAAATCCATAGAGAATGACTATATAATTGATAGAAACTAGAAAAAAGTCTATTACTTGATATTTTAGGAATAAATGAAAGATAACAAAGCTATGTGATAAAATACTACTAATAAAAATGCTTCTTGTTCTAGACAGATTGAGCTGCTCTTTCTAACATACTTTTCTCAATTCTAAGATTGTATGCAATGCTTTCTCATAATAAACAGCTTTTTCCAGTGTACATAAACAAGTTGAAAATGTACTATTAAAATGGTAGATATTTTCAAAGATTTAGTTATGATGATAAGTAAATAACATCCCCTACTTTCTCAGTAAAGTAAATGTTGGTAAAATCCAATATTTAATCAATGAAAGGAACAGCTAAAGACATTAATGTATGCTTAGAGCTAAATTTTATTTTTGTTCTTCAAGGAAATGAAAAGTTTCCAATATATTCTGAGTTTCCTCTTCAGTTTTAATAAAAGCAAAGGGCACTGATTTGATTAAAATGTAGTGGCCAGCTGCTAGAATATTTCAGTGACAATTTATAAAGGAAAACCAGATTTATATTTGAAAAAAAAGAAAGAAGTACAATTGCCTAGAGTCTTCTGCTAGTAGCTATAACACACAAATGTGCAAGCCATTGGGGATTATATTAAAGAAGAAAGCTGCCATCAGGCCCAGGAATTGAAATGGGTTCTAAGTCCTCACAAATGAGCTATGGCCCAAAAACAGTGACCACATCATGCTGAGGACTCGTTTAGCCCTCTTAACAGATGTCCCCAAACCCTTATGTTGCACCCACAATGAACAAGTGAGCAAGCTCAGTTTTCTTCTTTTTTAATAAAAGTCAACTTTTATTTGCACATACTATATGGCAATTACTCTCTCCCTCTGTCTACTTCTCCGAAGTTCTCCCCACATTCCATCACATCCCATATGTATCCATATCTTTTCTGTAACTCCCTAGAAAACAATAGGCTTCCAAAGGATAATTATAAAAATAAAATAACCTGAGATATAATAAAATAAAACATTGCTAGGAGCGAGGGTCTCTCTTAAAAACTGACAGTGGGGCCCCAATGCCAAGGAAAACACACATGCAGCTCCATGAAGGAAGAGAGGTCAAGCTGGTTTCTGCATGCAGCCTTCCCCCTGTATTCTAGTCTCTGCTGTGGGAAGGTACTCTACAGGCTATGGAAAGAAAACTGGATACCCACTAACCACAAACCCTTCAACCTCTAATCTGTCCTTCCTACAACATGTGCTGGGGCAAAGGAGGTATATAATTTATGGGAACAAATGGACCTTTGGTTTAACTTGAGGCCCATTCCATCCGAAAGAGTCCTTCTTTAACCCTGCCTGGATGGCCAGGAACTAGAGACTGGATAGCCCATAGAAGTAAGGTGGAACCAAATACAACAGGACAAAACAAAATAAAACAAACAATGAAATTGTTCCTAATGGTATTCTATACTCACGGTATGCGCCTTGTCCAGTCTTCATTAAAGAGGCTTTCTCTGGCATCAGATGAGAGTCGGTACAGAGACCCATAATCAGATGTTATGAAGGGTGCGTGTCTAAATTGGAGCTCTCTTTCCGTTCTCTTCATTCAGATCTACGGAATTCTGTGGAAGAGGGAGAGGAAACTTTGAAGGAGCCAGGAGGAATGGAGGACACCAGCAGAACACGGGCCACTGAATCAACTAAGGCGGGCCTCATATGAGCTCACAGAGACTTAAGTGTCAAGCACCAGTCTTTCAAGGGTCTACATCAGTTTGTCTGCATATATAATTAGGGCTGTTAACTTGCTGCTTTTGTGGGACTCCTAATAGTGGAAGCAGGTGGGTTTCTGACTCTTCCACCTACTCTTGGGATTCTTTTCCTCCTGTTGGGTTGCCTTATCCAGTCTCCATATGAAGTTTTTGACTTGTCCCGTTCTGTCTTGTTTGTTGTGTTTGCCTGTTGTCTTTTGAAGGCCATTTTTTTTCCTGAGGAGAAATGGAAGACAAGAGGATCTAGGACAGAGGTGAGGTGGGTGAGGAAGCTTGGAGAAAGGGGGGAGGGGAAACTGTGGCTGGTATAGATTGTATGAGAGAAGAACATATTTTCATATTTTCAATTAAAAAGTAAGATAAAATAAAAACTAATATATTGGAGTAAGACAAAAAAAAAAGGGAAGAGAGATTCCCATACTCAGGAATGTCAAACAAACTCTTTATGGGAACTATAAAGAAAGAGAAAAAACAAATATAATTAATATTAAAAGTAAAAATAAATTATAAGACAAAAATTAAAAGAAAAATAAAAATGAGAATCTCAAGACTTTGGAGACAAATTGCCTCCAAAGGTGTCTATGTTTTCAATTCTTGTTGTCTACCTATTGTGGGGCATGCAAACTACCCATGCCCCAGTTAGACTTTCCCAGTTAGACTTTCTTGGAAAAAAGTAAATTTTTATTTGTAAGTAGTTATAAATTGCACATCGCTTCCAGATTAGAGAGGGGGCATGTGATTTAGAGAGCCTTGTGTCCTTGGTGTCCTCCATTGCCCTGGAACTTACACCCACTCTTTCTGTCTTCTCTTCTACAGTTTCCTGAGCTCCGATGGAAGGAATTTAATGGAGATATTCCAATCAATGCTGAGTGTTACAATTTTGTTCAACTGGATATTCCCTCTCTGCACATTAGTTAATTCAGATAATGGTTTATGTATCTTATTGATATTCTCAAAGAAACAACTCCTTATTCAATTGTTTGTTTGTGTTGTTGTTTTCCTTTGTTTCTATTTTATTTACTTCCTCTCTAAGGTTGATTATTTCTTGCCATTTACTCCCCTAGGGTATGATTTCTTCTTTTTATTCTAGAACTCTCAAGTGTGTTGTTTAATTACCAGTATGAGATCTCTTGACATTTTTAGATAGGCAATTAATGCTTTGAAGTGCTTCTTAGAAATGTCCTCAGTGGTCCCATAAGTTTGGGTATGTTGTATATTTATTTTCCTTCATTTACAGTAAGTTCTTAATTTCTTTCTTAATTTCTCTCTTGACCCCCCTTCTTTTTTCATTCATGAGTAAGCTGATATGTTTCCATGACTCTTAAGTATTCTGTTATTTCTGATGCTGTTGAAATTCAACATCAATTTTTGATGGTCAGATAGGATGTTGGGTGTAAATTAATTTTTTTAATATCTTTTAAGAATTCATTATACTCAAGTAAGTAGGCAGTTTTGCAGAAAGTTCCATGCAAATCTCAGAAGATTTATTTTTTGTAATTAAGTAAAATCTATGTCTCTCTTAGGTCCATTTAGTTTATGACTTCAGTTAGCTCCTGTATTTCTGTTTTCATCTAGATGACCTTTATACTGGCAAAAGAGAAGCACTGTAGTAATGTAATCCCGTAGCAATGCAATTCTCATATCATTGTATTAGATTAAATATGTTGTTTCTTTTAATAACTTGGGTGTCACTGTATTTTGTGTATATATATATATATATATATATATATATATATATATATATATATGTTAATAATTGCAATTTTCTTTTCATAGATTTTCTCTGTCTTTTGTGATTGAAAATTTGACTGACTTTAGAAGATGGACAGTTACCTGTGGTCTCTTAGAGTCTGTTAAATATCTGTCTGAACTTGAACTTCTTGTTCCTGTTTCATGAGTTTTCCCCATATAATAAATAAAAATATAATTGGTCTATATTTTAGCTAGCCTGTTATTTTCTTGAGATGAGATAATTCAACAGTTTGTGCCCAACATGGGGCATGGGTCTCCCCCACTCCCAACACCACCACCACTGTTCCAACCAGCCACAGTCTGCCAGTGGCACAGGTGACCTGGAGCAGCTAGTGACTTTTCAGAGCCACCACATGGGGATACTACACTAATGCACCATGCAGGGCCTGGCAGTGACTGGCTGCTTTGTGCATCCAGCTCTCCTTGCATGTTGCAGAAACTCAGGTGGGACACAGGCTTCCCCAATTGTCTCTGTCAGCATTGCTGCCTTGCTGTCCTTGCACTGCCAAATAACTGTTTTTAATTTGACCATATTTTTCAGTATCTAACACTATAACCAACTGGGACTGTTCAAGCTTGCCATGTGGCTACACTGTGCCAAGGCACCTACTGGCTTGTAATGGTTATTACCCCTACTCTAACTCATTACAGGTGAGATTTATGAGATCGAATTCCTAACTTATAATTTAAAAGGACACACTGACAGATAACAAAATTTCAACATTTTTTAACTTATACCATGTATATATAGTTTTGCATTGGTTTTAGATCACTCTTATTTATTCAAAAGGTGAGGTGATGGGGAATCTTTGTCAGCCAATTATCTTTAAGAGGTGGAATCAAGTTAGGGCATGGCTTTCTGGGTATCCAGAGAAAAACATAGCATGGCCCAGGGGCTCACTCTCTCTGGAGTTCCCACGCTATACTGCTGAGCTTGGACCTCTTCCTATTTCATGAGTTTGCCCCTTATAATAAAGAAAAAATATAATTGGTCTATCTTTTAGCTAGCCTGTTTTTTTTTTCTTTTTCTCAGCCTTAGATAATTCAACGGCTCATTTCGCCATGTCTGTTTGTTAGGCATGACAGAAACAATGCTTTTAGAATATAGCCACTTCATTAGGTCCAAGGAGAGTTTTTTTTCTTTTCTTTTCATTTTTTTGCATGATTTTTTTGCACTTGAATTTCCATGAGACTTGGGAGAAGACAGAGTATGAACAATGGATAATATTAGGAAATAGTAAGATATATTTATTTACAAAGTATTTTATTGTGGTTTCTGTCTTAGTTATGGGTGGTTATAGTGTTAAGCACTGAAAGAAAAAAAAGGAGATTAGAATTTCTCAAATACAGAATGATCCCACCGAGAGAAGATGAAGTCAGGGTTTTAGAGGCAAGGATTTAGACAAACCAAGTCAATTTTCCTGCTCTGTTTTCAATGAGAAATGTCTCTCACACCCTCAGACAGTTGAACAGTAGGTCCCCAGCTGCTGTTTGGGGAGGATATGGAATAGAGCAAACTTGCTGAAGAAAGTATATCATCTGGACGTGACTTTGAGACTGCATAAACTTGCCCACTTCCAATTTGTTATTTCCACTTTCTATTTGTGGATGAATATCTGATCACTCTGCTTCCTGCTCTGGGTTCCTGCTGGCATTCTACTATTAGAGATGCTCTCCCTGGAACTGTAATCCTAAGGAAACTCTTCTTTTTTTTTTTCTATGAAGTTCCTTGGTAATACTGTTTTTTTCATAGTAGTAGAAAAGCAAATAACACAGCCCCCCAAACACATGGAATACCAGCTGGAAAACATTTTAGCAGACTTTTGTATTAATCACACATGTCCTTTGACAGTTTCACGAATGTATATAATACATACTGATCACTTCAAACTCCCCCCAGGGAGCTTCCTCTATTCCTATTGTAGCAATGTTCTCTTACTGTGTTTCTATTACCCAGAGCAAGACTGAAGGCAGAGGAAAAGGCCTTTGTAACAGGTAAGACTCTGATAGATGCAAGGGGACCCAAAACATGATGAGGAGCAGGGATGTTAGTGACCAGATCTGAAGGGGGCATGTATTTGATATCCACTGGAGTTTTGAGGCAGAAATAAGATTGTGCTAATTCTTATAGATGACAAGGAAATTATCATACACAACAAAACATTGTATGTACGTATACAAGTGTGTCAAAATCCTTAGAAAAAGCTTCAAGGAATTCCTACACAAGAGCTTCTGTTTCTCTTGGGTCCTCATACCCTAACATTACCTTTGTCTACAGTTCATTCATATTTAAGTACTCGTATGTTAAAGAGATATTTACTTCTTGTACCCGTAATACCTATTCTCATGAGAAGATTTCCCACTATCTCCTTAAATAGTTCTCGTTAATGATCTTGAAATAACATAAGAATGTTGATAACAGACATGTGCCTGGGTTATGCAGTCCACTATTCAGTGGGTATGTGCATCAGATGTAGAATATGATAGATTTACATATTGATTCATGTGTCTACATGTGACTGGAGCCTTTACCATATATAAATATGGAGACATGTGCACAAACACAGCCATAAACACATGAGTATTTTCACACGAATACACAGGAAATTTTCATTTATCTAATACAATCTAAAGAACAGGCTGGAACTAAATATTTTTCAAAGTGACACACATTCAGACCCTTAATTATCAAGGTCAGCTCTCTGGCAATTAAATTTTTATTTCCATTACCATGCATGAACATTGTTTCTTTTGATTATCTTCAACTATTCTCTACATTCAAATGTTCCGTTGAACATAAGGAAAACAGAAAATGAAATAAAACCCTTGTTGAGGTATATATACCAGGAAATTGATTATCTAGGAGACAAAACAGTAGTGTCATCAAAATAGAGTGGTTATCCCTGGTGCTTCTCTGAGATGACCCATTTACAGCAAACAAATAACTAACGCCGTGCTCTAAAAATAATTGAAGAATTCCATGCTCTGCCACAGAAAAATATGGTAATTTCATCTTCAGTAGGTGTTGAAATTATGGTTTAGAAATAAAGCCACAGACAAGGTTATACTATGTGAACTGAGAAACATATCACACAGATGTTTCAGAGCCAAATTGAAATTATTATGACTAGGATGAGTTAAAAAAAAAACAATAAGAATATATTGCAGTAGTTTAACTTGAGGCTACTTTATTACTGTACTTAGAGCAACAAAATTTTCTCAAAATTAAAGTAAGTGTGTATGTACTATTCTTGTAAATTATCTTTTCTTTGAGGCCATTTAAGTTGGTATTGAAATTTTAATTGCAGCTAGCTGTGGCTGTGAGGGCTGTGTTTTATCTCAGCATTTGGGAAGCTGAGGCAGAAGAACTGAGTCACAGACCAAACGGGTGCTTTAGGGAAGCCCTTTCTCTAAATAGATGCAAGAATAAATAGACAAATAGAGTTTCATTCACTTGAATAATGAATATGAAATAATCAAATGAGCCCTTGAGGCCTTTATATATTTTATATGTTATCTAATATTTTGCTGCCATGTCTCAGAATATTTTTGACTTGTTTATTTGCACACATGTGTATTTCTATTTAAGATTGCGAAGACATCTTTGCCAAACATATTTACTTGTAATTATACCTCACATTCAATGCCATGCACCAGGTTTTATGTGTTAAACTCCATCTATCTTTTTTCTAGCAATGTATTATTTAGAGATACATTTTTAGAGGAACAAAAAAGCATTAATCTAGAAGTTATAGTTTAAATATTTTGATATCTTTTTAAATAAGTGCATTTAAGCAGTTGTCTGAATTTAAAAACCTAGACTGAGTGTGGTGAGGGTGTGGCTGAGTGGTAGAGCATTTACCTGGTATGTGAGAGGTTCTAGGTTTGATCCTTTCTAATATAAATTATGCAATTAGCTCAAATAAAACTGAAAACAATTTTTTTTGCATGCTTAGATGAGCACGGAGAACTCCTAAATTCTTTCTTGAATTTCTGAGCAGGGGCAAATACCCCATTATGCTCAATTAGACAAAATGAAATAAACGGAAAGAGAAAGTCATAGTGTTGCTGGTAAGTCTTCAATAGTTAGATTAAAATCTAGAGCTTGTATTGTAGGGCCCTACCATGCCAAGCTCAAGAGAGGCTTGAGTTTCAGACTAGCCTAAAACCATACGTGACTCCAGAAAGACCACAAACTGAAGCCATTCAGGCGTCACCCAGGAGCAGATCATTCAAGGGTAAAAAAACTCTAACATTCCAAAGGAAATTCACAATGTTCCAACCATTGTAGATATGATTAGCTGATGTCCCTTAACACCCATCCCTTTCACTAAGATACCCATAGACATATGTCTGCCAATCACGGATCCTGAGCCTTAGAAATCCTTTACCACAACTTCTGCCTTGCTAAATACTCCACCCCAAATGAACTCAACACTCTCTGATTGTACCAATGCATTGGATGCACTTGGAGTTCAAGGTCAAACTTGATTAAAGATAAATTTGTTTTTACATATGGTACTCAGTCTTGTTGGAATTTAGGGGACTCCGCAATCTGGGCATAACTGTATCTTATGACAAAAAGTATACAAGATGTTTGTGAATAACCTTAACACCAATTACTGTCTTCTCTTGCTTGAGATAATAGAATTTATAGTAGATGAAAACAAAACTAATCATAAGAACCACATCTTCAGTCTCTTATGTAAGTTTTTGGTCTTTTGAATAATTATAATTTTCCAAAGTC
Source organism: Microtus ochrogaster (assembly GCF_000317375.1). Classification (NCBI taxonomy): domain Eukaryota; kingdom Metazoa; phylum Chordata; class Mammalia; order Rodentia; family Cricetidae; genus Microtus; species Microtus ochrogaster. Next base: position 5,790,780 of record NC_022029.1, read on the forward strand.
AATTTAAGTATATAATCATTTATTATAATTTATTGAGAAGGCTCTGTTTCTGAGAGGCTCATTAAACATCTTCAGTATTTAGTTTGGGAAGAATATATTTCACAATTCATTGTATACTTGATTTAATTGCAACTATGTTATGCTACAGAGAACAGGTGGTAAGATTACAAACACATCTAATTAAAATATTACCTATAGGAAGGAGAATGTCTTCACAAAGATGAGATTTTAAAGAGCTTTGAAGTAGAATAAATAATTTTATCTAAAGTTATATTTTCATATAATACTTGATGTATAAGTCATTTTATTTTCAGAGTTTCAGAGATTGGAAAGACTTCATGTTGTAAGGAGGCCACTTGGTGCCTCCGGCTGCTCAGCAGCTCAGACCTGAAATAATCACACAGAAACTGTATTAATTAAATCATTGCTTGGCCCATTAGCTCTAGCTTCTAATTGGCTAACTCTTACATATTAATTTAACCCATTTTTATTAATCTGTATATCACCATGTGGCTGTGGCTTACTAACTGAAGTTTCAGCATCTGTCTCTGATGGTGCTACATGGTTTCTCCCTGCCTCCACCTTCTTTTTCCCAGCATTTAGTTAAATCTTTCCCACCTAGCTCTGTTTTACCCTATCAGGCCAAGCCAGTTTCTTTATTAATGAATGGCATTCACAGAATACAGAGAGGAAACACATCAATTTCATTCAAGTTTAATGCATAAAAAGACATCTAGAAGAAAAAGTGCAATGTGAATTAAAAGACATTATAGTTTTGTTTTGGATTTTCTGCTGAAGTCAGTAAAAACAGACAAAAAAATGAATAAGTCTTTTCCCAAAGAACCATAAACATTTCACAGCTCATTGTATATAAAAATGCAATGATTATCAAAATTTCAATGTGATTTTTTAAAAAAATAGAAAGTAGTTGTCTTAAAAACCATAAGGAGCCTAAAAAGTCCAAATAGACTTAAAAAAAATCTCTCAAAAAAAAGGCACAAAGAGACATCATACTGCATGACTTCAAATATGCCAGACAGGTAAAGTAACATGACTACATTTGCTTTTGAAATATATACATCAGTAAGTTCCAGAAATAAAAACCTATAGTAAATTATATATTTTTCTACTAATTTAAAAGTCAATGTAACCAAATAGAAAACCCAGAAATATGTGCACATGTTCACAATAGATTAAATTGTTGATGAAAATACTAAAAATGCATAGTGAGGAAAGACATCTTTCTTTAGTATATGGGAAAACTAGAAATAGATAAATTAATATAATGATATATAGACACTTACACACACAAGTGAACATACACAAACACTCATGAATGGACAAGGGTCTGTATTTCACATTCTTTATACAAATCAAGTTAAATGGGCTAAAGTTTTAAATGTAAGACCTAAAGTTTCAAATTTAAGACTACTCATGATAAACACTGCATTGTCTTCCTTACCTGTGGATTCTAAAAATGTTAAGTAGAGTTGGCAAACAGAGTTAGCATTCTGTTAAGACTCCAGCAGTTACATTTCTGTCTTACTGCCTAGTGCATACATATGATTGGCCATTATAAAATTCAAGGAATGCAAAAAAAAATTATGTAGTTTTCAGTGCATAGATGATCAAAATTGCTTAATAATTAGCGATCATGGTTTATATCTAATGTAAACATCTAGTAACTAGCAAATGATACAAATAAATCAATTTTTGGAGCTAGATATATAGATATACAGACACATAAGCAAAATAAATGATGTTTTAATCTTCAGGTAACTGTTATATTTTTCCATGCATACTTCATATTACACCTTGAAGCAATAATTAAACTAAAATAAACAGTAGTACTAAAATCAATATAGAAAAATGGATGTTATATAATCACATGAATGATCTATGATGGGAATACCAAATTTTCACAGTTAAAGATGATTTTAAGGCAATTTTGAGAAGGAATTCTGATCATTGGATTTCATATCTTTTGATAGCAAATATGACATGATGCTTATTAAAGGGAGAATTTAAAATATTTAGTACACATTTTAATACATTAGTGAGCATATTGGGGAATTTTCTGTAATTAAAGTATTAAAACAATGTTTTCCTTTAGAATTTCACACTTTAAAATGTTATCTGCTTTCTGTTTGCTGCTGAAAGTGTTTACATTTGAATACAAGTTGTTTGTAATAAATGAATCTTAAATTAATCTTCTGAGGTCAATGTAATTTCTCACATTTTATTGACACGTGATTTGACATTACTAATATTATTTGTGTAGCTATTCTGAAACACAAGGTAGAAGGAACAGAAGGGCAAATGGATAATCTCTACTAACAGCTTCTTATCCTGCATAAATGCTCATATAGCTGAATCCATGCCTTTTAAATAAGAGCATAAACTGAGAAAATGAGCTTGACTCAAATTAGCTCTTAGAATGTAAAAAACTGCATGAGAACTACTAATTAATGTGACTGTTAGGACAATGTACTTGAGATGTCAGAACTAATCCCACAAATTTAAATTGAATAGAATAGTTGACATCCACCCCTGAAAATATAATATTTCTGATATTTATTGTTCACTGCTTTGCTAAAATACATCTCATTTATCTCTAGACAAAGTAATGTTAGGATAAAATAGTGTGCAAATGGATTTTAATAAAACGGAATTAATGGTCAACAAATCTTAGTAATGGAAATAATTAACTGAATTATTACTTAAACTGAATTAATATCTAAAATTCCATTTTGTAAGCATAAACAAACCTAAATTATTATCTAATGAAGATTATGAAATTAATAATCATTAAGTACTTTTTTAGAGTCGGGCATTGGTGTTGCATGCATTTAGCCCAGCACTCGGGAGTCAGAAGCAGGCCAATCTCTGGGAATTTGAGGCCAGCCTGATCTATAAGAGATAGTTCCAGGACACATTCCATAGAAACAGAGAGAAACAACCTGTATCAAAATAAATTATAGTTTTAGGTGATACTAAATATTTATTGTACATTCCATTTAATGATTTAGATACACAATAGATACTTCTCTGGTGTTATGCTCATAAAATGATTCTAAATTTCTCTCGTGAGTCTATACTGATAAATGTATACAAAGATTTGCCCAGGGAAAGTATTTAAATCAAATAATTTAAAATGTAGTAAGCAACATTAATATATTTTCAGGTTAAAACTCTTGATGTTAATATTGCTTTTATACTATTTTAATAAATATTAGACTTTCATTTACTTTTTTTTTAAGAAAAAATGCAGACAAAACCGTGATTAGATAATAGCAGGGTAAAGTAGTTTAAAATATTTTCTAAAATCACCTCCTGTAAATAAGTGAGACTGTTGGGAGCAGTGAAACCCCAGATCCTGAATTTCTTGTAATCAACTTGTTTTCCCCTGATCTGAGTGCCTACAGCTGCTCTGAGCACGAGACCTTCAGGAGTTCCTGATGGCAGGAGAGTGGTTTCTGGTGGGTTTGGCTGGGGCATGGCTATCTCTATATAATCTGCCCCTGAACACAAAAAAGAGAGCATTCTTGTTCTTGAGTTCTCTGTAGTCCTCATTGTCCGCTATGTTCAGCAAGTCCGGTTTTATCCCATGCTTTTTCAGACTCAGGCCAGCTGGCCTTGGTGAATTCCCGAAAGAACATCCCCATTGTCTCAGAATGTGGGTGTACCCCTCGCGGTCCTGAGTTCCTTGCTCGTGCTCCCCCTCCTTCTGCTCCTGAAGAACAAGGGCAAGGGGTTTTTTATCCTACTGCACGTGCTGGCTTTGGGGGGGCCTGGGCGGTTTGGATGCTCAACTTACTAAACCTGGATGGAGGTGGGCGGTCCTTGGACTTCCCACAGGTCAGGGAGCCCTGATGGCTCTATGGGCTGATGGGGGAGAGGGACTTGATCGGGGGTGGGGGGCGGGGGCGGGGAGGAGGCGGAAATCCTCAATAAATAAATAAATTTAAAAAAAAAAAAAAAGAGAGCATTCTTGGGGGAATTCAAGGTTGACCTGTGTCGCTGTCTCTCTGTCTGTGTGTGTCTGTGTATTTTAACCTTCAGCCCCTTGCCCGAAGCTCGCGAACTGGGTGCCAAGGCACAGAGCGCAGACACAGGGGCGCTGTGCACCGCATGAGACTTGATCATATACTTAGTATCACTTACTTAACTCTAGTTATAACCCACGTGAAAAGAGGCAGTCCATCATAGGTCATGTCTGCAGCACGAGGGTGACATAACTCAAGGAGAACAGAGGTCGTTTCTGTACATCTCAACAGTGGCTCTACAGACTTGAGGTTTTCCAGTGCTTGTTAGTGTTAAGTAAGGTAGGATCATGTACTGAGATATGTAAATTTGAGCTACTTAATCAAAGTCCATAAATGATAGTGAATCTCTATTATTCAAATTAAATTTATATGGTGTTTCTAGCCTTTCTTCACTCCCTTCATGTCCTTGTGGTGCAGGACACAGTGGTGCTGTCTTTTTTCTAGACTTCTGCAGCACCAATGGGAATCTGAGATGTGATTCCTACAGAAGGTTCTATCTATCTATCTATCTATCTATCTATCTATCTATCTATCTATCTATCTATCTATCTATCTATCTATTTGCTTATTCAGGACTGTTTTGGAAGCCATCACCCCCAATATGAATACACACACAGCAGGAGTTGTAGTAGAAGAGAGAACAGAACATCAGTGGCTAAATAGGCAATGGTAATAGAAGCATCAATCTCAATGGAATATACAGAAGGGCCCCCTTAGGGAAGGTTGGCAGAAAATAAGAATTAGAGATTCAACAAGAGTATAAAACCTGTGGTGACATGGATGCCATAACACTAAAGCCTAAAGTGGACCTCAAAAGGAATACATGGCAATACAATGTAAGCAGACGTCAGTTTCCAGTGTGAGAAAGCAACCCTGTTCACTGAAAAAGTTACAGTAAAATAGTTTAGAACAAATGTTGAGGAAACTTAAGAAGGAAGGCTTGTCCTTATTTTATTATATTCTATTTAGTTTAAAAAAACATGGTACCAGATTATGTACCAAATTATTCATGAAATTGTTGTAATTTTTATTTAGGTTTTTTTTTTTAGGTATTGAGGATAGAACGTGTAGCTTCACACATGCTCGGAGTATTTTATTCATTGAGTGCTAGTCTGTGCTTGCGGGTATTACACTTGTAGTTGAACAAACTAAGCTATGGAGAAAGATCACTAAAATATTATGTTTATATAAACCATAGGTATTGCACAGAAAAATATTCTTGAAACATATCTGTACTATATGATCATGTTTTCTTATTATTTTCCTCCATGCTTTAAAAATTATGTAATTTAACAATGTGTGTGTGTGCGCGCGCATGTGTGGGCTTGCCTTTACACTAATGAACAACCTGGAAGACTCACATAAGCCTGGGTTGTTGGTAATTTCCTACCTTAGATATTCTAATGAAGTATTTGATAGGACTTGAAGAAAAACAAATAGTACACAAAAAGGTACTCTATTTTATACATAATCCATGATATATAACTTACTAAATTATGAAAAATTTTCTCATTTCATATGCATGGGAATTATTCACTGTAAGCAAGTGTGTATATATTCACAGGTTTATTTATTGAAATGTCTATATTTTACGTCTTACTGTAGGAACATCAGTGAAAATAGTTTTATGGTCTACTTCAGGAATGGAATACCAGAATTCATTTCAACCTCCTATTCCATTAAGATCTAAGTCTATTATTGCAGCTCACATCTATCTAAAGGGCCTAGTTGACCAGGAATCACAATTAGAGAACCACAGGCAAAGTTTTTTACAAAGTTGACATGCTGTAAATTAATAGAAGAAATGCATTCAGGCAATCGGATTCCCTCTGAGCTGGGTAATTTCTCTTTATATAAGAAGTGAGTAGGGGATGCTTATGGAGAGGACTATTGAAAAGTTCACTGAATAAGCAGTGTAATCTCAGTGTGGCAGAGGGATGAATCTCATCATGACCATACAGAGCAAAGACATTTTCTTTGAACTGTGCAGAAAAGATCATTCTTTAAAGAGTTTATTTTTTTTCCTCTACTTTCCTGAAATTATCTTTTACATATGTCAATTGGTAAGTAAACACACACTTTGTTGACTAATGTTGGGAAGTTTGGAGTGGCAGAATAATAATAGGAAAAGTGTTCTCATTCTGTCTGCCAACAGAGATAAAACTGGAGACTTATTTTTAATGCTAATAAAAAGGAAAATTAAAAACAATCAACAAAGTGAGAATGAGTGGTTCCTGCAATGACTGTCCAATTGACACTGACATGCAAGGTTGTAGATCATGCCATGTGAATCATCATAAATGAGGGTGGAAATCTACTGTGGATGGATAAGTTCAAACTGAGAAAGATAATTATAAAGTAGGAAAGTCATTTTATGCATGATTGGTTAAAAATTCATAAATACTTTGATGTAGAAAATAATATATGAGAAATATAAAACTAAGACAAGATATTCTAATCTCTAATCCTTTTTAAACGTGGAAAATAATGATGTAATTCACCTTTTTCTTTAATTGTTTTTAATGAGCTATATATATTTTCCACTCCCCTCTCCTCCCCTTCCCTTTCTAACCTCTCCCATCATCCTTAAGCTCCCAATTTATTCAGATCTTGTCTTTTTCTCCTTCCCATGTACATTAGCTCCATGTATATCTCTTCTGTTTGTTGTCTATGTTCTGTGGGATTATGAATTGTAGGCTGATTTTTCTTTTCTTTAGGCCGAAAGCCACTTATAAGTGAGTACATGCTATATTTGTCTTTCTGGTATGGGTCACCTCACTCAATATGCTGTTTTCTAGATCCATCCACTGCCCCAAAATTTCAAGATGTCATTTTTTTGTCCTGTGTAGTACTCCATTTTTTAAATGTACCACATCTTCTTTATCTACTCTTTAGTTGAGGGGCACTTAGGTTGTTTCCAGGTTCTGGTTATGACAAATAATGCTGCTATAAACATAGCTGAGCACGTTTTCTTGTGGTATGATTGATCATTGTTTGGGTATATGCCCCAAAATGGTATTGCTGGGTCTTGAGGTAAGTTATTTCCTAATTTTTTAAGAAATTGCCATACTGATTTCCACAGTGGCTTTACCAGTTTGCATTCCCACCAGCAATGGAGTAGTGTTCCCTTTACTCCACATCCTCTCCAGTGTTGTTAAACATGGAAAATGAAATGGGGGAAGGTAACGCTCAATTCAGAATACTATGTTCCAGTTTAAGTGATAGGCATAAGAGAATGATCACTGAACAGTTGATGCTAGAGACATAGCAGAACAATAGTGATCCCTGCATCTGTGGACATCACCTTACAGGGAAGATGAAGCTTTGTAAGGAATTAATGTTAGAGACTTAGACAGGAATATCAATCTGTATTATGTATATATTTCCATGAATATTCAAATGCAGGTTTTTGCTGCCTGAGATAAGAGGGAATTTAAACATGAAAATGTTCAGGAAATTTTTAGGTGACTTGTTTGTAGCTAGAAGAAGTTGGCTACATGGGGAATCTATAAAAGGTCTACGAATGGTAAGGTTCAAATGATGCCGTGAAGCTTCTAAAAGGAATACAATCTGACCATAACAGCATGACTTTAGGACTTGAGGTCACAAGAAATATAAAGTTCTGAATGTATGTTGTATAAACCATTGAATTTATGATACTCTGCTCTAATGGTCATAGAAAAGTAATACCTAAGAGCCCTTATGGATAGAAGGCAGGTACCCAGGTAATAAACTAAATATGGGGATATCAATTCCTACTCAACAAACTTGATGTTAGAATTATTTAATTTGAAGTAGATAAACTATTAAACATTCTTGTAACACAGGTTCTCAGAAGTATTTATTACTTAATTTATTCTATTTATTGTAATATGAGTCAAACAATGAATTAGGTGTTTATGAAATGTGGAAAATTTATATATGTTGCTTCTCACATGTACTGTCTACTTGCTTTTCTGAATATAAAATTAATTTATTCTATTAAATATTCTTCCTGTGAAATAAATGCAAATATATGTTCAAGCATATGAATATATTTTACTTTTAAAACTAATAAATTGTAATCTTCTTATACATTCATGTCTTTTCACTATCTTTATGAACTGCTATTAAAACTGGTATGTTATATCAAACAATGTATCTCAATTATTTAAGCATGTTTTATTATTTGAATCTATATCTGTTCATAGATGTGTGTACTTTTGAATGTGTCTTTGTACCGATATGCATCTTAGAAAGGATCAAGTATATCATGTGGTAAAAACACATAGTAATTTTTCTTTTCTTTGCTCTCTTAGTGAAATACACAGAGGTGACAGACATGTTGTAAGCTCCATTAGGTAATGCGAGCTATTCACATTATTAGTAGTGGAGTCTGTTAAGTGACCCATTTATTTGTGGTGTTGCCATGGCTTCACAATTAAGGGGAAACACTAAAATCAAGGAAGTGTTTCTTAGTAATTTGTGAAGGATCAATTTAATTGTCCTTTGGTGCTCAGTGTTACTGAGACTCAATAAATAGTTCACTTAGAGGAAACATGATGATGATTGAAACCAACAGAAAAACAGACGTCACTGTGAAGTCACTGTCCCAGTTTCCTCCAGGGAAAGACTAGTGCAGCAAGGCTAAATTAAATGCCATACCAAGAAAAAAATATCTAAATTAAAAATAAAAGCCTAACCGTTTAACTACACAGAACATATGTATTAAGCAAAAGCTATGTTGAAGATATTTGTCGTTTCCAAACATGGGTGAGTTAGGAATAATTTACACATCACATAGTAAACAAAGACACTCTAATTATGTTAGTGGTTTATAGTTAATAAATATTATTTCAGTTCAATTGTTTTTAAGTGTTCAATAATGTGGGTTGACAAACAGTCACATGTATAACTGAATTCTCTTAAGTCAGTAAAAATGAATAGGACTATAAGAAGAAAACAGAAAATGTGGCTGGATAGTAATTATATAACTTTATTGCGTTTGAGAAATCTGAACTATAGCATAGGACTGGGGCTAAGCATTAAATTCTGCTACTCATTAAAATAAATTGACTCGGTTCTTACTTGACTGTGCTCTCCTTATGTTTTTCTTCCTTCAATTGGAATAATAGCGTATTCAAATAAACTTGCAAAAGTTAAAATTAAGATAGTAAATCATCAAGATATTAATCATAAAACTTTATTTTTTATACTTTTTATTATTTTCTAGGGTAATTTAGTTTTGAACAATTTATTTTTTGGAAGATTTATATTATAACATGATGTTTTGGTATATATAATATTCAAATACTAAACAAATATATATCACTTTAATCTTTTATTTATTGAGAGAAATTTAGAAAAGCTTTTAGCAATATGCAAGATATAACATATTGATAAAATAACTTGCCTAAAAAGTAGAAAAATTAAACAGTAAGTTTATGGTCCTGTATATTTGAAGACAATAATGCAGAATATTCCCAGTGGTGTTAAATGAAAAATATCATTCCTCATTGAATGTCATTCCTCATACTATGCTACCTTGATCCCGTATGAAAAATTTTTGAATATTCAATTCAAAATGGTCAACACTGAAAACATACATGCAAGTAAAATTTTGCTGATGAAACAGGTTGCACTTCTGTAAGTGCATATATGTAAATATTAACAGTTAATAAAAAAAGAAGCCATGAATTTGAAAAAGAGCAAGTGGAGATATACAGGAGTGATAGAAGGTAGGAACGCAAAGTTGAAAATGATATCATTTTTTTATAATGGCCTAAGAAAAATAGATAATTAAGAATAAATAAAATAAAATTAAAAGAATGTAACTATAAAATTACACATTATTTTTCAGGCAATAATATTTTATGTGGCAAACATATCCATCATAAGGAAGACAAAGAGAAAAAGAAGACAAAGAACAACACTTTTGTATATTTTTTCAAAGCTTGGGTTTTGTCTTTGTTTTTCTCTGTGTGTGTATGTGTGTGTGTGTGTGTGTGTGTGTGTGTGTGTGTGTGAGAGAGAGAGAGAGAGATTGTATGTTAGTATGTGTGTGTGAGAGAGAGAAAGTAGTTGCCTATGTGTGTGTCTGTAGATAGATAGATAGATAGATAGATAGATAGATAGATAGATATATCTGTGATCTGTTGCTTGCCATGATTCTCAAATAGCAGTTTCAAAACAGAGTAAGCTCATAAGACGGAGTACAAGTTCAAGGAACTCTGTCCTGATTGTCTTCTTGAGACATTTTTCACAGTAGTAGTGGATAATTTTGTAGTTCACCTGCCATACACCTATACCCTATGCAGCTTTAACCTAGATCTAGAAAACTTTTCGCATTTTCCACATTCAAAACAGTCTGCCAGGTTAAATCAAAATTTGTGCTTGAGGTCAGTGAACTGAGAATTTGGAGTTGAGATATTACTTGGGTTATCTGAGTAGATCTCAATGCCCTTGTTGTTCTTAAGTGAATGATGGAGGATGGAGAGAAGATTGGATTTGATGACTGGAAGTAGCGTGGAGAGCTTTGTGATGATGAATAAACAGAGAAAATAGTTTAGTTTTAAACAGAATTTTGAAAGTACTATGGAGTTATAATTTATTTTTAAGGAGCCTAGTAAAAATCAGAGAACATAGGCTCCCTTTTATTATTATTGAATAAATACGTATGTATGTAAATATATTTTTGTCTATGTCCATGTGTGCGCATCCACAAATACATAAATTAAACATGCTGAATCCACTTTTGTTGTTTGTGTTTATGGTTTCCATGAGGTTTAGGAGGCAGGGGACTTAGGAGATGCTGGAGGAAGAAAGGGATGAGTAAATATTATATAATTCTAGTTTCTTTGAAACATTTTCTTTTTAAAACTGAGAAATATCTTTTAGTTTTTGTTCTATTTACTGCCCTTAGCACTTGTTGTAGTGTGAATTCTAATTGGTCTTATTAAGATAAACCCAGAGTCTCTTATTAGGAGGTGAAAGCTGAAAGATCAGAGAAGCAGAAGAGTCAGCCACTAGTTTCTACCGCTATGAAATCCTCAGACCAAATGGGGTAGCCTGTCTCTACAAATAAACAGAATGCCATGAACTCCTGTCTCCTCCCAACTTTTACTCCACTCTCTGCCCAGCCATATCCCTTCCTGTATCTACCTCTGTATTGTTGGGATTAAAGGTTTGTGACTGCCAAGTACTGGGTTTAAAGGTGTAAACCACAACCACCTGAATCATTCTCTTTAAGACTAGTTGATCCCTGGAAATTGGAAACAGGCACAATCCCCTGACAAAACTGGGAGTAGGGGGCAGAATCGGGTGGTTAAAAGGAAGGGGAGAAGCGGAAGAGGAGGGACGAAGGGGAGGGTTGAGGAGAACTTGAGGGAATGGGATAGTCGAGATGGAGGAAGGACAGAGATGAGAGCAAGGAAAGAGATATCTTGATTGAGGGAGCCATTATGGGATTAGCAGGAAACCTGGCTCTAAAAAAATTCTCAGGAATCCACAAGGATGACCCAAGCTAAGACTCTCAGCGATATAGGAGAGGGTGCCTGAACTGGCCTTGTCCTGTAGTCAGACTTATTATTATTTTAAATATTTCCATAGAACCTTCGTCCAAAAACAGATAGAAACAGAGACAGAGACCTACATCGGAGCACTAAACTGAGCTCCCAAGATCCAGTTGAAGAGTGAAAGGAGCGAGAATATGAGCAAAGAGGTCAAGACCATGAGGAGTTCATCCGCTGAGACAGTTTGCTTGAGCTAATGGGAGCTCACCAACTCCAACTGGACTGGGAATGAACAAGCATGAGATCAAACTACCCCCTCTGAATGTGACTGACAGTTGACGCAGGCTGAGGGGCAACCGACAGTGGCACTGGGATTTGTCTCTACTACATACATGTACTGGCTTTTTGGGATCCTATTCTTTTTGAATGCATACCTTGCTCACCCTAGATGTGGTAGGGAGGGCCTTGGACATTCCACAAGTGTTTTACCCTCTCTTAGGATTAGAGGGGGTTGGGGTGGGAGGGTGTGTGGAGGGAAAGGGAGGAGGGGAGGGAGTGGGAACTAGGATTGGTATTTTTTAAAGTAATAATAAAAAGACTAGGTGATCTAGTGTAGCTAGGGTGGCTTTGAACTCACAGAGTTTCATCTGCCTCTGCCTCCTAAGCACTGAATTAAAGGTGTGAGCCAACACCACTTGACCTCTATGGATAACTAGTGACTCGCTCCACACTCCGATCTTCAGGCACGTTTAATCTGTTATAGCACAAATAAAGGATCACCATAAATAGTTATTTTATTAGAAAATAAATTTGTTTCTGTACTCCAGAAGATAAACACCTATATTGAAATAAAATTAGGTATATTATTTATTGATTGATCCTATTTAAAATTCAATGAAAGCTTACAACAGAAAGGAAGTATTAAGTCTGAAGGAAAGAGTAAAAAGTAGAACAAGAAAGGGTAATAGAATATACCTGCCATAAATACAAAGCATAGATTCTTTGGGATCAACAAAAAGAGAAGAGGGTGGATGTTGGAGGTTTTCCATAAAAGCAGAGTATATATTTGTGGAGTAATCAAAATAAGTTCATTATTTTGCATGTTAACAAAAATCTTTAAAAAAAATCTTAATTGAAGCACATTAAATAAAGTCTCGATCTACAGATGTATCTTGTTCCCTCTGAAAGTTGTTACATTTCTCCTTCCAATCTATTGCTGTATATCTTTCATACATGTATTCCTTACCTGCTTTGTAAATTTTAATAACGCCAACTCCAAATTTTAATCTAAGTGAACCCTGTCTAGTTAGAATAGCCATTCTTAATCAATGGTGCTTCACTAAGAGTTTATACTTTCTCTATAAATTACCTGTTCATGCATTTTCCCATTACATAAAGAAAGTAAAAAAAAAATAACAGAATTTAAACTAGAAAAACATTTAACTTTGTATCCTTTTACCTTTTCTCAATTTCCATGCTTCTCTTCCTGTACTCAGTAAGATGGGGGAAGGTAGGGGAGGAGTGGGAGGAGGGGAGGTGGTGGGATAAGTTCATAAAACGGTGAAATATTGTTTAAAAAAAACTAAAGAAACAAACAAAACAAAAGCTTTTGTGTCCTGTGCTAACATCTTGTGACATAACTTCCCACTGCCCTAATGAACACCTTTATTCCTGACAGTATGAACTGCTTAGGAATGATGTGTCATAGTCCCATCTTTTTTTAGTCTTTTACCATGTTAGTCCACATTCATGGAATTCAACAGGAATTGGACTATCAACGAGGTATTAATTAATTGGGTATCAGGAAGTGTGTTTCACTTATGTTTGATGAGGTTGCTCAAAACATATTGAAACTTCAGTTGCTATAGTGATGGATACATTTCATTGGTATGGATCTTGGTTTATTGGTAAAAATATAAGGACAATTTATATATACATGTGTGTGAGTACATATACATATATGTGTATATTTATATATTGGCTCTTGATTAAGGTATTGTGTTTTGCAGCTTATTTAAAATATAATGTATAATTAAGAAATATAGGTTAATAGATAATCATCCATAATATTCAAGCTTCTGGTCATGTTAACTAGGTTTTCTAGATACATAGAGATATATTTCAGTTAGCTAGGTATTGTTCAAATCCTTAAGAAACCCTCAAAATATGGCATTTAAAATGTTTTAAGAACTTAGGACTTTTCATGATTAGAGACACATCTGCTCCTGCAGCACCGTTGTACTTCAAGTAGATGACGGACAATAAAAAGCCTCCTGGTAGAGTTTGTAAGCCATTGGGCAAGAAACTGCTCTTTCCTAAACTGATTGATGTTATTCTGTATGAACTGGACATGCAGGACCCACAGAAAAATGACTGCTGAACTTGTCTATAGGTGAAACTGTCCTTTGGGGTTCCTGCTTCATGAAAGAGTCTGCCAGACATTCTGCAGGACACAGAAGAAAATGACTGACAGATTTCCAATATAGGCAGAACTGTCTTTGAAATTTCCTGCTTCATGGAAAAGTCTGCTGGATACTATGTGCCCATAGGTTGAAGATTGATGCTCCAACATTACAGTAGAACTTTAGGTGACTGTCCAGGCCACGAGATGTCTCTGTCAATCCTAGAGTTTCAGAAGTTGCTTACAAGGCACTTTTGTTATCTTAGGTAATATCATATCCTTCTGAAGCCTTTGATGCAATTAAAGGATAGACAGGTATAATTATAGTTTTCCTTAGTTTAATTATAAAAGATAAAGTAGATATCATTATGGTAACTATAATTCTTGCTTGATGCCTGTCTTGTTATATGTAATTCTACAGTGTTAAAGTTAAAACCTGTCTTTTTATTTGAATAGAAAAAGGGAGATGGTGTGAGAAATCCTTCTGCATACATGTTGCTTTTGTTGGTTAATAAAAAGCTGCTTTCAGCCAATGGCTTAACAGAATATAGCCATATATATATATATATATATATATATATATATATAGAGAGAGAGAGAGAGAGAGAGTAGGTGGAAGTCAGTGAGAAGTCACATAGCCCTACCAGAGACAGATGCACCAGAATCTTTACGGTAAGCCACAGCCACGTGGCGATCCATAGATTAATAGAAATGGGTTAACCAAAGATAAAAGAGCTAGCTAGCAATATGCTTAAGTGCTTGGCCAGGCGTAGTTTCTGTGTCTTGATTGTGGGATCAGGCAAAAACATCCAACAACATTCAGTTCATAATAAAAATGTTTCTGATGTGACAAATTATAATGAAGAACCATAAAATTTGACAAAGGAGCTAATATCCCCCAAAATCTGTAAACACATTAGCTGTTTTAAAGTAATTGTGTGTCTTAATTTTCGCCCATCCTATTTTATCACTTAAACTCTTGTGACAGATTAAAATTTTAGGAAGAATTCAATCCCCTATAGTAATTGGAGTTTTCATTTTATACTATAGTAAATTTATAAAGTTACTTGAAATAAAGATTTAAGCTTATATTCCGTCTCCTGTGCTTTGAAAGATTTGTTACAAATTTTTAAATGTTATATGGATTTAGGATTAATAGGATTACTGCTCCTTTATTTTCTCCTTTACATGTATTTGTGAGAATGAAGCATTACTAAAATGAGCATACAATGAAATGATTACTTATGAATGATTGCACAACTAATCCACAAGGTAAAATATGTATACACTCCTCATTTTACAGATAACATTAAACATGGTCTAGATTTCTGTCTACCTGTTTGAAACCCTGCACTTTTGACACAAGCTAGGTCTCTAACTTTGAGACAGTTACAGCACTCAGAGCTTGGAGACCTCCCTGTCTCTTTCTCTCTCTGCCTCTCTCTCCATCACGTGTGTGTTTGTGTGTGTGTGTGTGTGTGTGTGTGTGTGTGTATGCACATCTGTCTCAGTCATATGTATGTGTGTGTGTGTATGCACACAGTCATATGTATGTGTGTGTGCATGTATGTGTGTGTATGTATGTATGTGTGTGTATGTATGTATGTGTGTGTATGTATGTGTGTGTATGTATGTGTGTGTATGTGTGTATGTGTGTGTGTGTGTATGCACATCTGTCAGTCATATGTATCTCAGTCATCTCTCTGCATTGGATCTCTACAGATTTTTTAAGAATGGATAATTTATCTTTGGTTTCATGTATATCAACAATAATAACGTTTATCAAATGTAAGAAGAACAGATTTCTTGATAACTTTTTGATAAGATCTAAAATCTCAAGTATTCAAACAAAAAAAGAAATCCATTGCTCAGATATCGTAGTCAATATCCACTTCCTGTTGCTGGGAGAGGCACAGCAGACTACTGTAACTGAAGCAAATTAACTCATTTGTTCATATGCTGAACTCATTCTCCTGGGAGATTTTGGATGCTGAGCCCCAACTAAATTTTGTTCTAAACCACAGAGATGAAATGATATTATTCAAATTTTATATACATAAAATTTCTTTATGAGGGCTTAGAGCTGCAACCTCAGAATAGTCAAAGATTAAAGGGTAGAGGGAGAGAATAAGAGGAGAAACCAAGGAGATGGAGTGTACACCATAAATCAGTAAATGACTAAATATCATAAAAAGTGTCTTACAAAGGAATCTCCATTTGTTATCCTCAGACTAGCATTTGGCAATAAATTTATATATTCTCAAATGTATGGATTCCATGATTTAAAAATAAAATTTTATCCACATACTTATATGGTAATAGTTCTTACATGAATAGAAACTCATTATGTTGAACGTATTCCTGTAATTGTTTTTGTTTCAAAACATCATATATTTAGTGTTTCGAGTCTGTGAACAGATTTCTGCTAATATTTACGAATATATCCCACAACCACTGAAGTAGGCAATGTCCCACAAATTTGGAGGAAGATTTTTATCATGAAAATCTGAGCACTGTACCTCCTAACACTTTACTGAGATTTGAGGCCAAGAAATCTTTCAAGATAAACATTATCCTATGATATCCAGACTCTTCACCAATTGAGTCACTGGACCTACAAGAGAATGTTTTATTCCCCTTCCTGATCTCCATACAGAGAGTGTGAATTACTGCGAATGCGCCTAATGCAATGTGTGTGATATACAGGACCCATTTAATCGGTGCAGAATTTCTCAAAGCACATGGTTATTCCCAGGGAATAGATGAATATTGGAAAAC
The DNA here is from genome assembly GCF_000317375.1 of Microtus ochrogaster. NCBI lineage: Eukaryota > Metazoa > Chordata > Mammalia > Rodentia > Cricetidae > Microtus > Microtus ochrogaster. The sequence continues at coordinate 5,807,495 of NC_022029.1, forward strand.
AGAGTATTCTGGAGTTTATTATGCATGAGGTTAAGGTTTTTTTGACTGAGTTGTCAGCCTCAAAGTATGAAGGATTTCTGTGGGAGGTAGAATGATGAATATGGTATCATGCGACAAATCAATGCCAAGGCACTCTGGTGGGTGTGGAAATGATTTTGAGGTAGACAAGTTCAAGGATCTGTCTCCTCAGAAAGGGAAGAAATGGAAAAGCTGGTTCTCATAAGAGTGAATTGAAAAAAGTTGATAGGACACAAATTTGGATATATTTAGTGAGAACTTCCTGCCTCATTAAAGTTCTCCTGGTTGATAGGAGTTTCATCTAGAGAGGGGCTTAAAGGCAAAAAGGACAGATTTTTCTGTTTTGATTTAAAGCCATAGGCTCATGAAATGAATTGCAATGAAAAGAACCTAGAATTCCTTAGTAAGCAACATTTAGCCCAGACTGACTTACTTTTCTCTGTGTCTCTGTTTATCACATATGGATCAGATTATATATATATCAGATATATATGATTTTTATTTTATTCATTTATTACGGTTAAATGAGGTATGAAATTAGTGTTTAAATGTATGTAAATACATGCAAATTGTTATTTCTAGTTTCCTTATGCTTAATGAAACACATAATAAACCAACTTGGAGGGCTGGAGAGATGGCTCAGTGGTTAAGAGCACTGCCTGCTCTTCCAGAGGTCCTGAGTTCAATTCCCAGCAACCACATGGTGGCTCACAGCCATCTGAAATGAGATCTGATGCCCTCTTCTGGCCTGCAGGCAGACACACAGACAAAATATTGTATACATAATAAATAAATAAAATATTTAAAAAAAAATAAACCAACTTGGAAATATTTATTATTGAGCACAGTGTTTCATATTTAGATAGATAAATACATTCTATTTCTACTACTATTTATTCAATTCAGAGTATTTTCAAATATGCCAAAATGGGTTAGCTCCTTCATTTAAAAATCACATACTGGGTTTTTTATCCTACTGCACGTGCTGGCTTTGGGGGGGCCTGGGCGGTTTGGATGCTCAGCTTACTAAACCTGGATGGAGGTGGGCGGTCCTTGGACTTCCCACAGGTCAGGGAGCCCTGATGGCTCTACGGGCTGATGGGGGAGAGGGACTTGATCGGGGGGCGGCGAGGGAACTGGGAGGCGGTGGTGGGGAGGAGGCAGAAATCCTCAATAAATAAATAAATTAAGAAAAAAAAAATAAAAAAAATAAAAAAAAATAAAATCAAAAAAAAATCACATACTGACATTATATAAATATAAAGTGATCAGTTTTAAAAGAAAAGGCAATTATTAATTGAGGTTTCATTGTAGTTTCTAAATATTATACATTTTCTTCATTCAAAGGAATATTAATAAGAAGGATAATTTAGATGCCAGACTATAAAACCTGCTTAGGTTAATGGTTCACTCAGGGTCAAGCATTAACAATTTATGAGCAAACACAGGGCAAGAAAGATATTTAACATCTAAGGTGGCAATAGTCAAATGAGTTACTTTTCCAGCCAGAAATTTTATAGTTTCTCTTTTAGAGCTCTGCATGAGAAAAGCATGTTGCATATTTTAAGTGACAACTTACATTTATGGTTGACAAGGCATACATACCTTATGGCAATGTAATCTGTTCCCAAGTGTAATTTAAAAAGAAACACACACGCAAACAAGGTTGTAAGTAATTATCGATAGATAAAATGACATTGCTACTCATTTAACCATGCAATTATTTGATACTGCAGATAGAATAAGTGATGAGAAAAATAGAAAAATCACAGGAGCATATCAAACATCCATATCACTGTCATCAGTTTTTAATTCCTGGAAAATAATGTCAGATAATATCCACAAATTCTGTAGATAATTGCAGAAGAAAAGACAATGATCCCCATTAATACACTTGCCACCATTCTGTGGTCCTTGTAATATTTCATGTCTTTTAGTAGCTTTAATTACTATACATCTTTGTGTTTGTATTATTGTTGTCATTTTACAAAGAAACTGAGGCACAGATTCTGGTCTGTCTCATCTTAGGACCTGAATTTTTCTACTGCTGAAATTATAGTATTATCATATAGAGATTTTGTATACAAATATATAATTATTTGATATATTTCAATTAATAATACACATCAGGAATCACTTGTCAAAATCTCCTCTAGTATTTATTTTATTTTAACATATCTGTAGGCAACACTAATATCTAACAAAGTATAAAAGTTGTTTTATTGGCTAGAAAAGTCCATTCATTCTGTTTCTATCAAGTCACATATTGTCACAAAGTTCAGATTAAGTACTGAATTTTGAAGAGATCACTAATTTGAAATATAAAGTATGTGTATAGCATTAAATGATAATCTAATTAATTTTAGATATTTAGACAATGCAAATATGTAACCAGTACATAAATGACTTGTTTAGAAAGCAAATTCCAGTCAGGTATTTTGAAATATACCTATAGTTTCAGCAGCCTACAGGCTTAGGTAGGGAGGTTACAAATTTGAAGAAATAGCAATTCCCAGTTCTATCAGGGTTATATTCTGAAACCCTTTCTCTGAAAATCTACAGCTAAGCCAAAAATTTGATCCAAAGATTTATTTCTAGTCTATGATGTCAATGGAGCTCCTCTTCTTTGGTCCCAAAAATATTTTGAGTAGATATGTGATTGTGAAAACCTGTCTTTTCTAAGAAGGTCTGCTTCAGTTTTGTACATTATTTTTGTTTCAGCCATTAAAATCAGCAAAGCTCAGTTGACAGGTTCCTGGTCAACAGTGAGTAAATCTAGCATAAAAAAAATCTAAAAAAAAAATAATATAGCAAGATCATCAGAAGTTTATTTTAGGGAAAGCTTCATGTTAAATATTCTGTAACATACTGTAGAATATGGTTAAGTTTCATAATATGATCCTTGAAAATCATTATTACTAAGCTAATATAGTTATAATATACTAATTATAATATACTAGGCTGATATAGTAAGTGATTGTATTAGTTAAAAGTGTAGGAGTGAAAATTACTGTGTACAGTTAAGCCCATAGTTACGTGGGCTCACAAAACATGAGACATAAAGAATACCTACCTAACTTGACATGTGACAAGTATATTTTGTATTTTTGATCATTATGCTAGCTCTATCTAGTGGTCACATACAAAAACTACACTGAACTAATGAGCATAAATTAACATTGTAATTTACAACCTATTAAATTTTATTAGTTTGAACTCCAAATATTTAAAATATACTAAATTTGTATTTCTGATTATTGCGTTGGATGTTTATTTTGATGATGTTTTTTAAGCTGTGTCCCGAACATTTAGCACAAAATGTACTCTCTGAGCACAGAGTACTGTTAATCACAGGAACACAGCTACACAAAAGTCCTTTAAGATTTAACCATTGTATTGAACTGAGAGCTAAAGAAAATGCAGGACTCGTGTTTCCAATGGCAGTCACTCTGCTCTGCTTTATGGTGCTCATGACAGAAATAATTTTTAAATGTAGTTAATGTTAAAATTGTCTCAGCGTATGATTTATACTTTGGGCATTCTTGCTGGTGTATAATGTAATTTTTTTTTTTTTTTTGGTTTTTCGAGACAGGGTTTCTCTGTGGCTTCGGAGCCTGTCCTGGAACTAGCTCTGTAGATCAGGCTGGTCTCGAACTCACAGAGATCCCCTCCCGAGTGCTGGGATTAAAGGCGTGCGCCACCATCGCCCGGCTGTATAATGTAATTTTTAAAACATAATAAAATTTAAAGTATCTAACACTTATAATTAATTTTAAAAGTAGAGAAGAAACTCAAATGTACAGTGTTCAACAATCTTAATGATATTGATAAATAGCATATATAAATATATCAGCTTACTGGTACAGATCAGAATTATTCTTTACAAAGGAACAAATATTTTCCAGAGATTGTATTGTAAAACCACTTTGTCTTGTTGTCATTGGGCTCTTACATATGACACAAATAATTTGTACTTTAGTTTCTTATATCTTCATATTGCCCAATTATATTGTCTTGCAATTGTTTAAAGGTAATTGCTTAAATGTTTTCATAAAAAGACAATCAACAGTGATTTAAACCACAGTTTTCTATTCATCTGATGAATGGATGTGTCAGTGAGGTGGTTCTGCTGGCCTGAGTTAGAAACAGTAGCACATTATTTGCAGTGTCTTCAATGGCAAAACAAGTTGCACGATGCTGATCAGTGGAAGAGAATGAAACCACTAATGTTAGACCATTAATTCTACAAAGTTCCACACTCTACTACATGGGGATAAATTGTGTCTTAAATATTTGAAAATTGTCTACTTCCCATAGGCAAGAGGATAACTATATATTTTTCCTTGGGTTCACCTTCTTATTTAGCTTCTTTAGTGTTAGGAGCCAATTTCCTCCTAAAATCATTGCAGGAACCATCACACTGGGGCGTCTGCAGAGAACCCCCACACCCATAATTGTGTTAGGAATTGTTCTAATGACAGAGCCTACCCCACACCCAAATTGGCTGTTAATGGAGAGCTATCTGTTAGCGGAACCCACCCCACATTCCAAACTCTCTAGAGAACTAGGTGTGTCAACTTGTGACATCCTGGCCTACAGTGACCTGACCAAAGGTAACCTCCTGGCTACGTGACCAAAGTGAACCGTGTGACCAACGTGAACCACGCGGCAAGAGCTCAGGCCCCTGTGCCCACCCCCCCC
>NC_022029.1:5813760-5814911 GCF_000317375.1 Microtus ochrogaster
GGGGGAGGGGGAGAAGGGTGGGAGGAGGGGGAGGGAAATGGGAGGCTGGGAGGAGGGGGAACCTTTTTTTTTTTTTCCTTTTCTCAATAAAAAAAAATATTTGAAATTTGGTCCTAAAATGGGATTGCAGTTCATTGATAAATGAACCACTGTAGTATTTGGAGAGACTTGTATTCAGGAAATTTATATTGTTTCTGTGATGTTCTTTAAGTTTAAAGGTATGTCAAAATGAAAACAAATTTTTTGAAGAGCCCCAAAGCATGCCAATAACCTTGTATATCTACATATAAATAAATAATATTATATAATATATGAGTATACTTGGTATATGTAAAGTATACATTATTTATTAGCAATTTTCCAAGAAAAGATGCACGTAAGACTCAGCATTCTGGTGAAAATTATTAGACCAAGGAAGGTCAGAAAATGAAATGATTAAAAAGTGAATCCCCAAGGTTGTAGGATGACTGAACAATCGCTTCAAAAAGTTTTGTTTTTTATTTTTTGTGGAATTGGCTGTATGTTTGTAAGAATATTTAGAAGCATTGTCTTTGATAACATTATTCATGCTGTGGTTAGGTTTTGTGATGTAGCTTCTGGGTTAGCCATGTGCTTTAACTAGACCAATATAACTGTTCTTCACAAGCCTTTACTTGGGTGCAATGATTTCATTAGCAAATAGTTATTTGGTCCCTTATCTGAGTTGATAGTATGTCTATTTTAATCTTGAAGCTCACAGAATAATATCATAGTTTTTAATCATAATTTCTTGATAGTAATAGAAAAAAATGTGTCAACATTTCCTGTCATAAAAATGAATCTTATTTAAGAGTACTAATTATCACTCCCATCTCATTTGTAACTATCTTAAAAAAAGAATTGTAAGTTTTAAATAAGACAATATTAAAAAATGATAGAAATAAATACGAAATTTGGTACTAAAACTTTATTCTTTCACAAATCTTTGCAAAGGGGCTGGAGAGATGGCTCAGAAGTTAAGAGCATTGCCTGCTCTTCCAAAGATCCTGAGTTCAATTCCCAGCAACCACATGGTAGCTCACAACCATCTGTAATGAGGTCTGGTGCCCTCTTCTGGCCAGCAGGAATACACACAGACAGAATATTGTATACATAATAAATAAATAAATAAA
>NC_022029.1:5823652-5859319 GCF_000317375.1 Microtus ochrogaster
TAAATACTTTGTTTTTTTTGTAAAGGTTCTCTTAAGACAATAACTAGCCAACAGTGTTATGTGTAACGTATGCTTTCTTAGAATATATCTTTCCATTATCTATAAAAAAATCCAAATCTTTGCAAAAATATAGAAATCCATGTCAGAAGGAATATATGTTGATGAAGAAAAAAAGATATTCTAACCCTGTTTTTCTAAGACTATGTTTCAAAAAGTATGCTACCATGAAATGGATATGACATTAGTTCACAGAATAGCAGTCATCTTTAAGGAAGCTACAGTTTTTATTTTAATATATTTAGCATTGTACTTCCCAAATTATTAGAAATATATATATTGGTTTTTTGAGACAGGGTTTCTCTGTAGCTTTGGTGCTTGTCCCGGAACTAGCTCTTGTAGACCAGGCTGGCTTCGAACTCCCAGAGATCCGCTTGCCTCTGCCTCCCGAGTGCTGGGATTAAAGGCGTGCGCCACCACCGCCAGGCTATATATATATATATTACCCAGGTATGATTTTCAGTATTTTTTACAAAAATATTTTGGAACACTGTGTTTATATCATAATGAGCCATTCGTGCAAGAAATATTTTCTGATAGTTTTATACAATCAAGAACATTTTAATCTGAATTTATATGAGTAATGACAAAACTATTTTAACCAAAAATATTGTCAATGTAACTGAAAGAAATTTTAATTCTTTATTAGGTAATATCACATGGCAGTAACATGAGCCTGCTATAGAAACAGATGCAACAGTCAGTATTGATTGATAACTACCTAGAAGGGTTTTAGGGGGAAGAAAGTTTTGGGCCAACATAGTATTTTTGGAAAAAATATTTAAGTTGTATTTTAAATAAATGGAAGTTAGGAAGTTACACAGACAACAGGACTGTAGCCTGAGTGGGATACAAATGGCCTGGATAAAAATGATCCAATTAAAGAACAGTATATGGTTTTACATAGAGTATGTAGTGTGGCCATTAATAACAGACAAGGAGGTAGAATTTTCCCTGTGGCTCTGTGGGATTTATAAAATAATAGACACATGATCCACTGAAAGTAATATCACAAGAAAACGACGAGCAATTGATACTTGGAATCCTCTGAAGTGGTTATGGGAAACAACCGAGGCGCCACTGTAGACTGAAACACATAGTCGTAAGAAACAAAATTGTACTTGTTTGGAGTATATTTCTTATTGAGATGGCCATTCCTGTCCAAGAGTTCCATGGTTCTTTGCGAATCTGGTCTTCTCTCTAGCAACAATCTGGTAATTAGGCTCTTGGTAGCTGAGACTCACACTTTAATATGCTCTCCTGTTTCCGTGTGTGTGCTACCAGAAACAGTAAATGGTGGGCATGAAATTGCTTCCAGGGAATGAGCTTCTAAAATAAACACGTAATAAATGTGAGTTTCAATATGCCTAAATATCTTAGGGAGCCCACAACAGCTCTAGCCTTGTAAAACTGACCAAAATAACTACAGACTTTAGAATTAATAAAGTACAGAAAGAACTAACACATAAACTAGAAACTACTTCTGTGTGAAGGATTGGGAGGTGACTGTTTAGCTGCAAGGTATGTAACGGAATAGTTACAATTTCCAATTTGGGCTCCAGCCACAGCGGTCCAAGTAATATCATAGGCTGAATAGATTTGGTATTAATAGATATAAAAACAGGATTCTGTGGGTGTGTTTTTTGTGTGTGTGTGTGTGTGTGTGTGAAGTACAGATGATTAAAGGAATTGTAGCCAATGATTTCAACAAAGAATGCTAAAGCGTAGAATCTCATTCTTTTTATTATATTTTGTTTTTATGAATGAATTTAGACATTTCTCTTAATTAGACACCCCTTTGTGATGACTACATATTATTTTCTCTGTTTTTACAAAATATTGTATCATACAATCTTCTCAGACTCAGCTTATCTGCTTTTGAATGGCCCTCATCTCTCTAATCACTGTCCCCCTGTGGCCTCAGTCTGTGCTGCTCTTCCCATCTTCAGCCAGCCACACACAAAGAAACCCAAGGGCTGCTTATGATCCTCCCTTAGTATTTTCTTTACTTATCAACTGTAACAACTTGGTAGATAGTTCTTTAATTATTCTTTTGTAATATTGTAAAACTTTCTATGTGGCTGTCTTAGCATTGTTTTATCACTATTGAATTTGGTCTGATTTCCCAAAAGCAAAAGTATATTTTATTAATATCCTAAAACATGAAAATTACTTCTTTACTAAATATAATCTGATTATTCATAACTTTTTTGTAACTACTTTCACTTTCTATATATCATACTTCCTGTGATAAATACATATATTAATAAATAAATAAAAATTAGGAAGACCTTTAATGTTAAGTTTTGTATATTGCTCAAAAGGCTAGCATGTAAGATCAATAACTTTCCATATTGCATTGCTCTGTGATGCATGTAATTTACTTCTTGCTATATAGACTTTGGTTTTATCAACTTTAAAACTAAAAGTTAAAGTAAAATAATACTCAGTAATCTAGTTCTTAATAATATTCAAACTTAAGAGTAATGTTACATGAAAATCCAGGAAGCATTAAAATATTAATTAGAAACATTTATCTATTGGTTTATATATTTCTAGAATTGAGTCATAGAGACTGTTTGGGTAATATTATGATCCATCTATTTGGTTTATACAGTGATTCTAGTCTGCATGTATGGAGCATCTTTTGACTAAGTACTATAAGATAGATAGCACAATAGATAAGATTCCATCAGTAGATTTTAGAACCTGGTTATTAAATATGAATTTGATAATGATGTAACACTGGATAAAAAGCAAGCTCTATTTTCTATTTATTTGGATAGCATGCAGTATATTCACAAAACTTCTTCAATATTCTTCACATATACCTAAAATAAAGTGTTTAAGAATGGATAACAGGTAAACTAAGGATTTTTAGAAGTTCAAACTGTCATTGGCATAATTTATTCATTTATTTTATATAGTGAGTTACCCATTCAGATTCAAGGTAATTAATGAGCTCAATATTCTATTTGCTTTTGCATATAATAGGTAAACTTACATTGAACCTATCATTTCTGTAATTCTGATCATATTATTTTCCTTTTATTGCTTTTTGTTTTCTCTTTTTAAATTTTTTTATGTAATTAATACGTTTCTCATTTGTTTTACATACCTACATCAGTTTCCCTTCCTGTTCTTTCTCCCTGATTCCGGTATACCCTCCGTTTCCACTTTTCTTCAATCTACATTCAGAAAAGGGCAGGCCTCAAATGGGCTAGCACAAAGCAGAGCACATCAAGTTGAGGGTAGAACCAGGCTCCTCCATTTGCATCAAGGCTGAGCAAGGTAATCCAGCATGGGGAACAGTTTGGCACTGGCATAAAAAACAGACACATGTCTACCACAAATTCTAATTGTTCTTAATAAAATCCTAGAGTCAGATACTAGGGATTGAATGCTGAAACATCAGAGAAGCAAAGCAGCCAGCCAGGGGAGAGACCTTTGACCTCTACCAATGTTCAGACCAAAAAGATTACCCTGTGCATCCTCTTACTGTATCTACAGACTGCACTGAGTTCTTGTCTCCTCCCACTTTATATTCGTTTATCAGCCCATCATATCCTTTCTTATCTCCACCTCATTAGCGCTGGAATAAAAGGTGTATGACGCCCACGTACTAGGATTAAAGGTGTGACCCAACACTGCCTGGCTCTGTTTCACCTTGACACTTGATGAATCTAGTATAGCCTAGAGTGGACTTGAACTCACAGGGATTTGTCTGCCTTTGTTTCCTGAGTCCTGGGATTAAAGTTTAGGGCCACCTCGCCCTTGCTTCAAATGTATTACCTCTACACTCTGATGTTCAGACAAGCTTTATTTGTTAAAACAAAAGAAAATATCACTATACGTATAGATCAATGGAAACAAATCAAATATTCTAACATAATTCCACACCTATAAACGCCTGATTTTTTTTTGTCCAGGAAACCAAAATCATATAATGGGAAAAAGGAAGCATTTTCAACAAATGTTGCTGGTATTACTGAATGTCAATATGTAGAAGAATACAAACAGATCCATATCTGTCACCCTGCATAAAACGCAAGTCCAAGGGGATCAAAGACTTCAACATAAATCCAGTTACACTGAACTTGATACAAGAGAAAGTGAGAAGTAGCCTTGAATGCATTGGCACAGGAGGCTACTTCCTGAATATAACACCAGCATGAAAGATACTGTGAGCGTCAATAAATAAATGGGACATCCTGAAACTTAAAATCTTCTGTAAGGCAAAAGACACTGTCAATAATATAAAGCAACAGACTGAAGAATTGAAAAAGATCTTCACGAACCTCACACCTGGCAGGGGGCTGATCTCCAAAATACTCCAAAGAACTCAAGAAACTAGACATCAAAATATCGAATAACCTAATTAAAAATGGGGAATACATTTAAAAAGGAGAATCTCAAATGGCCAGAAGACTTTTAAGGAACTGTATAACATCCTTAGTCTTCAGAGAAATGTAAATCAAAATCCTGAGATACCATCTTAATCCATCAGAATGACTAAAATCAAAAACACTGATGTTGTACAAACACTTATGTTGGAGAGGATTTGGAGTAAGAGGAACATACCTCCACTGCTGGTGGGAGTTCAAACTTATACAGCCACACTGGAAATCTATATAGCAATTTCTCAGTAAAATAGGAATCAATCTATCTCAAGACCCAGGCTTACTTGTATTAGCCAGAAACTGGATACAACCTAGATGACCCTCAATTGAAGGATGGATAAGGAAAAGGTGGTAGATTTACACAAAGGAGTATTACTCAGCCATAAAAAATAATGACCTCATGAAATTTTCAGGCAAATGGGTAGAAGTAGAAAAAAAATCATTCTGAGTGAGGTTACCCAGACCCATGGTTTATACTCTCTTATAAGTGGATATTAGGGGTAAAATATAGGATAACCAACCTATATCCACAGCCTCAGAGAGGCCAGATAACAAAAAGGGCACAAAGAGAGATGCATGGATTTCTTTGGAAGGGGAAGTAGAAGAGATCTCTTAGGTAAACTGGGTGCAAGAATGTGGAAATTTGGGATGGGAACTTGATGGAGCAGTTTGGATGGGCTGGGTTTCGGAGGCAGGTTTGGAGTGGGACAGTGGGAAGAGTTACGAAATAGATGTCTTAATGAGGGTGCACACTTCAAGGTTAGGGAGAAATCTGGTGCCAGGGAAAGTCTGAGGAATCTACAAGGATGACCCCAGTTAAGAGTCCTAGAAATCACGGAGAGGATTCCTAAACTGGTCATCTACTGTAATCAGATTGGTAACTATCCTAATTTTCATTGGAGAGTGTTTATCTAGTAACTGATAGAAGCAAAGGCAGAAACCCACAGCCAAGCACTGGGCCAAGCTTTGGGAGTCCTCCTGAATATCACACTACTTTTCATTCCCACATTAAAGAAAGAAACAAACACATACAGAGTTAGTAAGTCTATGTGAAAGTGGAAGTATGCTAATTGGCTCTGAATTCTTGGTTCACAGGGTTCACATTGCTCAGCTCCCTTAGGGGTTGGGTATACACGACCATGCCCAGTTTATCAAATTAGTGGTTCTGAGGATAAATGAAGTAGGGTCTCTATATAAAGTGGTTTTCCAAGTCTATCTGTGTTCCTAAATTAGGATGTTCTTATTTATAAAAGAAAATAATGCAGTCTTTTCCAAGATTCCTTTCAATCTAAAGTTGTATTTTGTTGCCTCAGTTGCAAGCCAACTATGAAGACTAAACAGTGCTGGCCAGTGAGAACTAGAATAAGCTCATCCCTGTAGAAGAACTTCTGTTTGCTCCTAACTCAGGGCACCCTGATCTCATTGGGCAGCCCCAGCTACCAGTAAGTTCATATTGTAGCTGACCTCTAAAACTGTTAAGGATTTTGCTTTTGCTCTGTCTTGCAGATTAAATTGTGCTTGAAGAGCTTTTTTTGGCTAAAATTTCAGAAAGCAGTCATGCAGGAAATGTAAGAAAATTGAAATTTAAACTAAAAGTGTAGATTCCAAGATACAGAGATAATTGAAATCTGCATTAGTCAACAAGAAAATAAAATGGAGCTATGTATACATTTTCTGTCTTTTTCTGAAGCTTATTTTAACAAAACATATCTTGAGTAATAATATGATACAAAATCAGTTGTATATATAAATATGTGCAAATGCAAATATTAACTATATTAATGTTTCAAAGTATCATCTACCAGGATATTTTAAGATATTACACAAACCAAAATTATATGTGATCAAACCCGACTCTCTGAATGTGGCTGACAATGGGGGCTGACTGAGAAGCCGTTGATTAAGGCACTGCGACTTGTTTTTACAGCATGTTCTGGCTTTTTGGGACCCTAGTCTATATGGATGCATAGCTTCCTAGGCCTGGATGTAGGGAGGAGGGCCTTGGACTTCCCACAGGGCAGGATTTCCTGCCCTCTCTCAAGTAGGGAGGGAGAGAGAGGAGGGGGTGTGGGGGAGCGGGAGGGGATTGGGAGGAGGAAAGGAAGTGTAAATAATTGAATGGGAAAAATGAGATTATGTTTAAGGATAAGAAAAAAACAAATATAGACAAAATAATTATAGAACAACGAGGGAAACAGTATTTGCAATCTTGTTTTAGTAACTTTCCTAAAACATTGTACTATATACATGCTATTGGTAAAAAGAAAAAAAAAATAGCTCTGCTACTTCTTCATGTAAATATTTTGAAGCTCTTAACTAGCAGAAAATATGTTTAAAGTATATTTTTGATAAAGAACTGTTTCTAAAATATACAGAAAGCTAATAGCCAACATTCCAAATTAATATCACCTAGGGAAATATTGGCAGATATTTCACTGGAGAAATGGTGCAGGATTACTAAACATGTGACAATTCATTCATTGTCATTAAACATGATCACCTGTACAATTCACAAATAAACTGCTAAGTGATTATCATCAAATCCTTAGGATAGTTAATATTTTAAGATATACGGTAGTAGTAGTAGTAGTAGTAGTAGTATTTGGTAGCAATCACTAATAGGAACAAATTTCCTGTTGAATTTGAATTAGATGATAACCTGGATATTAATCATACAGGAAACTAATAACAAGAACTCTAAATAAATGCTATTGGCATAAGCAAAACTCAGAGATTTTAAATTTTAAATTTAAATTTTTTGGAACAGTTTCTCTGAGTAACTTTGGTGGCTGTCCTGAAACTATCTCTTTTTGACTAAACTTGCCTTAGACTTAAAGAGATCCACCTGCTTCTGCCTCCCAAGTTCTGGGATTAAAGGCCTGTACCGCCACCACCTGGCTATTTCTCTTAAGATAGTAAACAGTGCCAGGTGTGGTACCACATGTGTTTAATTCCAGGGCTGGGGGGGGGGGCAGAGGCAGACTGATGTTTATGAGTTCTAGGCTAGCGTGGTTCTAGGACAGAGTTAGTTCCAGGACAACCAGAAACCCTTGTCTCGAAAAAACAAATAGAGAATAAACAGTGTCATAATAAACCAAAAAGTGATGTTTTGAATGAATAATTAAAAAGCTGAGGAGTCCATGTAGGTTCAAAAATTAGTAAACAAAATTAGTGTTACTGCTAAATTACATTTACTCTCTGGGTCACAGTGAGTAAATACTAATGTATCTACGATAAATGATTAGAAACAAGAAAGAAAAACCATCTAGAAAACATGAAAACACCATTTGGCTAAAGGCTGATGCTGTGTTGTCTGAGTGAAAGATAATAACTACAATACTTCAGCATTACTAAGTATAAGTCTTTATGTTTTGAAACTTTAAAAATGTTTAAATTATTTCAGTGTATGGTGTGTGTGTCTGTGTCTCTTTGTCTGTATATGTGCTGTTTGTGTTTCCCTATCTCTGTGTCCATGACTGTATATGTATGTTGTGTGTGTGTGTGTCTGTGTGTGCTGTTTGTGTGTTTGTAAGGTAATTTTCTGTGTTTCAGAAACATTGAACTTTTCTTGGTTATAGCCCATGAAGCAGCTCCTAACCAGAAAAGAGCTTTTATGCCTACCCATCAGTAAAAACTGAGCTTTAAGCTGGATCTCGTGAAATATAGCCAGAGCATCATCTTCACTACTCTTTCGTCCATGCTAAAGGTCAGCCAGTCTCTTAACATTATATTAAATCCACAAAAATCCTAAATTCTACTAGGTTTCAAAATGTTATTGTTTTTCTAAACTTTTTTATTTTAAAGACATTGTTTTCTACATATATAAATTTCTGTGAAAGGTATTTATACATTATTTTAAAGAACTGTACATAGTATTCAAATATGCAAAAGCTTTGGTGTTTTTTCCCAATAGCAAACAATACATTTTTGGAAATTACAAAATGATGATAATCAACTATGCAAACATAGAAAAGGTTTCCATGAGAAAAAGGACTGTTACCACTACCCACCAAAAGAAAGGGTGTGCTTCAGAGTCAAAGCAAAGCTCCCAGGAAGTGCTGACAGCAGCTAATTCTCAGTATTATAATTGGAGAGTTGGTTGCTTCTTTGTTTTTAATATTACTTGTCTTTACTTTCATTTATCACAATATTTTTCCAAAGAAACTAGACTGATTTTTAACGTTCAAAGAAAACAGTAAGGCTGTTTTTATTTCAAAAATAAAATCAAAGTCTTGATAAAATTTAGTTGCTACAACGCCTGTTTTGATTTATATCCTGACACTTTTAGACTATTTTATCTCAGTAACTAGTAAGACCGATTTCTAAGTAAGGAAGGAGTCAGAGGAAAAGAGACAAAAAGGAAAAAATACAGCAAGAACAAAAAGGTAAAGCATCATTTCTGTAGTCAGGGTGACCAGCTTCCAGGACTGTACCCAGGGTGATGAAAAGAATACCTTCTCAGAGCAGTGAAGAACTTAAAAAATAGTTCTTCTCTATCTTTATGCTAGACTTTTCTATCTGAGGGTAATAAGGAAGCACAAACTTTCCTGATGGTAACTTACGAATAAGAAGAACAAGCACACACTTTTCTCTTTTCCTTTATCATGAATAATCTCTCTTCTTTGACAGTCTCCCAACACAGTTAAATCTCTTTATGTAGTTATATATCTCTCTTTACATCCATATCCCTCTCTCCTGCAAAGCTATAAATCTGTAGATAAAGTTACGTTTCTTTTCACAGTTACATTCTCCACACAGTTGCATACCTAGGGACATCTCTTCACACAGTCTCCTCTTTCTCCATACAGTTACATCCTCTAGAAGGCCACATAAAGAAGTCTTCCTTTACATATATCTCTTCTACATACACATCTCTTTTCTGTACACCTACATCTTCTTTATCTCTCTAGCCACCCAGCTCTCTCAGAACTTCTCTTTCTCTCTCATATTTAGCTACACCTCCCTTAATGTGCACACACACACACACACACACACACAAATGCTATATTGCACACACACAAATGCATATGTTGTATGTGTGTGTACTAAGTACGTGAATATCATAGTTATAAGACCATTCCTATATATTTACCTTCAATGTGAGAATATATTTATATAGTATATTTATATGTGTATAAGATTATGCACACACATATATGCATCTAGGTGTCAACATGCATACATATATGTGTGCATATATGTGAATATAAGTGGATATTAATCTATTATGCACTCAAACACACACATATATGTACTTAGTATGTAAATATATTTTCCAATTCATGACAAACATGTTAAACAGTTATTTTTACTGTTATTCTTAATATTACAGGTTCTATATTATGTTAGGGAAATTTTCTTGTTAAGGTTTATAAAGCAATACCTATGTGTGTGTGTGTGTGTGTGTATTATATTGTTAGTACATCTTATGTTTTTTGTTTTTTATTCATTTAGTCCAATGTGTATTACAACATGAATAATTCATATCCAATTATAATGAATTTAGAATGTCTCAGAATTAATTGCAAAATATTGGTATCAGTGGTTAGAATTTATAATTTTGTTCCAAATACTTGACACAAAGTCATAAGTGTAGCAACTCTTTTGCAATGGTGTGCCTTCAGCGATTTAATAAGATCTTACTAGCATTTCATTCTGAAGATTTAGCACTTCCTACAATCACCACTCTTGAGACCATGCCTTTTAATTACTATGTAACCATCAGGAACACAAACCATTTTAAGTCATAGCGCTCTTTTTTTTTTGTATTTTATTAATTTTACATAACCACCCCAGTTACCCCTCCCCCCTTCTTCCTTACCTCCATCTCTCCCCTTCCTGCCCTCATCAACTCGTGTGTGTGTGTGCGTGTGCCTGTGCGTGTGCGTGTGCGTGTGCATGCGTGTGCGTGTGCGTGTGCGTGTGTTTGTGTGTGTGTGTGTGTGTGAGTGTGGACAATCTTTTGGAACTGGTACTTTCTACCATGGACCTTTTGAGGTTTGAACTCAGGTCATCAGTCTTAATAACAAACAAACTTGCTCACTGAAAGATCTCATCAGCCTGAATCCATAAACTTAAAATTATTTCAAAATAAAAAGTTAAAACATATAAAATTATTCTGTGAAATAAAAATTTAGTCAAAAATATTTTTATAGCCCCTGTACCAGGCTTTTACTTTTTATCCACCAATTACCTCCCAAACCATGACACAGAGACTTCTTACTAGTTATGAATGCTAACTAATTAGTTATGGCTTGGGTTAGGCTCATCTCTTGCCAGCTCTTATAACTTGTTTCTTATTATATACATTTTGCCTTAGGATTTTTACCCTTAATTCTGTATATGTTACTTTCTTGTCGTGTCTATGTCTGGCTGGTGGTTGCCTGGCTGGCACCCAGAGTGTCCCACTTTCTCTCTTATTCCCTCCCTCTTCTCTTCTTGTTCTACTTAGGCCTAGATTTCTCCTCCTATGTATTCTCTCTGCCAATCAACCCTGCCTATCCTTTCTCTTCTTAGCAATCAGGTGCTTTAGGCAGGCAAAATAAAACAGATGCAACACATCTTTACATAATTAAAAATGCACCACAAACGAATGTAACACATCTTTACATAATTAACAAGGGCATCAAAAACAAATATAACATGTCTTCACATAGCTAAGATACTATTCCACAGCATAAACAAATGTAACACATCTTTACATAATTTAAGGACTTAGTACAAGTCTTAAAATTATTTACTCAAATTCTTTATATCTTTGTATAGAAGCCATTAGTAGATAGACTTTTCAAATATATTTTTTTCCATTCCTTAGTCTGTATTGTTCATGCAGAAGTTGCTTAGCGTGATAGTATTGTATACATCCAATATGCTTTCATTGTCTATTCTCTGAGAATCATATCTAACATGTATTCCTAGCCCAATGCCCTTCTTTCTCTTCATGGTTTCATATAAAATACGTTTGTAATTTCAGATCTCATATCTCTCCATTTTGAAAGTTATAATTTCATGTTTCTTCATTTGGACATTTGAATTCATCTTTCCTCCTCTCTGTTTTATTTCTTTTTTTGGTAAATTTTATTATTTTCATTTATGGCTGAGGATGGGTGTCTACACATAAATGAGACATGTATGTGGTGCCCAGAGAAGATGGAAAAGAGTGTGGGATCTGCTGGAATAGGAGTCGCAGGTGTTTGTGGGGTGTATGACCTGCATTTGGGGACTGACCTCCAGTACCCTGAAAGACCAGCAAGTGGTCATAACCACAGAACTTTATATTCAGTAATTCTTGATTTCCTTTTCCATGTCATTTTTCTAGAGCAAACTCAAAAGAATATGTCCACTAAATCTATTTTGATACCACACTGAAGAAAACTGGTTTCTTTCTATTCACTGTTCTCTGCACATCTCTATTGCTTTTATTTTAGCCAGTAAGTTTGAATTTTTAATTGTTTATCATTTTCATTTGCCTGCAATTGCAGTGGGTTCCTGAGGAACACTCATTTCAAACTTGTTTGTGAGCAAGGCAAACACTGTTTAGTATAAATGCTAGTTTTATTCCACTTTGACTAGAAAACATTAGGAAGAATTTTGATACCTATACTGCGTTCATGTATAAATTACATGATATACCCCCTATATTTAATATATTCCTAAATTATATATTATGCATCTACCAACAAAGTAACATAACAACTATTTTAGTTTTAGTTTAACAACCATGCAAATAAGATTTTTGAAAAACTGTGAGAATTACACAGTTTTAGGATTATGTTTTGAACTTTATGTAGCTAAAACATGTACTTAGGATACATAAGATAGATGTACTTATTCTCCATTTTTCTGTACTCACCTGTCATGCCCAGGAATCATAAGCATTCACCAAACACAATGTATAACATTTGCATCTATTTGTTTAATTTTGTACAGGAACTAATTTTCAATCTATACTTTTTTTCTTACTACTATTTTAAATTTTTCTCACATGATTCTTCTTCGTTCTGAAGGATTTCACCACTAAAGCAAGCATAGTTTTCCTTTGTTTCTACCTTTTTGCCTTGCCAGGGTTTATCTCAAAGAATGATTGTCTTTTATTCTAAGAAGTTTAGCTTGTGTAGCAGAGAAGTGTAATGGCTAACTACAGACCTTAACATTATGTTATAACTAACCTAGAAGGAAATTAAGGATGGTATTTTTTTCTTTAGCTGAACAAATGTGGTGAATGCTTGCCAAATTAATAAAATGAAGCAATACAAGAAAGGATTAGAAAGAAAAATCACCCGCATTCCCTGTTCAGAAAAAGAAAATTGAATTCAGCAAGGTTTTTAAAGCATTTTCATATAAATCATATTCACATATCGTCAAAACGCCTACTCCTACTTTCGCCTACATTGTTCTGTAGTTATTAATACTGGTTATGAATGGTAGTGAAGAATTACATTTCACAATTGCACTGAGTAATATGTTGAATAAATTGCATGTTCTGTCAAGAATAAAGTCTACTTGTTTTTACAGAATACTGAATAAAGAAAGGATTTTCAGTCCTGTCAGTTCGAGTACAATGTTATTAGATTTACCAGAATGAAAAGTACATTATATCTGTGTGGTACTGAAATATGTTGGAACTGGATGGCAAAACGGTATATGGGGAGTTTTGGAAGGAGGAAAAACAGAGGTAAATATACTATAATCTCAAAAAATAAAGAAATAATTTAAAAATAAAGTAATAAAATATAATTTATATTAGTTCTTAATATGAGGTGAATCTAGGACCTCTCTTGATATGTATCTGAAACGTATTTTGTAAGCATCCAAGACAACCATGAAAGTAAGATCTATTGGAAATATGAGGGAGTTAAGTGCTATTGTGTCTATCATTTCTTCTTGAATAAGATATTCAGCTGCATTTGATAAGAGATAAATAATCATTAAGGTTTACTTGAGGATAAAAATGAGGATTAAGGTTCTTTAGTTTTTGCTGGGAGTTTGTATCTTGGGAAGGGATGCACTATGCTTAGGAGGCAGAGGTGAACATATACAGTCTCAAATTATGATACATAGATTCTCAGGTTGAGCATCAAAATAATTCTAGATTGAGCAAGAATATTCATCAATATGTTGATGAATACTCATCTAGTGTGCATAATTAACTAGTTGTGCTTTTCTTCTTTGAAGTTATGAGCAGTCTGTCACCCATGAATGCCAATGCCTATGCCTTGTACCACATACGCCTACTTATCCACATAGACACTAAGATCTCAGTGAACTCTTTTGTTAGATTAAATTGAAAGACAGTGAGGTGGTAAGATAAACTACAAACGCAGCAGGACATTGAGTTTCCAGCCGAGTAAATACTTGACAACTTCCGTTTCCATGAAGCATTTTAAATTGTCTGTGCACTGAATTGTCATCTCCACTCACCTCAATGGCATATGAAGTGTCACTCAGGTTTTGATTTCCTTGGTAACCATTCCATTGTGATATTTGGATCCCTGCTTCTACTCCCAGGTGTTTACATTTGAAAAGAAGTATCAGAGAGTTCCTCAAGAGATCTCGAAGTTTTCCTTACAACAGCCTTTCACCTGCACTACTTAATAAAAGCTATAATAGCTATTTGTGATTGTAATTAAATATTCTAGGTTAAACTCTCTTTTTCTTTAAGTAGAAATTACACAATAAAAATCAGAAGTGTCCAGATAAGAGCCAAAGCAGATGTCACCAGATCTCTTGCATGATAAATATGTCTTTGGCAAAAAGAGTTTGGTTTGGAATCTAGGACTGCTGGTCCTGTAGACTTGAGATGGCTTTCTGTGAAATAAGGGTCCTGTGGATTACACAGTAAGTGAATATTTCATTTATTCATCCACAGATTAGTTCTTACCAGGGATCCACAAAACTAGAGCATTCCTACATGCACTGTGTATGCCTTATTGTGGGAAGTAATTCCTCCTAGAAAATACACAAGTTGCATGTTTAGAAGATCACGCCAATACTTTTGAAAACCAATTTCTTCTAAGTGGTAGACTATACAAAGCAGCTAAAACATAACATGTCCAGTTTATTTTATGAAATAGGCTTGTTCCTATAGCTACTTTGCTGTAGGATAGGTCCCTTTCCTACATATTTTGAGAAAAATATAATCCATTAGATCCTAAATACTTAAGCTCCAGAATAGGGAAATTGAAGAAACTTCACAAACAACCATTTGTTTACAGTTCAGGAAGCCTTAAGTCCCTTCTAAGACTCTTGTATTTTTTACTTGGTCTTTGTACATTCAGGCCTTCAGAATTCCCATTGATATGAATTAGTCAAGCCCATTTACCAGTCTTTATCTAGCAGGGGCAGCTTCCAGATGGTTATGATGCGATAAATCTCATTACTATCATCAGTCATAGAGTACTGGTAAATAGTTTGATATTGTTCTATACAACTCAATCCTTTGGAGTGGCTTCTTTATTAACAGAACTTATCCATTCTAGCATTTCCAATTGTCTTAGTCCTTTAATCACTTATAACATTTGGTTTTTAAATAGACATTCATTTTAATGGAGAAAGCTTGAACTCAATGCTGTTAAATGATCCCTTGCTTATAAAAAAAAATCTAGAGAGACTTTTTTTCCTTAGGACACTATGGGAAGTCTGCTATTAGAGTTGAAGGGGGCCATGCTTCATCTCAAGCTGGTAACAGTACTTAGCTACCTTGTATACATTTTTACTGGTTATTGTCTCAATGTTCCTAGAAGCTATCAAGGCCAAGTAGTAGGGCCAAATTCTGAATGCAATCCATTTTTGAGACTGTTTTAATGAAGCTTCAATGAATATTATTGGTTGTTAGACATGCCAATGAAATATTAAACAAGAATGGAACAGAATTAAACCAGAAGAATCCCTGTTTACAATATAAGTATATCTTAGCAAGTCTAACTGAGAATTCAATTAACACAGAGCCTTTTGGTAGTCAGAAATGGTAAAATCAGTATAAGCATATAAAGTGAGGACGTGGTGGCTCCAAGGCACAGTTGAAGGGAAAAATATTATAATGGATAGGAGAGTACAGTCAGAAGCATGTTGTAGCGTCCAGAACACAGATAGAAAGTAGCAGACTAAACATGACCAGAAGACTGAAGCAGTCCATGAAAGGAGGGAGGGGCAAGTAGGAAAGAGAAGAGAGCGCGAAGAGAAGAGAGAGCTAAAAGAGAAGACCAAGAGCTGATGTGCATGGCCAAAAGGGTAACGGTTATATTGGAATGAGAAGCTGGGGAAAGGAAATCCCATTAGCTGGCAAAGTTTAGAGGATGGAGAGGAGTGAAGGAGTTCAGAGGAGTCAAGTTGCCCTCTTGGACTCTATAACAGGTGCTTGCAGTGTTGAGAGATTCTGGAGACCAGCATATGCTTTGGTATGCCAATAGGTACCATGGATAACCATTTGTCTTGATTTCCTTTGGATCTGATATTTCTAAGTAGTGATCTTGATTGGATTATCAAAATATAGAATGCAATTGTTTCCCAATGTTCACATAGGTCTAGAACCAGACTGTAGCCTTTAGTAGTTCCACAATAGTAGGTTTCTTAACCTTAAAAATCAAGGAATCAAGCAGTAGGAAAGCAAGTGACCGATATTATGAATCCTGACCTGATCTTTTTTGAAAAGTGATTATCAGTTTAATTGTATATATTTACAGAATAAAATGGAGTGAGATTATATGGATAAACAGTGTAAATACATCAAAGTAGTAGGATTCTGTGACCTTAAATTCTAATTTTAAATTTAAGGTACAATTATTTAATATACGATTATATTGTAACATATTTAAGATATAATTGCTAGACATAGCTTGAAATAAAATGTAACCCCTCAAGACATGTTTAAATATCTATTAAGCAAATGGCAGAAATTAAAGTTATCTTCTAAACATTAGTTTGCAATGGAGCTGTTCTTTCTATTAGCTTTTGTTTAAAAAATAAAATCACCGAGTCTCATAACCAGTTCTATAGAACACCTTTGGAAGCATTACCTCTATGTTACTCCAATCTCCTTTGGACCAAATATGGTTGAGAACAAAAAGAGCCAAAGTTACTTGGTTCTTCTACATATTTAAACCACTAAATTATTTAAAATAGTACTTAACTGTTTTATTGATTATTGTGCTATTCACAAAACATATTAAGAGAAACTTCTTAGAATTATATTTCAATTAGTATAACTATATATTTACTTAAGTCAAAATAAATCACATGACATAAGAGACATAATTTTACTATATAACAAATTTTAAGGAAAAATAAACATTTGCAATAATTTATTAAAACAACGTAATCTTTGTTTCTTCTTTTTTTTCTTCTACTACATCTACTTTTGAGGCAAATTCTTGATGACTTCTGCTATAGCCTAAGTGCAGGGGCAAGAAGTGTGTACTACAGTGTTCAGTTGACACAGAGGTCTGAAAAAGAAGAAAGGATGTTACTGTTCAGTCAACATGACTTTCTGATATTCTGTTTGCTTGTGTCTTTAAACTAATTACTGCCTATTCACTTGACCTAACTTGAGACTGGCTATAAAAATGAAAATAATGACTTCATACTTTGCAACAAATACTAAATATGGTACATTATTAGGACAAATTGCTAATGCTAATTACCATAATATTTACTTTAGAAAACATTATATTTTCCTAGTTTATGATATAATAGGATTCTAGTATTCAGTAATCAAGTGACAGGTTGATTATTGCCTTCAATGGGGTTTTTGTCTAACCTGTTGCTGAAGTTTCTAATACATGACTTTCCATAAAGATTAGATGCCTGGGAAGTGATGGGCCTATTTAATAAAACAGTAGAATTTATGAAGGAAGACAATTTCAATGAAACAAGCACAGAGAGGAGCCATGCTTAGAGAAAAGACAATGGGGATAAAAACATATGTTGTAATGTCTTGTTACTGCACACAGAAATAAAACGGTCCTTAAGATTTTAAGAGAGTTGCCAATAAAATAAAATTAAGAACATGTTAAGATCAGAAGATTGAAGAAAATTTTTCCTTAGGGTACTTCAGATGAAGGCATTGGTTTAGCAAATTTATAATTTGAGAATGGTGGGTTCTGATTTACAAAGTATTAAAAGAGAAGATTCATCTGGTTTTAAACTCAAATTGTATTACTCTCTGAGTATAGGTGTTTGCTATAAATTAGCATAATATAAATACTATGAGCATATGATGTGGAATTCCTCTCTGTATACAGTGAATGTAAACCTGCTTTATTATCATTGACTAGTAAAGAAGCGTCTTTGGTCTATGATAGGGCAGAATAAAGCCAGGAAAAAAATCCAAACAGAGGTAATATAGAGAGAGTAGGCAGAGTCAGGGAGATACCATGTAGCTGCTGAAGAAGACAGTTGTCAGCACTTTGGCAGTTGGCCACAACCTTGTGACTACATACAGATTAAGAGAAATGGTTAATTTAAGATGTAAGAGTTAGTTAATAAAAAGCCTGAGTTAACAGGCCAAACAGAGTTGTAATCAACTTAGTTTCTGAGTGATTATGTTAGTCTGGGCTACTGGGAAACAAATGAATGGTCTCCACCTGCATATATACAAAGAGATAATACACACTTTCATTGGATTGCTCTGAAGTCACTAGAGAGTATAAATGCCAGTTTTTGTAAATAGATTATTAAAGAACTAGGTTGTAATGAAAACATTTAAGCCAATGCTGTTTATATGAAATTGGAATATAATGTAAACAGATAAAAAGTTTATCTTTTTGCCATAGAAATCTAAATTGACCATACTCCAGTAGAAGACCATATATCAAAGTATATTTGGGCAGTATAAATTGATCTTGAAAAAACAAACACATAGTTTGGTGTTTAGAGAATGAGCAATTAGGAGAGCAGGGGTTAACTATATCAAAACATCAAAACACATCATACAACACTTTCAAAAAGCTAATAAAACAGAAAATAAGTACTTCTAGATAAAATGAATTCTATGTGTGAATATAAGTCATTTATTTTTAAAATATTTAATATTTTTATATTTTAAGCAAGAATCTTATTCAAAGAACTGTTATAAAATATGATTATCATAATAGTTTCAAATCCTTCTTTGTATGACAAAAGAACTGATTTGTATGGCATAGCAGTATTTATAGTATCATAAAGAAGACAGAATAGCAGAAAAATCACATTATGAGATGTTCTAAAGATTTTTAGTAAGATAAAGTTTCTAGATTGAATCCTAAAGTTCTCTAGAAATCTACCCAAGGAATTATTTTATTACTTTATAGCCTTTTGGTTTGTTTGCTTGCTACTTATTTAGTTACAAATAGCTTCTTCTCTGATACAATTCATTTCAATTGCATTTGCCCCTCCCTCCACTGCACACACCAACCCTTTATCCCTCTCCATTTCCCTTCAGGAAAGAGCAGGCCTCCAAGAGACAACAACCATACATGGCAAATCTAGGTATAGTAAGACGAGGCAAAAGCCCCCATATTAAGGATCAAAATAAACCTTACTAACTTGTTTACATTACTATGCAAAGTTCCTTGAATCATATGTTTCCATCATTCAGAAATGAAAGAAGGCTATCTTAAAGAAATAAATGAAATAATCAAAGTCACCTTAAGTTTTTAACCAGAAGGTCTAGAGAGTTGATAAATCAATCATATTCAGCAGAAAATTGACTAAGACAAATACACTGATGTCGTGAAAGCAACATTTTGCTGAAGTCATTCTCCATTTCCATGCTTTGATGCTTAATATGATGTAACACTTTAGCAATCACAAAATCAAAGAAATTCATCATCTTTGAAATAAAAATCATATGTATTAAAACTTAGAAACATGGAAGGAAAAAAACACTAAGATTATATTGACCCTGGGAAATTAGTTAATCTTGTTAGGACATACCACAATTTTCCTTATAATTGACAGAAGAAATTTATGAAAGTTCAATATCACAGAGGTGGAGCTCAGAGTACTGAGAAGCTATGAATAATCCTGAGAGATACTAGTAATTTATGAGTGAAACACATTAGGATTATTGGGTTATATTTACATTAACATTTGAATGAAGAGTTCCTGAAAATAGTAACAATGAACTTTAAAATTTAAACACTACAGTATTATGCTTATATTTTATTTTTTTCTTTTTTGTTTTGTTTTTTTTTTAAATTTATTTATTTATTGAGGATTTCTGCCTCCTCCCCGCCACCGCCTCCCATTTCCCTCCCCCTCCCCCAATCAAGTCCCTCTCCCCCATCAGCCCGAAGAGCCATCAGGGTTCCCTGACCTGTGGGAAGTCCAAGGACCGCCCACCTCCATCCAGGTTTAGTAAGCTGAGCATCCAAACTGCCCAGGCCCCCCCCCAAGCCAGCACGTGCAGTAGGATCAAAAACCCATTGCCATTGTTCTTGAGTTCTCAGTAGTCCTCATTGTCCGCTATGTTCAGCAAGTCCGGTTTTATCCCAGGCTTTTTCAGACTCCGGCCAGCTGGCCTTGGTGAATTCCCGAAAGAACATCCCCATTGTCTCAGAATGTGGGTGTACCCCTCGCGGTCCTGAGTTCCTTGCTCGTGCTCCCCAACTTTCTGCTCCTGATTTGGACCTTGAGATTTCTGTCCGGTGCTCCAATTTGGGTCTCTGTCTCTGTCTCCTTTCATCGCCTGATGAAGGTTAATATTCAGGGGGATGCCTATATGTTTATCTTTGGATTCACCTTCTTATTTAGCTTCTCTAGGATTGCGAATTATAGGCTCACTGTCCTTTAATTATGGCTAGAAACCAAATATGAGTGAGTACATCCCATGTTCCTCTTTTTGGGTCTGGCTTACCTCACTCAGGATAGAGTTTTCTATTTCCATCCATTTGTACGCAAACTTCAAGAATTCCTTGTTTTTTATTGCTGAGTAATACTCTAATATGTATATGTTCCATACTTTCTTCATCCATTCTTCCATTGAAGGGCATCTAGGTTGTTTCCAGGTTCTGGCTATTACAAACAATGCTGCTATGAACATAGTTGAGCATATACTTTTGTTGTATGATAGGGCCTCTGCTTATATTTTAATGTGGAACAGCCAACTATAAAAGTTAGGATTGGAGAGATACGAGATGAAGTCAGGCAGGTGGTAAGAAGCCTCAGACACTTTTCATCGGCATAAAATTGCCTGTGTAGTGCTCTATACAATTGTGTGGGAAAAAGTAAAAGTGGTCCCTGGTAGAATTAGGTCAGAGGCAGTTTTAAAGATGCAAATATAAAGCTTTGGGATCCCTATATTATAGAATTTTAAAGTTCTAAAAGTTATTATTTTCTTTAAAACTGTTTCATCTGCTCATTCCCCGATGCTTTTAAGAAATAGTAAATTAGTGCACTTATGTCAGTCTCAAAAATGAAATATAAGCATAAAAGTTATTTATTGGAATGACTTACTCATAAAACCCTTTCAGAGCAGTATTTATTGTCTGCATTTACTGAAATGGCTTTATAATAAGGATAAAAAGCCATTAAAATTATACCATATGAAACCATAAAAAGTACATAACCTAAAAACAGGCTAATTATTTCAGAGTGCAAAAATCACAGTGTAATCATGTAATCAAGCCCTACTCTTCATGCCCTTTTAAAATAATACGCTGCTCCCCAAGCCTATATGAACAAGACTCCAAAACTCCTAGATAAAAAAACATGAGAACTGAGATAAGGATTTATAACCTTCAGGAAATCATTCGATTGTTTTGAAGAAATATAAGCCTAGAAATTTTATAGCTTAGAAATCTAGTTTTCAGAGGTAGAGCTTGAAATGGTATATGAAATAAATCCTCTCCATGGGAAAAGCCAGGGTAAAAATCTTAAAGAATACACATGTTTTTAGCTGAAAGACAAATTAGCCCTGGAAAAAGCATTCAGGTGGACAGCAGAGGACTTGAGGATTGAGAGATTGTCCAGACAAAGTGTCAGCTAACAGAGGTTTGTTGGGGGTGGTATCCCAGAGTTCTTTCTAGGTTTGTAGCACATGAAACACACTGAAAATACTGAAGTTAAATTGGCTTGCTTGACAATTAAATTGTCACTTGTTGGCCAAACTAAAATAAGCTCTCAAGGGACACAGTGGGGCATGTGCTGTTTTATATGCAGAAAGAATGTAAAGTATAGAAAGTATTCACTCTGCTTTAAATACAAGAAGAATCCATTGTAAATGGAGTACTCAGACAATGAGTCTACAGGTCCTGTAGGAGTTCTAACCTTAGGGGGAGAAAGAGGCAAATTCAAGACATGATTCAAACACTAATGATAATGACAACTTGGCTACTAAATCAAGCCAAACAACCGAGCAAGCACAGAATAAAAATAGTTTGACAGAGGGCCACCTTGGAGATAGTTACTCTTAGGGAATTTTGTGTATACTCTATTCATCTGGTTCTGGCTCTTATGGTGACTGGTAGTGGGAAAAATCAACTTTTCTTTAGGTCCCCATAAGATTATCAGCACCCCCAACCAGCTGGAAGTAGCCTGGAATACTACGCCCACATTCCCAAAAAATGAATGAATCAAATAAAAAAAAGAATAAATCAAATCAAATCAGGATATATATATATATATATATATGACAAAAAAGCAACAGAAGACATTTTAAATCCTGAAACTTTGTAGCCGGTGTTAAACATCCCAATGGTTTGGCCCTTCTGCTTTGTTTTATGCACACCTCTCTCTTGAGCTGGTTCCACTTCTTGAATTCATCTCTTTGGCAGATGTGTAAGCATCAGAGTAATCTAATTCCTTGAGTTCTCCACTGTAATTCAGGCTTCACATAATAACTCCACATAATGGCACCTGATAATGTCTTTGTGAGGGACTTTACACTTGAGTGTGTTTTGTAGCCACAGAAGCTCTCTGCCCCTTCTTAGGAAGAATAAAAGATGCCTTCAGTTTCTCATTACTTTCATGTCTTTCAAACCAACGAAAGACACTGCCAAGTTCAGTTGCTTGCTTGGGATAGCCAATAGCCACTTTGAATCACACTAGAAGTAGAACATTTTTTTTATTGCTTTCTGGGACAAGAAAATGCATTATTCTCTCTTACAGAGTTTGGATACTTAGCTGAATGAGGTTCTCTTCCATAGTTACGTTCTCTTTACCAGTGCTGAGCCTGGGGCCTTATGTCAATGACAGCACATTACTTTTCTCTTTTATTGCAAACCATGGCTTCAATGTTAAATCTGCATGGTTTTTTTTTTTTTTTGCCTCTCTTTAAACTGTCCATTCTGTAATCTTTATGTGCCACTTGTTATATTATTATAAACCTGTATAAGCCACTAATAAAAACTATATGATAGATTTAGTATTATGCTAATTTGAAAATACTTCCAGCCAAAAAAATAGTTCATTACTTTTTAATTTGGCCCCAGACAAATTCTTAGAACAAGGAAATAATCAACTAGATTCTTTGTCAAAATATCTCAGAAACATCTGTAACCCGCTACTAATATTATCCCTCCCTGACATGTTTTGAATTGAGCCTTTAAGGTCCACATAGCTCTCAATCCTGTTGTCATCTAAACTCTTTTGTGTGGGCTGTTTAAGTTCTACTTACAGTATTCAGAGATTCAGTCTTCCAAAGTCTCTCAAATTCAACAAAACAAAGAGATCATGGTTAGATTTTTCACAGAAACAGTCCACTCTCTGGTACCAACTTCAGGATTCTTTAAGTTGCTGTTGTCATAATAAAACATCATGGCCAAGTCAGTTAATAAAAGAGATATTTCATTAGTTTTATGGATTCAAAATATTGAGAGTTCATCATGGCACAGAGGCATGGCAGCAAGTCTTATAGCATCAGGAGCAAGAAGCTGAGAATTTATATTTCACCTATGAGTATGAATCATTAAAAGCAAACTGGAGTTAGGGCAATACCCTGAATTCTCAAAGCTCCCTTTACCTAATGACCTATTTTCTCCAGCAAGAACATATCTCCTAAATCTCTTATAAAATGGCTCATGGCAAATTATTCAAGCTCCTTGACCTATGTCAGATAGTCTCATTCACACCAAAATACTTCTTAAATCACTCTACAGAGAACTGTTCTCTATAACTTAATATCATAACTACATGTGTATATATGTATCTGTGTACTTGCATCTCATTTTTGCTTTAAGTGTTATAAACACACATCTATGAATATGTATATGAACACATTATACATATACATGCAATTGTGTGTGCTAACATTTGTATTGTTTCAGAAGCCAAAGTTATGTAACATTTTGAAATACATAGCCTGGTCTCTCACTGCTAGAGTAATAGCTAAGCAGGCTGTAGAATAATGGTTTTCATTGGTGGGATGACTTTTAAGAAAACCAGAGCAAGTGTATATATTGGGTACATTTAATACTCTGGTGAAGATTTATCTTTGTAATTAAATTTTCTTTGCCTATCCTTCAAGCTCTTTTGCTTGTATTACCACATACAGATTAATTAAAAAGCATAATGAAGAAATAACTGAGAATTGATGGTAGTTTGTATAGTATTAAAAATCTATGTGAATAGTAATATATGCATATCTATGTATATGATTTTGAATAAACTTTTGTATTTACTAATATACAACTTTAAAATACTAATAGCATAATTTCATTTTCCACAGATTAAACTATCCACATTGATTCAAAGACCTTAAGATTTTCAAGAAATTATTTCTATTTTAATTTGTAAATTTCAGTAAAATATTACTATTTCCTTGATACCACTCTATCCTGCAAAGGAGATGAATGCATATTTCACATATCCTGGCTACATTTCTCCTGTGTATTAGTGATTCAGAAGCTTCCATAATTATTGACTGTCACTGGGTCACAGTCCAGATATATAAGTAAATTTTTTATTAACTAAGACCAAAAACTGAAAAAAATCAGTGGGAACAGCAATTCAGATAATGCAGAAATTGTAGGATGCTATCCTTAAAGGAAATTGTGGACATATAGGAGGAGATACTTATCATTTATATTATAGCGCGCATTTTTATTATATTTATTTGTGTTAGTCTTTCCGTGGCATATATAAATAGAAAAATATAGGAATCACCCATATAATATGGTAATACCAATGGTTTCATGGATCTACTATGAAGTATTAAATCATTATGAAAATAAAAATATTGTTACACTGAATATATGCTGAAGGATGTGTTTGATAATGTATATGATTTTAACTTTTAATTCAAAACATTCAAATTTTTGTCATCAGAGAGTTTTCCTCCAGCTGCAGATGTGAGTAGCTCCAAATACCAAAAGTTAGACATTATGCAGAGAGAGTGTATCTAAATTGGAGGTCTCCATTAGGTCCCTCCATTCAGAGATCATGGAACACCTCAGAAAGTGGGTGAATTGTAGGAGTCAGAGGGGAGGAGGATACCAGGGGAGCAGTGCTCACTGAGTCAACTAAGCAATAAAGCAGAGCTCATATGGGATCAAAGAGACTGAAACAGCCATAACAGAGCTTGCATGTTTCTGCACCAGGTCATCAGTATGCATGTTATGCCTGCTAGTTTGGTGCTATAGCGGGATCCCTAGCAGTGGGAGCAGGTGATCTCTGATTCCTTTACCTGCTCTTAGGACTCCTTTCCACTTACTGGATTGTCTTGTGTAGTCTCATTGAGGGTTTTTGCCTTGTTTTATTATATCTTGTTTTGTACTGTTTAGATGTTGTCTCCTGGAGGCCAGCACTTCTCTGAAGAGGAAAGAAAGGGGAGTGGATCTAAGGCACAGGGGATGTTGAAAGGAATTGGAATGTACTGTAATAATGTAATTACTAAGACTAATAATTAAAAATCAAAAAATACTTTTTTTCATATACTATATTCTAAGGTTTACTCTTTCTCAATATCTCTCAGATCTCCCCTTTTGTCCCTTGACATAAGTCTGTATCTCTTTTTGCTCTCTCTCTCTCATTAGAAAACAGACATCTACAAAGGTAAAGAAATATAATTAAAATAGTAAATTAAAATAAAATGAGTTAAAATCAAGCAGAAAAATGAAAAGCACAAGAAACATACAAATGCATATGCATGCACATATACACACATTCATACACATATGCTAATTCCATAAAAACAGAAAACAGAGACAGGTAATAATGGCACTCACTTTTAACGCTAGCATTTGAGAAGAAGAGTTCAAGAACAGTCTTCAGTCTGGCCTACAGAGAGAGTTCCTTGACAGGCAGGGCTATACAGAGAAACTGTCTCATAAAACAAACTAAAAAACTCCCACAAAACTATAAATTATCTTATAATAAATAAGCCAAAAACCATGCAATGTCTACATACACTGGTCTACACCTATGGGAGGAACACCCTACCTCACCAGAGGCCAAACTACCAAGCTAGCATCTTGAACCCCTGATAAGTTGATAGGTATATAATTGCTATAATTAAATATAGAGCAGTATGGTATACTGCAGGGATAGAAAACTTTTCTAACATATGTAAGGTATTAGATACATCCTCCAGAATATAAAATTAAAGTATGTATGTAAATTAAGAATATAGACACATGCGTGAGTGAATATTACATGTATGAAATTTTTTAATTCAGATTTTGTTGTGAATTTAGGACAGATTCATGGCCCAGTTTCAGTGCCATTCTAAAAGACTGTTTCTTCACTGATGCTCAGTACAGCTCATGTCTCCTTACTGAACTTTTACTGCCTGAAATATGTCTTTTCTCATCAAAAAGACTCTAAAATGAAGCTTGGCTCCGTGGACATTCTGCAGGAACCAGTGCTGCAAACCCTCTTGGGGTGTGAATCAGCACTGTCTTTATCCTGTTTTCGTCTGCTTTGCCGGCAGACTGGGTAACACTCAGTTCTTGTGACAAACAACTCCAGGACAGCAGCATCCTTCCCAGGAGAGCAGAGAGCTGTACAGGTGCCAGCTGGGAACTGAATCAAGTGTTTCATGTGTCCCCAAACCTCCAATCAGACTTCTTACAACACAGCTCAAATGATTTCTTCAACATGTTCTAAGATTCTCATAAAATTTCCTTCAGAATCTGGACAGCCTCCTTGGTAGAAATGAGCTGATGACACAGTTGAAAAAAGTGGGGAGATGTCTTGAGCTCCTGGACTCCTCCACACTCAGTCTTAAACTTAAGCAAATGAAGCAAGAATCTTGGCCTCACATTGTAACAAAGATGTTTCAGTGGTCTTGGCTTCTAAACCCTGTCTGGAGAGAATGGTTGCAGCTGTTGCCTACACATGCCTCTCCCCTCATATCTTCATTATGAAAAACATATGAGAGTCTGTCCAAATTTTAGAATTACATTTCTTCAAGACATGCTACTTCTGAAATATGTCTAATATAAATATATGTTGCTTTTGATAATAGAATAAAAATTCTAAAATAAATTCCCTTCAAAAAAGTGATGTAATCAATTCTACCTTCTGTTAATCAATACCTCTTGACTTCAGGAGATTTTCTTTAGCTGTGTGCATTTCAGGTTCGTTCTGTGCAGGCAATATTATGGCTTACATGCATTCATCCATACAGTACTCATCAACTGAAAGTTTAAACCTTTTATAATGATATTAGATAGTCAGTGTTTGGGAAGATAATCAGTGTTACGTCATTGATTGATGTTACATCATTGATGAATAATATGACTGCCACGATAAAGGGTTAGTGAAGACTGAGAGTTTTTTTCTTTCATACTCCTATCCAATCTGATTTTTTTAAATGCCACAAGATTCTTCCAATATGCTCCTTTATTAAATGTAATCACGCAAAAGTTTCACCTTGTAGAGAGAAAAAAGAGTCCTCAGACCAGACAGTAAACTTACTAAGTTCATTTGGACTTTTCATAAAAAACTAAGAAGTAACTTTCAATCTAAAGAACATTTATAGGAGTAAGAGCTAAGATGAGGAAGACATATCAGCTGACAATATTTTTATTATTATATATAAAACATGTTATTATAGAGCAGTAGTTCTCATCCTGGGAATTGTGACCTCCTTGACAAAACTCTATCTCCAAAAAGTTTACATTGTGATTTATGATAGTAGCATAATTACACTGATGAAGTAGCTATGAAATAATTTTGTGGTTGGATGTCATCACAATATGAGGAATTGCACTATAGGGTCCTAGCATTAGGAAGTTTGAGAAACAGTGTTACAGATCCTGAACGTGTAAGTCATGAGTTTCATTTGATATATAGCACTTCCATAAGACGAAAGACAGGAAAACTAATGCAGTTAATGGTTATTCGATTAGTGATTTTGTAATTATAAGCTAAAGTTGAGCCACTTTAACATACAGATAACAGAACAAGATCAAAGCGTGTCATGGAAGAAACCTGTGCTCATGAAAGTTTATCTATCAGGAAGGTCCATATTCTGGATGGAAATTTTCATTATAATAGTATAGTTTCTATTCTTATCATAAGGATATTGCATTTTCATGTCCATATATTTGTACTAAATAATCATCATTGTCAACATGACTAAATTTGGAATTCCCTTTAAATGGAACAGAAGGATCTCGTTGAATGTGTACTGCACCATTCCATGGACTGAAGCACTGCAACAAACAGAAAGAGCAAAAACAGGTGAAAGCTGTGATTTTAGCCTTCATCTCTCTGATTTATGATTGGAACCACAATATGACTGGCTGTCTCTTGACTCTACTGTATTCCTTCTTCAACTCATAATCCAAACTGAACCCTTAATTGTTTCTCTTTTTTCTCACCGATGGCAAAAATCATAAAAACAGTAAACATATTTTAATTGAATTAAAAAAAGTGTTGACTATAAAGTTTTCAGGAAAGAAATGTGAGTTTGAGAAAATTTTCTGTATGCTTGAAATATTTAATTTGTGTCATCTAATAATATGCTCTATTATTTTAAAACAAAATAATAGAAAATAAGAAGTAGAAAACAATACATAATAGAGGTTCAATCGCATATAATTTATGCAGATACAAAACAACACTATTAACAACATCAGCATCAAAAAAAATAGATATCTAAAAGGAAGCCACAGATCTCACTTCCTTCAAAGGTGTAAGAGACAGTTCGTTCTGGAGCCAAATTTGAATGTTCATAGACTGGAGATACAATTTCAGCTTTTCCAAAACTGTAGGTTTGAATGTAATAGCAGATTTGTAGTTCTACAGAATAAAAGATGACATAAACCAAGGCATTTTTTTCTAAAATAGGTTCTTTTTTCATACAATACATCTTAGTTTCCCCTCCCTCTACCCCTTTAAATTCCTCCCTACCTTCCCTCCCCTCTTTCCATTCCCTTTCTGTCTCTTATTAGACAAGAAAAATCTTCTAAACAATAACAATTAAGCATGACAAAATAAAATATGAGATGAAGCAAAAACTATCTTATTGAATGAAGTTGGACATGGCAATCAAATGGCCAAAAGACACCTAAGGTCATGCTCAACTTCCCTAGCGATCAGGGAAATGCAAATCAAGACAACTTTAAGATACACCTGTCAGAATGGCTAAAATGAAAAACACCAATGTTAGCCTTTGCTGGAGAGGGTGTGGAGAAAGGGGTACACTCATCCATTGCTGGTGGGAATGCAAACTTGTGCAACCACTCTGGAAAGCAGTGTGGCGATTCCTCAGGAAATTCGAGATCAACCTACCCCTGGACCCAGCAATACCACTCTTGGGAATATATCCAAGAGAGGCCCTATCATACAACAAAAGTATATGCTCAACTATGTTCATAGCAGCATTGTTTGTAATAGCCAGAACCTGGAAACAACCTAGATGCCCTTCAATAGAAGAATGGATGAAGAAAGTATGGAATATATACATATTAGAGTACTACTCAGCAGTAAAAAACAAGAACTTCTTGAAGTTTGCGTACAAATGGATGGAAATAGAAAACACTATCCTGAGTGAGGTAAGCCAGACCCAAAAAGAGGAACATGGGATGTACTCACTCATATTTGGTTTCTAGCCATAATTAAAGGACAGTGAGCTTATAATTTGCAATCCTAGAGAAGCTAAATAAGAAGGTGAATCCAAAGACAAACATATAGGCATCCCCCTGAATATTAACCTTCATCAGGCGATGAAAGGAGACAGAGACAGAGACCCAAATTGGAGCACCGGACAGAAATCTCAAGGTCCAAATCAGGAGAAGAAGGAGAGAGAGCACGAGCAAGGAACTCAGGACCGCGAGGGGTACATCCACACTCTGAGACAATGGGGATGTTCTTTCGGGAATTCACCAAGGCCAGCTGGCCTGAGTCTGAAAAAGCCTGGGATAAAACCGGACTTGCTGAACATAGCAGACAATGAGGACTACAGAGAACTCAAGAACAAGGGCAAGGGGTTTTTGATCCTACTGCACGTGCTGGCTTTGGGGGGGCCTGGGCGGTTTGGATGCTCAACTTACTAAACCTGGATGGAGGTGGGCGGTCCTTGGACTTCCCACAGGTCAGGGAGCCCTGATGGCTCTACGGGCTGATGGGGGAGAGGGACTTGATCGGGGGGCGGGGAGGAGGCGGAAATCCTCAATAAATAAATAAATTTAAAAAAAAATAAAAATAAAAATAAAAAAAATAATAAAAAAAATATTTATTTAAGTGTTTTTGTTTGGGTTATTTTAGAAATGCTTCATAATTTCACAAAAGCCAGCCATGCTCCCTGAATTATTGAATGTTTGTACTTGGAAGATATTAAAAGTCTTTGTTTTACCTTCATAAAGGCTTAAGAAGGAGAAAATCATTATTCTCTATATAAGAAATGATTAGGAAAATAGTGGCATGGAAAAAAAAGAAACAGTGAGTGCATATCGACCATTAATTCTTTTCCTCTTTCTGATTTTTTATATCACAATAATAAAAAGGTACAAATTAGCTGCTTCTATTTGCACATGTTAAGAACATAATTAACATTACATGTTATAACATGGGAAAATATAGTATAGGCTTTGTTAAATTAAGCAGTTTTGGTTAATTGAGAGGGGGTTATACTTCTCATCCTCTTCTAAAATCTTAGAAGGCCTACATTTCCATGAATAACATCACTATAGTTGTTGAAAAACTTTCTGATCAAGGTCACAGGAGTAGAATTCCATAAGTAGCCATAGGAATGCAGTTGTGAAACTTCTTAGCCTGTGGGTAATCAACTCATTGGATGGTTAAAATGACCTTGCAGGAAGAAAACTGGGGCTACAAGAGCAAGCATTTTCCATTCCTATTACAGCTTATCGAGGACGTGCTGTTACATTAAAACAATAGAACTTCCAAAAAGGGTTTTTGTTGTTATTATTGATGTTCATGCTGGTCATTTTTATTTTATTGTTATTTGTTTTTTTCAATCTTTTTTGGCTGTATGGAAATTACATCTACCTATTAGTCTAAGCAAGGAGTTATTCCTGTACTGAACCAAGAATTAAAAGAGGATTTTAAAATTAGTTCTCTCCTCTATGAGTATATGTTGGAGCTTTATAGTATGAGATTTAAATTTTCAATCATATTGAAATGGATTTTTTTTTATACTTAAAGGTGTAACATTTACTAACCTCATTTCTCTAGGACATTCTTGCTCTATATCTTACATGCTATTATATAAGATTAAAATAGCTTTTGGGGGAAAACTACATTTATACACTGTTACTCACTATGCAGAAAATTTGTTTCCAAGTTTTGGTAGTTAGGGCTAGTACAGGCACAGTTGGGAAAAGTGCTGAACATTTGAAATGGAAGGACACAGAGAGAACATCACCCACCCACTGTAACATCCACTCATTCTGCAAAGGAGTCACAGAGACATTAAGAGTTATTACCCAGTGATTCACAGAAAGCTCTTCACGAAGCTACATCCAGGTGCACTGTCTGAGACTTTAGCCTGAATTTCTGTTTACCTTGTATCTTTATGTTCTTTGCTGCTTTCCCTGGTGGTCCCATGATGCTAACTATCTTAAAGATATTATTGTGTTTGCATATAGTCTATGGATTATATTTAGTGTCTTTGTTTAACTTTAACCAGTGAAATAAGAAGTAGTACAACCTCCCTCCTTAAAGATGGAGCTAATGTGGTCTGGAAAGCTTCTGACTTCTGGAACATGACACAGTAAGTGGTAGCATCAAGAGCAGGAGCAGAAAGCCTGTGTGACTCCAGGCCTTCACTTTAACCACAGCAGCAAACTGACAGCTGTTGCACTCTGCACTTGGGCTGTGCTTTCACCTGAATCCAGACTGTCTATTTTCTGTCCGACTCTCCCAAAGTTAACTTTGCTAAGTAATTTATCAAGTGATTCACCCAAGGGTACTAACATTATGGTAGAAATGTGTTTATTGCTAGAATGTTTGACACTTGGCAAAGTAACAGGATGTTAACAACAATAGACAATACAAATTTTAAATTGAAAATTTACTCTTTCATAACTGGCTATGCATAGACAGATTCAAGGTGCATAGAAGCATGACTGAGTCCATGACTTATTTGCTCTTGAGTAGTGTGAGTAAGAGAGACTAGTATTTACACATATTCTTCACATCACAATCATATGGATTTGGAATGATTTTATTCTTTTGTCTTGATACAATTGTCATTAATTTTTAAAGTATTAAACTACTTTCTTCATACGCATCATAAAAGTAGAGAGTCCTTGAACTCAAGAGAAGATTAGATATTCTGAGAAGTGCATAAACTTATAAATAGGGTAGAAGGTAGCCAGTGGGAATAGAAGAGAGACAGCAGTTAGGCACTACTCCACCATTGTTAAGTTTAAGTCTGATTTAAATATAAAATTACTGTAGAAGAAGAAGGAGGTGAAACTGCAGTCAGGATGTGAAATAAATAAACAAACAAATAAATAAATAGAAAGCTTTTTTATATCTTATGTTAGTATTTTTTGTTAGGTGGTCTTTGTGAAAAGCATTTTCTGCCAGCTATAAATTTTTTTTTAAATTTGTATGTATATTTATACATGGACAAATATGTATCATAGTTTTTTTCAGGTAGATGGTAGTGTGATTCTTCTGATTTTTCATAGAGCCTCTTTATTACTTTACTCCCTCTCTGATGTGGGATTCCCCTTCTGTATGCTATGAATACCATTGGTTAATAAAGAACTGTCTTGGGCCTGCACAGAGCAGAATAGAAAAAGTGGGGGAAATTAAACTGAATGCTGGGAGGAAGGAGGCAGAGTCAAGGAGAAGCCATGAAGTCCCACTGGTGACAGACACACTGAAACTTTACTGTTAGGCCACAACCTCTTGGTGATGTGCAGATTAATGGAGATGGGTTAAATTAAGATGTAAGAGTTAGGCAATAAGAAGCTAGAGCTAATGGGCCAAGCAGCTTTTGATGGAATTGAAAAACAAACAGTTATAGTTTTCTTAGATATAATAAAAGATAAAGTAGATACAAATATTATAGCTGTATTCTTGCTTTTTACCTGTTTTGTTGTATGTAATTTTCCTATGTTAAATTTAAAACCCTCCTTTTTATTTAAACAAAAAAGGGGTGGAGATGTGGGATTCCCCTATTGGTTAATAAAGAATTGTCTTGGGCCTGCACAGAACAGAACTGAGCAGGCAGGGAAATTTAAACTGAATGCTGGGAGAAAAGAGGCAGAGTCAAGGAGAAGCCATGGAGACTCTGCTGGAGAGAGACATGCTGAAACTTTGCTAGGAGGCCATGACCTCATGGGGATGCACAGATTAATGAAGATGGGTTAAATTAAGATGGAAGAGTTTGCCAATAGCAAGAGCACACAAAAACTCAGCAATTTGTACTACTTAAAAAAGATATTTAACACATAATTTGGAGAAAAGAAGGTATTTTTAACAAACGTCTGGGAAAATTGGAAGTCCACACTGAGAGGAATGATATAAAATGTCTTTCAAAAATATACGATAAGGATAACTTAAAATTTATTGATTTTATATGAATGTTCTTTTATTCTTTTCTGCAATTAATATTATACAATACTGTATAGAATTCATACCTCTGCAGAATTTCAAAGTGGATTGTGCTCTAGTGGGTTTTTCCCAACATGATTTTATTAATTATTTGGGAATTTGACATTATGAACCCTGATCACACTTACTTCCCAGTTCTCCCAGGTCCCTTCCCAACTCATGGGATTCTCCCCCCCTCCTG
Source organism: Microtus ochrogaster (assembly GCF_000317375.1). Classification (NCBI taxonomy): domain Eukaryota; kingdom Metazoa; phylum Chordata; class Mammalia; order Rodentia; family Cricetidae; genus Microtus; species Microtus ochrogaster. The sequence goes on from NC_022029.1 coordinate 5,857,244, forward strand.
CAAAAAAAAAGAAAGCCCAACTTGTGTTTCCCCATCCTCACTTTTGCAAGTATATTCATGACTGTGTTTTAGATTTTCAAAGCTTCTTTTAATATAAATTTTTTATAGGAAATTTTATCATGTGATGTTAATTTTACTATTTCTATCTCTCTCACACACACACCCTCACATATTTTCATAAATTCCATAGTTTAAAGATATGTCTATTTTATCTTAAACTCAATGATGTTTTTCTCTTTCATGCTTTCACAAGTTTTTAAAAGTACCTCATCCATACATAAAGTTTAAAAGAAGTCAAACTTTTGCTATTCACAGATGGTATGGTGGTATACATAAGTGATCTCAAGAATTCTTTCAGGGACCTCCTACAGGTAATAAACACATTCATTAATGTGGCAGGATACAAAATTAACTCAAAAATTAGTAGCTAATTTATATACAAATGATAAAGAAGCTGAGAAAAAAATCAGAGAAACATCACTATTCACAATAGTGAAAAATAACATAATATATCTTGGGGTAGCACTAACCAAAGAAGTGAAAGACCTGTTTAACAATAACTTATGTCTTTGAAGAAAGACACTGAAGAAGATATCAGAAAATGGAAAGATCCCCATGCTTCTTCTTATTCTTTTAGTTTATTTTATGTACCTTACCTCATTTAACAAATTATTGACCTATAAAATCACTTATTAATATGCAGAACTACATACCTTTTAAATGCTCCTCCTAAAATTCACACCTTATCACTTGTAATTTGGAAAAATAAAATTATAGGATGTTCATTTATACACCATATTAATTATAAAATGAAAGAAATATAGAAAAGACTCCCAAATTGATAGAAAAAAATCAGTGGAATTGCTGCTGTCCAGATACAATAACCAGAATGAGTAAAACCTTAATTATGTTCATGTCAGTGTTGCAGGAACTAGAAGCACATTTCCCAAAAGCATTCCAATGTTTCACATATACACTTTAGAAAATGCTTATATTGAAATACTTAAAAATGATTTTTGTAAAAACGGCGTTTTCTGTACATAACCATCTTAAAATGTTTTCTTCTCTGACTGAGATAATGAGCTAAGCATAGCTGGATTCCTAATACAATAGTGCTTTTATGCGCTAATGTTTGTTCACAGTCCATAAATCCCTATATTAGCCATCAGTGTTCTCATTCCACTTGAGAAATAAATAATGAGCTGCTTTTTAGGATGAAAAGGAGATATGCATCTTTAGTTCTGTAAACACATGATGTTTGATAAGCTTAATGCCATTATAATACAACAGTGTTGTTTTCTCTGTCTAAAAATGACAGTACTGAAATACACACAACAGAGTGCTGAGGATGGATTGCTTTCCTGAAGCAGTGCAGTGTCTGGTATTACTCACCTGTAGCCTCGGCTCAGCCTTTTGTAACAAACACAACTCACTGGCCATATTATTGTTTTATTTTTCCGTGTTCTGTTTATGATATATGTGGGACTATAAAGATGATATCTTAGAGCACCAGCAAGATGCAAAAGGTATTGTAGCTATGGAATTCCAATTTCCAATAAAATCTTTCTTCAAGCACAGCATTTGAAACTCATAAAACCTGGGCTACCATCCCAGATATGATGAGATTCTTTCTCTTCATCACTTCCCTTGTAGGTATCCCCAGAGAGCTCAGGGCTCAGAACACTGTGAGCCACTATTTAAAAATCCACCCACACTAGTGTCTCATTAAATATATGCAGAGAATATAGAAACTGCTGTGTTATGGTCATAACGAATATTTTCAGTTATTATTTATGAACTATCATACTGATTGTAGCTGCATTGTACTAGTGAGTTCTCATTCTATCTCCTGAAAAAAAAAACTACTACTTTTAGTAACTTTCTAAACTATTTTATAATGAGGAAATTTTAGCCTAATATATGTTTAATTTCCCTGGAACAAGTTGCTAGTGATTTGTAGAAATAGGAGCGGCGGGCTGCATCCCGGCACCCGGCCGCCCACATGGCTAGCTCTACCCGAAATAATTACACGGACACTGTGTTCATTTAATCACCGCTTGGCCCTTTAGCTCTAGC
>NC_022029.1:5862504-5895208 GCF_000317375.1 Microtus ochrogaster
ATATATATATATATATATATATATATAGAGAGAGAGAGAGAGAGAGAGAGAGAGAGAGAGAGAGAGATAGATAGATAGATAGATAGATAGATAGAGATAGATATATTACATTGAACAAAGGTAAGAAAACAGTGATAAATGGATAAATGTTCAGGGGATTTTGTTGCTTTTTGATGAAATATAGACCAGAGACATTGGAAAGCTCAAGTCAGCTCTCTACATAACTTCCCATAAGGACTGACTCTCTACAGAAATGATAGTTGGCAGCTGATGTCCACTTTTATAATCCACATGCTTTAATTACAGCACTTCTCAGCTTGTTGCTGTAAGTTTAGCTAAATATATTTTAATATTCATTAGTATGTTTAAAAGAATGGAGCTGTGGGAGCTCTTTGGCCAATAACCTTTAAGATCCCAGCCCACTTGGGCATGGTCTCTTTTACTATAAATGCAGCTGTAAAGCATGTGCCTCTTCTCTTGCTTCCAGCTCTCACTTTTGGTTACTAGACTCTGTTCCTGTTTCCCATTCATGCTGAGGACTATGATCTAGGATAGTGATCTGTGAGTATTTCCCAAATAAATAACCCTTTATTATATATATTTTGAACTAGTGTGGAATTATTTTGTATCTTCTATTGTCATCTGGCACCTGAAAGTGGGGACAAATCCACAATTTTGGGGGTTGGTCCACCAGCCATGTGATGCATTGGTCATTGACTCTCTTGCCCATGGCTCTAGGCAGTCCTCAGATGCAGTAGGCTGCTGCTCAATACTTCCTGGTTGCATCCCACATGCTGCCTCTCTGTGTGTTACACCCAACACATACACTGTTGCTTGTGATCCTTTGGGTTTTCTCTTTATCCTGGGTCCCAACTCTTTGAATTGTTTGATTGTCTTCAATAACTGCTTTTAATTTGTTAAAGCATATTTTACAGTATGTAAGTAATCAACAAATGTTGTTGGCTGCTGCTAATGTCTCTTGGACAAGTGGCTGCAACTGTGACACCTACTGACAGCTGTTGCTCCTTCCTCAGCAGTAAAACAATTCAATCACAACACAGTAACACACAGTATTTAGATTCTCTGTGTATTTTTTATCTTTATTTGGAAGCTATCCTAAGGCAGAGGGAAACTGGAAGCTGACAGAACTAGATTTTTTCTTGAACCCAGGTGGATATATTTGCATCCAGTTCTGACCTGTGCTGGTGGCTAAAATGTTTCAGGGAAATGGCTTTTTCATGAATTTGTATGTCAAAAGTTGGGTGCCAAATTAAGTATTGTCAATAACAACTCAGAGACAGATATCGGGGTTCAACCTGAAGACCAGAAAAGCAAAGCAGTCAGCCACTGGCTCTTATCGTGGCCTCCATCCGAAAACAGTGATCCTGCTTCCAGGAATCTCAGAATGATAGTGATATTGAGAACTGCCTCTCTTTGTTTGATAATCCTCTATAGTTCTGGGAATAAGAGCATGCACCACTACTGCCCATTTCTATGGCAAGTTTAGTGTGGCTACTGGAATTAAAGGTGTGTGCGTTGCTGCCTGGTCTGTTAAGTTGGCCAGGATGACTGTTTTACTTTTCTGATCTTCAGGCAAGTTTTATTTATTAAAATACAAATGAAATGCCACTACAAAATGATCCCTTTTATGTTCTACTTTAAGGAGACAAGTGAAAAAGAAAGTTATCTTATATACCAGGTAAAGTAAACATACTACATTGATCTCCAAATATCTATGTCTTAGGTAAAACTATGAGTATGTATGCCCTTTTCTTTTATTCTCATGTAGCTGGACTTCATTGAAACAAATCTACAATTCAGTTAGTTAAATATACATTTTTATTACATGGGTTGCATTTTAATGAGCAAAGTTTAAAAGTCAAGCTATTTAGTTATATGCATTTGTTTTATAGATCAACAACTTCATATAAGGTGAGCTATCAAAAGTAATAGAAATAGATGATAGCAATCAAAAGTGCTTGTGTACTGGTCTTATAACTCTGTGTTTCTTTTTAACAACAATGAATAAAGAAAAAGAGGTAGTTAATTTGGTTAGAAAAAATTAAACTCGATTGTCACTACTCTACCTATGTCACTTCGACTTGGGTATTCTCATCATTTTGTTGACAGGAAACAGTACAGGAGGAAGAGAAGTATACAAATACTTATTTTTACTAAGTCAAGTAAAAATCTTTTGGGGCCAAGAGACTATATGAAAGTGACAAGTAAAATGAACAACTTTGCATCAATACACATTCATTTTAATAATACTAAACATATGACTTATATGAAACAAAATTACTCATAGTGTACTAAAATACATGTACCAACATGAAGATAGATAAAGGGATGTCTGTTTTCAATACAAATTTTGAACCTGAAAATGACACAATTTTCTTACCATTTTTATTGTGAAGAAATATTAGGGCCTTTAGAGTATATGGTTAAACATCTACTTCAGTCAAAAATGAATGAGCTTCTACATTTGGAAGGAGAGAATAGGGTATTATATATTTTTTGTTTAATATAATAATCTAGTAAAACATATTTCAGAAGCAGGTATTTTCACTGGGTGACCATAATTCTTTCCATTCATTGTGAATGTATGTAACTATATATTAAACACTAACATTAATAAATCTAACTCCCAATGAATATCAGGAATATATATGGTTTAAAAATCAGGCTTATATATGCAAATGTTAAATATTTAGTAATGCACATATGTCTTAAATATCAGGAAAGTATATACAAATATAAAACATTAAATATATACACTTTAAATATATATAATTGATTATATTATAATTGTTATATATTTAGGTATTCAAATATATAATGTGTAAACATATACATGATAAAATAGTATATATATCTGACATAACTGTTACTGAACATCAGTTTATAACACTGAAGAGTGTATATATGGATGGCCGATAGAGATCAGAAGGCAAATTTTTTATTTGGAACTTGCCTGCTACCTTGTATGATCTAAAGACTGAAATTGGGTTGATAATACCTGTTTTTTGTTGTTCAGGTGTGTTGTTTGTGTGTGTGTGTGTGTGTGTGTGTGTCTGTGTGTCTGTGTGTCTGTGTGTGTCTATGTGTGATGTGGGATTCACCTCTGTATGCTATGAATATCATTGGTTAATAAAGAAACTGATTTGAGCCTATAGCAGAGCAGGGCAGAACAGAGCTAGGTGGGGAAAACTAAGCTGTATGCTGGGAGAAAGGAATGGATTGAGGGAGGATCCATGTAGCCCTGCCAGAGACAGACATTGCAGAGATCTTTACCAGGTAAGTAACAGCCAAGTGGCAATGCATAGATTAATAGAAATGAGCTAAATTAATATTTAAGCGCTAGCTGATAAGAAGTTGCGGCTAATGGGCCAAGCAGTGATATAATTAATACAGTTTCAGTGTTTTTTTTTTTTTTTTTTCAGTTCTGGGTGGCCAGGACAAACAAGTGACCTCATACAACATATGTATGTTTGTGTGGTGTTTGAGTGGGTGTGTTTCTACTCTTTTGATTTGCTAGTCTGGGATTCTTTAATCCCTGTGTTTTTGGGGTATGGTTAACCTCTAAACTGAATTTTTCCCTCTTGCTCTTAATGTAGAGCTGGAATTGGATATAGACATGGCTTACATTTGGTTTTATCAGAGATTATTTTATTTTCTTTATCTATCGTGATTGAAAGTTCTCCTAGGTATGCTAGTCTAGGCTGGTATCTGTCGTCTCTCAAAGTTCACAACACATCTTTCTAGGCCCTTCTGACTTTTAGAGTCACCATTGAAAATTCAGATAATACTCTAATTTCTTTGACTTTCTATGTTGCTTGTTATTTTTCCCATGTCTCTGAGCTTCATGTTTGAGTTCCTGAATTCTTATTTTCCAGATTTCCTTCATCTGGATGTTTTTACTGATTCTATTTCCACTGTCAGGTCTCAAGCTGTTTTATTCATTTCTTTCCTCTGCTGTGTTTTCATAGATTTCCTTAAGGAGCTTATTCACTTCCTGTTTAAAAACCTTTATCATCATCATAATAAAGGCTGTTTGAAGGTCCTATTATTAGATTATTAGGCCTTAGCTATGCTGCAATGTTGAGGGCCTGTTGTTTTAAGTTTACTGAGCTCTTTTTAGACATATTTTTCTGATGGGTATGGTTTATTTTAACACTGGCTTCTAAGCATCTTGGATTGGGAAGATTGTTATTCTAGATGCTGATATCAAGTCTTGGCTTTGCTGTGTGGATGATTTGTTCTTTGGTTTGCCATCTCTGTTTCTCAGTAAAATGTAGTAGCTGTGGTTTTCTTCAGATATCCTTTCACATGAGATTACACATGTTCTAGGCAAAATATATTTCTATTTGTTAGGAGCAGACACATTGGAATGGAGATGGGTTGAAGGTAAGCGAAAAGGGTGCACAGGATATAGAAAGCAAGATTCTCTATGAAGCTTCTCCTCTTTTCCCTGGGAATGTGGGACGATTGTGAGGGAAAGCCACAGTAGAAGGTCTGCTCTCAAGCTGGAGAAGACAATGAGTTAAAAAAAAAAAAAACTTGAATGAATGCGGGAGGAGGTGAAAATCTGCAGTGAGCCTACCTGATTTGCTGGTCAAAGTAGCCAAGGCGTTCCCAGGGAATGGTTGTTGAGGTTGGTGGTTAGAAGAAAGCAAACAGCGGGGTAGAGGAACTTTGAAAGTAAAATCTGGGTGACTCACTAGCAAAGGGGACAAAGAGTAAGGGGAAGGCATTGGTGGCGGCCTGCTGCAGAGCTGATGTGGTACTGATGATGAGACAGATTGTCTACCTCATTTATTGATGTAGTGGCCTACTGGTTCCTTGAGAACGTGTGCTGGATTTGGGGTTTAAGACAAAGAACTGGGTTGAGAGAAAGATGTTAGGAGTATGTGTGATCCATTGAGATGGGACTGGGAGGGAAGGAAGGAGAAAGCAGTTGGTATGACTGGATGTGATGGAGCTCAAGAAGAAGGGAAGATCTGCACTTAGCCTACATGGCTGCAGTCTTTCATTTACTTCTGAGTTTTTATAAAAATATCATTGATCAGAACTTTTGGGACCGTTTGGAGGACTGGCCTCCAGTTGCTCTTCCCTGCTAGTGATCTTTACTTTCCTTCTGATTTGAGTTACTAAAAGCTGTGTCAAAGTTGTTTACCAGTTCTGCTTCACGAGCACGTGTTGCCTTGGCTTTGAGAATCAGAGGATAAGGATTTCACCTGTTGGCCCACCTGACTGTTGGGTATATAAGCCTCCATGGTGCTACTGAATAAAGAGCTTCTTACCAGTGACTCGAGGTCTGTGTCTCTGTCTCTCTGTCTCTGTGTTACAACCTCCAGCCCCTTGCCCGAAGCTCGCAAACTGCATGGTTGCATAGAGCACAGACAGGCATTGTGCGCTGCACAGAACATTGTTATGTAAAATTAGGCTTCAGCTTTATTCTATGGATTTAATTGCTTTGAATCTTCTATTTAGATCCTTTTTTATTTGTGGCTGAGTGTGTGGGTGTGTCAGAGCTCAACCACAGTCTTCTACATGTCACTGTACCTGTTTCTGTATCACTGACTTATGGGTTCTCAGCTCAATTCCATTCATTATATGTCTATTTGTCCTAATGTCATATTGAATAATAGAAAATGGTTTTCTTAGAGTAGTTTAGAACAAGTGTGAGCACAAATTTAAATATTCAGCCCCTTTCTGGTTTCTCTCATTTGTCTGTAGTCTGTGTTTTATGGTTTGGTTGTTGTCTGTCTCCTGTATATGACTGATGTTTATCTGTCCCAAACAAAGGGATTTCTTCTATATTTATTGAGCACCACAAAAATAACATGGCTTAGATAATGAGTGAAGAGTACTTTCATACAGGAAAATTAAATAGAAGTTAGAAAGGGCCATACAACTTCACTAAACCCAAATGACACAGAAGTCCATTCCAAACACAGATGCTATCAGGCAGTATCAACATGTTGTTTACAAATTTTATGAGATATTTGCTTTCCTAAGGCGGCTTTCCTCCTGCTGTCACTGGTAGAAAGTGATTGCCACCACATTCACACCACCTACACACACACACACACACACACACACACACACACACACACGAGTGTACGCACACATCTTCTTTTCTGCATCACAGGCATTGGGCAGTACTATGTACTTTAAGATTAAAGTAATACACATGTTGTACCAGTTGATTACATGTGAAAGTTGGCTACATTGCTTTTTTAAAGGAGGGTTAAACAGGCTGAGGACACAGTAGGCTAACAGATTAGGTACACAATTTTAAATATTCTCAGGGCAAATATTAACCTGGTTGCAAGGTCTGGCAAAATTTCAGTTTCTGAAGGCAAGAGGTGTTTTCAGCAAGAGCTGTCTCCTCTGGTTTTTATGTCAGTACCATGCTGCTTTGATTGCCATGGATCTGTAGTGCTCGATGAAAAGTAAAGCAATGCCTCCAGCTCTCTCATCATCCTTCGTGAGTTTTGGTTATTGAGGTCATTTGTGCTTATATATAAGTTCTATGAATTTTCTTTCCTCGCTCTTTAAAGAATGATGCCAAAGCTGAAACTTTTTCTATTTTCAATTCTTCCTATTCTGGAACAAAGAACATTAATACACAAAGGGAATATAAGTTTTCAAATTATGCATTTAATGTAGGGATGGATAATGCACATTGAATATATAAATGATAAAAAAATTATTCGTAAATAATGTAAAAGATCAGGGGATTTGAAGATTTAAGATAGTATCTGCTCTCTATTTGTTTCCTTGCCTTTAAAACCGGATTTTGGTATTATTCATGTAGATAAAACCATTTGAAAAGAACACTAAGGCCGGGCGATAGTGGTGCACGCCTTTAATCCCAGCACTCGGGAGGAAGAGGCAGGCTGATCTCTGTGAGTTTGAGACCAGCCTGGTTTACAGAGCTAGTTCCAGGACAGGCTCCAAAGCCACAGAGAAACCCTGCCTCGAAAAAAAAAAAACAACAACAAAAAAAAACACTAAGTTTTATGTACATGTGTATGAAATAGAAATATGGTAAGCTAAATATTTAATCACCATTCAATGTAAAACCAATATCAACAGTATTAAATGTAATGATTTGCTCATAAATCGAGAAAAGAAAAGTTGACATGAAATTTCTATGAAATCAACACTATATTTTGTGAATTCACTCACTTTGAATGCATAGGGATAGTAGTGAAGCAGTACCTAGAGGAACAGATCACAACACATCAGGAGTCCTTAGGAATACATGAACCCTTTAACTTTACAAAGGGATACAAAATCCAAAACCCCAGAAGAATTTTTGAAAGCTTTTACTAAGCAGAACACTGTTATCACCAGCATGAAAACCAACAAATAATATAAGGAACTTCATGAATCTGAGATGCTTCTGCATGGCAAAGGACGCTGTCACTCAGACAAAACAGCAGCTTATAGATTGGAAAGGGAAGATTTTTTACCAGCTACATACTGAATATAAGGCTGATATCCAAAATAAAATGAACTCAAACAACTCTATAGCAAGTAACAAAGTAATCCCAATAATAAACAGATAATTCTCAAAAGAGGAACTTCAAATGGCTTTGACACTTTTAAAGGTATGTTTAACATCCTTAGTCATTATGGAGAGTCAAATCAAACCACTTTGACACTTTGTCTTACATCAGTCAGAATGGCTAGGATAAAAAAGCAAGTGACAGTTCATGTTGGCAACGATGCGGAGTAAGATGAATACTCATACATTGCTGTTGGAAGTGCAAACTTGTAAGTCACTATGGTAATCTGTGTGGTAGTTCCTTAGCAAGATGAGAATTAATCTACCTCAAGATCCAGCTATAGAACTCTTGGGTGTCTACCCAAAGGAAGCTGCATCCTAACACAGAGACACTTGTTCATCAATGTTCATCGTTGCTCTATTAAAAAATAACCATAAATTTGAAACAATCTAGATGTCCCTCAGCAGAAAAGTCAATAAAGAAAATGATTATTTATCCATTAGAGGATGAAATGACGAAATTCACAAATAATGAATTAGAAATAGAAATAGAAATGATCATCTTGAGTAAGTTTTCTCATTCTCAGAAACAAATGCAGTATGCATCTGTGTATTTTAGCTGCAAAGGGTTTCTTACTGTGAAAGTCTCCCACAAATAAATATCTGCTATTCATTATTCTGGGCTCTCATAAACTGCCTTAATTACACTCACACACAGTGTAATCAATAAATGTTATTTCCTTAAACCATGTTACATTTTAAAATAACCCACCTCCTATCACAATGTATGACTACCAAATTCCTGTATTTTTCCTAAATATTATTTTTACTCTGAATTATAAGTCTCACAAGGTTTCACAGAGAAATGTGGCACTGCCCAGAGTTTCTCTGCCTGAACTAACATGATCATTATTATAAGAAAAAAAAAGAGAGAGGGCTACCCAAAACTAAATGTGTTCTTAATAGCAGTGAAATATAGTGTCTCAATTATTTGGCAAGATTTATATATTCTTTCCTTCCTCAGCAAATGTTTGCCTAATCACAATGACCCATGTCTTTATGCATGTTGGCAAGCTACCACCAGCTATTACCTCATTTATTTCCCTCTCTACTTTTCTTGCCTACCCTTTCCTCTTTTAAAATCCAATGCATACTAAAAAAGCAACCGACTGAGCAACAAACAAACAAAAATCTTTACCTTAGTCTTTCAGCTTAAGAAACCCTTGTAATTTTATATATAAAGATCATGGTAAGATATTATTCACATTATCTGAATGATTTAAAAATTTATATACATATATAAATATATTTAAGAAATGCATAATATTTTAATTAAAATCATTAAGAAAGATTTCAATAAAAAGAAGACTATATTAGGTTCATGGATAAAGGTACTGTGTTTTATATGGACAATTCTTATAAATATATACATATATAGTATCATTCATTGTTTTTCTTTTCTTTTCATTTTCTGATAAGATCTTGATATTGATCCAGTATTACCTTCCAACCCATTATGTAGCAATGTTAGTCTTGAAAATATGGCTATCCACCTTCATTAGCCTTTGGTGTGCATACCAAGAAATCCATCTCTGATTTTTAGTATTAGTTTGGAAAGAAAAATATCATTCTTTTTAAGAAAATGTAATACTCTACCAAGACAACAAATATTTTTAGCACATTATATTATTGGAAATTAATATTTTTCAGTCAAAAATTTATGACCTGAAATAACAGTTGTATAAATTATTAATATAGTGAATAATAATTTAATCAATATAATTTATATTTACATTCCTTAAATATTTATCCTTTTATATTGTGAAAATTCAAAGTTTGACTTTATAACTTTGGAGTGCATTATATGTTGCTCTAAACTGCATTTACCTAGTTATAAAATAAATCTGAAAAATTAAATAGCCTCTGACAAATTTTCTATCCATGACCCCACCAGTTTCATTTCCCTTCGACAACCATCACTGTGTTGATGGTTCATTGAGTTCTGGTGTTTTAGAATCCCTATATGTGGACACACAAAAAATACATATAACCAATATCTCCATGAAAACTGGCCTGGATTACATCTATCTCATTAGTACAAAGCTTCCTCTTCTACTCCATAAATAAATTTACCTTGAATTATATATGAACATTTTAAGCACAGAAAACTACCATGATAAAACATGAGATCATCTAAAATACAAATTCTCTAGACTTTCAATGTCAGACCTCTAAACAATATTGGTATGAAAACAAGATTACAAATAATACTTATAAAAGAATAATATTTGAACCTCATACCTCATGTATACTTGGTTACTCACTATATAGTCAAAGAAAATATAAAACTTGGAATGCTCAGGTCATAATGTTCACATTTGCTTTGTGAGTTAGATTATGTATAAATTGTTTACAACAGCTAGAGAAAAAAATGTACAAATTTGTCTAATACAATGAAATCAAAATAAAAATGAAAATGAGAACCTTATGAAACCCTGACATTTATTATTAGCAATAATAGTGAAAAATCCTAAGTTTTACTATTATTGAAGACACTAGAAACATATGCATCTACTTTTGTATTGTCTGAAAAATTCTCAAATAGAGAAGGCTGTCATTGTTTCAAGAACAGCATTTAGGAAATGAGCTTACAGTGTTGGTATAGTTGGCAAGAATCAGTAATGTGTCACAGATTCTTTGACAGCAAGTAGGGATGCATTAGATATCTGAAAGCTTTTACAACAATCCAGAAAGGTATCATTAATCAACTTGTCACTAATTAACACTAAAGTGACTTGGACATAGTTTATTTATTCAATAACAATTTGATTATGTAATTTAATTTGCATAAGATTTCACTTAAAAAGAGACGATAAGTAAACAGTGTACTGTCAGATTGGACTTAGATACTTTCAATATATTATTTCAGAAATTTAGAAGCAATGTCCCATAATTAAAATTGGGCATGTGATTTTTACAGGAAGATTTATTAGCACAAGATATGCTCATTCACTTACTATCACCTATGCTCTATTGGTATGATGAGTGACTTTGGTGCAAAAGAGATTTTCTGTATCACAAACAGTACAGTAATATATAACATTTTATAGAAGACTTTACCTGTAAAATCTCATCTATTTGGAAACAGAATGTTTGGTGCCAAATACTTTGGTCACTATGCGGTCATATAAGGTATATAGAAGGTAAAACGAAAATGTGACTCCCTCTCCTTGCCTGACCTTTCTATCCCGATTCCCTAATTATAAAAGTGTAATTCTGAAACATGGGATCTTTCTTGAAACAGGTTCTCAACCCACCTATGTGTACTACTGGGTTTATAGTTATTGTTGGCTTTAGGAGTTTAAACCAAATGCTGCAATTTTTTTTTTTTTTTTTTTGGTTTTTCGAGACAGGGTTTCTCTGTGGCTTTGGAGCCTGTCCTGGAACTAGCTCTGTAGACCAGGCTGGTCTCGAACTCACAGAGATCCGCCTGCCTCTGCCTCCCGAGTGCTGGGATTAAAGGCGTGCACCACCATCGCCCGGCAAAATGCTGCAATTTTAAAACTCAGGAGGTTCTGACAGGCCCAGTGACACTAGATTTTTGTCCACTTATCCAAGTTCTCATATAATGTAGAGTTCTCAAATCGTCATGAAGATGTTGCTGAATTCTGTTAAGTCTGTATTCACATTTAAAGTAACATAACAGAGGAATACAATTATATCTTACCCCAGATTCAGTATAATTTTGATATTTTTTCTCTAATAAGAAAAATATACTTATGGAGGGTAAAATAACAACTTGCTAATTTGATTGCAAGGTTTCAAAATTACTTGCCTTTACTAGCATTGCCCATGCCTGGAACCTTGAAGGCTATTTTAGAGAGGCTGTGGATAACTCCATAACTTATTGTTAAGGCCCTAGTGAAGGGACTATACTCTGATTCGTCAAAAATAGAGAAATATCCTGATGCATAGCCAGATGTTTCACAAATGCTCTCCAGTTTTCATAGTGCTAAAGGAGTAAAACAATTATTAATTTTACCAGCATTGAACCTAGGTGAAAATTTACCACTATTATTCTGCTAAATGGATGCAGCAATAAAAGGACTCCTAATAACATACTGCTATACCTGAAGATAAGTATAGCACTCAACTCTTATCAGGGAAGATTTTGCTATAGGATTAGACTTAGCAGAATTCAGAAACAACTGCATGAGAGTTCTGAGAAGCTATCATTTGAAGAGGTCTCCGGGAAGTAAAAACGTAGATCATATACATAAAAGTAAGAATATGGATTATTCATCCTTTTAAGGAATGTTCATAGCAGTCCTGTCTCTTCAAGTCTCAGGGCTCTATTGAAAGATTATAAGAGAGGTGTTGCAAGGAGGGCCCACTTGTTCATCCCGGCCTCCTGGCTGGCTTAGCCCTGAAATAAACACATAGAAATTGTATTAACTAAAACACAGCTTGGCCCATTTGCTCTAGCTTCATATTGGCTAACTCTCACATCTTGATTTAACCCATTTCTATTAATCGATATATTACCATGTGGCAGTGGCTTACTGGGAAAAATTTAACATGTCTGTCTCTGGTGGCTCCATGGGGTTCCTGTCTTAGTCCACCTCTTTTCCTCCCAGCATTCAGTTCTGTCTTCCCCGGCTACCTAAGTTCTGCCCTATCAACCAGGCCAAGGCAGTTTCTTTATTCATTAACCAATGAAAGCAACACACAAACAGTAGGACCTCCTACACCAGAGAGACAGTGAATTACACCAAGAAAACCGTCTTCAGACACAAAAGGGCTAATGCACGTAGGAACTCCCTGACAATGTGATAATATACACAAGACTTGCATATATTCAATTTATACAAAATACCAGCATTGAAAAGAAAGTGGGTACATATTTCCATCCCTAAACAAGAAGTTTACTTTGATTTATATTTCTAGGAGGAAGAAAGTAATTCTGCTTAAAGTAAAATGACTCTATCAGTCATATTCCATAGCAAGTCTTGTGCTCAGGAGTACTTGGTCAAAATAAAATGGACTCCGTATTTTACTGTTGTTGTTTTGTGTGCTTTTTTGATTTTTTCTTTACTTTTTATTTGTGTGTTTGCTTTAAGAGAGAGAAACATTATGAAGTTGGATGAATATGCTGCTGCTAGATCTGGGAGGAAATGAAGGAGGGGAAAGAACATGATCAACATATTTGATATGAAAAAATTGAAAGCTTTCTTTATCGTCATTAGAAAGTGCATTATCTCTGCATAAGCTTTAAAACATCATCATAATTTATGATATTTCATATTCTATCTTTAAACTTATGTATCCCAATATCTAGATAGATCCAGATATATTCTTGATTAAAATGACATCCCCTGGACTGACTTTGTTATTTATAGAGAAATGTTTTATGATACTTAGAGACACTTGCCATAAGGTATTACTGCAAATGGCATAATCCTTTGCTACTGCTAAACTTTCTAGTAATAATTACCAATGTAAACACCTAGAACCTATTTAATTCAACTTTTAAGAAGTTTAACATACATGAACCAGTCATACAATATGGCAGCAGCTCAGAGAAATGATAAAGACTTAAACATATTTGTGTAAAAATACCAAAATTATTTTTTATAATTGTCTTATTTGATTGGAACTTGAATCTCTCCATGTGTCTTTGTCTCTTTCTCTCTCCCTGTCATGTGTGTGTGCATGTCCATATGCTAGTTCTTGCAATTTAATGTGCACCAAGAGGTCATAGGATAGGATCAGGAGTCTTTCTCAAATTCTCCAACATTTTTTGAGATACAGGGTATTTCACTGAATAACATAGAACCTAACAGAAAAATGATCTGACTCTCCCAGGGCCTCAGTCCTGAAGGCACCTTCAAATGCCATTTCGAATGTACATTGCTGATGTGCTACTATCTTATCAAAGCTTTAAAATTACATTTTATTTATTTCAATTTGGGCATGGGGACTGCATCCATGACACAGTGTGTAGAAGTCAGAGATTAATTTGTGTAGTCAGTTTTTTTTCTGAAATTTGGGCACAAAGGGATTAGTTTTAATTTGTCAGATTTGGCAGTAAGTTCCTACACCTACAGTTTACAGATTTAATTTTCTTTCTTCTTTCAATGAAAACAGATTTTTTTCTCACATAAAATATACTGGTTGTGGTTTCCAATAGATCTACTCCCATTTTTTTAATCATAAAATTGTAGAATGTATAATTATTCCTTACATATAATAAATGATAGCAGTATAAAAATTATATGTTGATGTCCAATTTGTAGGTACAGAATACACAGATCTTGTAGTAAATAATAAGATTATATAGTACTGTCTCTGGACTGACAATTTTTAATGTATGTGACTTTTACTGAAATTAGTAGAGTATGTATTTAATTAGCAATAATTTCTTTCTTAAAAATTTGAACAGTAAAACATTCATTTTGTTGTTTATTATTATAATACAATGTGAATATATAGGAAATACACTGATAACATTATTTTAACTTTCAGATACTCAGTTCAGAATATTTCTCTCTAGTGAATAAAGGTAATCCTGGAAATTTTATTATAAATAGATGCTGTTCTTTTTATGTTAGACAGAGGAACAGAGTTTCCTTTCTTTGATCTCATCAAAACCCAGGTTTAGAGGAGAGATCAAGGTGGCACTTTTTAAACAGTCCATTTGTTTTCAAAGCCTAAATAAAGAATATTGGAAAATATGATTTTTCTTTTTTATTGAAATGTTTGTTATTCTCACATCAATTATCTTAATTTTAATTTTTGCCTCACTCTAATACTTCCAGGTTTGCCCCATATTCCCCTCTCTCAGGGTTCACTCCCTTTACAACTCTCATGAGAAAACAAATAAGCTTCTAAGAGATAAAAATATAATAAATATAATGTAATATTATATAACAGATAAAACAGAAACTAATACATTGAAGGTGAACAAAACAAACACATTCAAGTAAAAGAGACCAAGAGAAGAGCAATATTTAGAAACCCAATCCTTAGCACACCCAGGAATTCTGTAAAAACACTTAACTGGAAGTCATAATGTGTGTGTGTGTGTGTGTGTGTGTGTGTGTGTGTGTGTGTGTGTGTGTGTGTGTGTATACACATTATGTGTTATGTATTATGTACACACAACACACACACATAACCTGGTACAGACCTGTGCAGGTCCCATGTTTGTTGCTTCAGTGTGTGGATTATCATGAACTTTGATCATGTTGATTTGATAAAGACTTGTTTCTTAGGGTTCTCCATCTTCACTGGCTCTTAAACTGTTTCTGCCTCCTCTAGTGTAGAGCTCCCAGAGCCTGATGAAAGGTATTTGACGAAGATACCTATTTTAGGACTGATTATTCCAAAATCTTTCACCATCTACATAATGTCTAGTTGTGGGTCTCAGTACTTTTCCTCATCTGCTGCAAAGGGACATTTTTCTGCTGATGTCTGGGTGAGGCACTGAACTTTGAGTATCCAGAATGTCCCTAGGAGTCATTTTATGGCCACATTTTTATTTAGAATAGAAGCACTTGGCTTAACTCTATGTCCCTGGCTATCAAGTCTCAACTTCTTGGTAACTCAAACAATGTCAAGTATAGTTGCCATTTTAAAAATGTATTTTATTTTTGCTTTTTATTGCTTGCCTGCTTCTTTCTTTGTTTACACCTGAGTCTTGATTACTTAGCCTTAATGTTTTTCATAAATTGACTTGTAATTCTTAAAAAATAATATGCAGTAATCTTTTTCTTTTTTCTTTATTTTTAAAGATTTTTTTTTTATTGAGAAAAAAAAATTTCCGCCTCCTCCCAGCCTCTCACTCCTCCCCCTTCCCCCCACTCCTCTCCCCCTCCCTCTCAAGTCTGAAGAGCAGTCAGGGCTCCCTGCCCTGTGGAAAGTCCAAAGTCCTCCCCCCTCCATCCTGGTCTAGGAAGGTGAACATCCAAACTGGCTAAACCCCCACAAAACCAGAACAAGAAGTAGGATCAAAACCCAGTGCCATTGTCCTTGGCTTCTCAGCAACCCTCATTGTCCACCATATTCAGAGAGTCCGGGTTTATCCCCTGCTTTTCCAGTCACAATCCAGCTGGCCTTGGTGAGCTCCCAATAGATCAGCCCCACTGTCTCCGTGGGTGGGTGCACCCCTCTTGGTCCTGACTTCCTTGCTCATCTTCTCCCTCCTTCTGTTCCTCATTGGTACTTTGGGAGCTCAGTCCAGTGTTCCAGTGTGAGTCTCTGTCTCTATCTCCATCCATCGCCAGATGAAGGTTCTATGGTGATATGCAAAGCAACCACTTTGGAAAGCAGTGTTTCAGTTTCTCAGGTAATTAGGGATCAACCTACCCCTGGACCCAGCAATACCACTCTTGGGAATATACCCAAGAGATGCCCGATCATATGACAAGGGCATTTGTTCAACTATGTTCATAGCAGCATTATTTGTAATAGCCAGAACCTGGAAACAACCTAGATGTCCTTCAATGGAAGAATGGATGAAAAAAGTGTGGAATATATATACATTAGAGTACTACTCAGCGGTAAAAAACAATGACTTCTCAAATTTTGCATGCAAATGGATGGAAATAGAAAATACTATCCTGAGTGAGGTAACCCAGATCCAAAAAGATAAACATGGGATGTACTCACTCATAATTGGTTTCTAGCCACAAATAAAGGTCAGTGAGTCTATATTTTGATATCCTAAAGAAGCTAAATATGAAGGTGAACCCAAAGAAAAACATATAGCTATCCTCCTGGGTAGGGGAAGTAGACAAGATTGCCAGGCAAAAAATCGGGATCTTAAGGGTGGGGTGGGAGTGGGGTAAGGGAGATGGGGAGAAAAAAGTGAGAAGGGTTGGATGGGGAGAACTTGGGGCAACGGGATGATTGGGATACAGTAAGGTTGGATAGGGGAGCAGGGAAGCACATATCTTAATTAAGGGAGCCATCTTAGGGTTGGGAAGAGACTTGGACCTAGAGGGCTTCCAGGTGCCTAAGGCAAGGTCCCCAGTTAGTTCCTGGGGCAGCTGAGGATAGGGAACCTGAAATGATCCTATCCTATAGCCATACTGATGAATATTTTGCATATCACCAGTAATCTTTTTCAAAGCCATTATTTACCTTTATTTTAAATATCAATTGGTCACTCATTTTTTCTTTAATCTTTGTTGTTTGAGTTCCTACTATAATTTGGGTTTTTAGTCCTCAGTCAGATGTATAGCTAGTATATTAGTCGGGTTCTCTAGAGTATTAACATTTATAGAATGAATACACACACACACACACACACACACACACACACACATATATATATATATATATATGGTTATTAGAATGACTTACAGGCTATGGTCCAGTTTATCCAACAATAGCTGCCTATGAACAGAAGGTCCTTATATACTTTTCCAGGAGAAGGTGTGGTCCAGATTAGAAATGGGTCTTTCCACCTTAAAAGGTCTAGATTAAAAGTGTATCTTCCCACCCTACAAATCCAGAATAATAGAAGTGATCTTTTCACTTCAGATTAAGCAAAGTCTCTAACAGGTGTGCTCCTGCATCTGTTTCTTTTTCTTTTGTTAAATGCAGATGTAATCAAATTGACAACCAAGAATAGCCATCACTTAGCATTCTGTAGGTTTCTTTATTGTGGCCTTGTTTGAGGAAGTGTGTTACTGGGCATGGAAATTCAAGATTTTAGATGCTCAAGGTAGGTCTAGTGTCTCAGTCTCTTTCTGCTGCCTTCAAGTCTGGTACAGAACATTCAGTGACCTCTGCAATACCACGTCTGCCTGTGTGTTGCCATGCTTCTCACCATGATGACAATGAACTAAACCTCCGAACTGTAAGCCAGCCCCAATTAAATGCTTTCCTTTCTAAGAAAAACAATACTAATTAGTACCAGTAGTTTGAATATGGTAATGGACATGAATGGGTACTTCTGGTACTTTGTGTGTAACTCCAATATTCATATTGATATCCACCCATTGATGCACAAATGATGTTATTGTGATATTTATTTCCTTTTTCTGATTGGTTTCACAATATCCATTTTACAATACCCAGTGTCTGTATAATCCTTTGCAAAAATACATATCTTAATAAAGAGGTCTGGAGGGAGTTAAAGAAAATTACAGAAGCAATTATGGAACTAATGACTATTATAAAAAAATCCATTTGAAGAGGATAAAGGAAAGAGCTGAAAAGGAAGAAAGAGTGAATTCTCTAGGAAAAGAGGGAAAGGAAGTTTACATAAGTGTATGACTTTCTGCACATGATTCTTGGTTTTACATTTCCCACTGATGCTTGCAGAGCATCTACCCTTGAAAGGAGAAGCCCTTGATGGATGAAGTTGACAGCAATGAGCACACAAGTGGATTTTAACCTACGGTGAGTGTTCAAATAAAAACAGATGGTGACATCTTAGACACTAAGTACATTCCTCAGGAGATAAAGTGGAGTATTAAAACATTTTAGCATTGCACTGGAGCAGATAATTAGGGTAATTACATCTCTTCAATGATACAAGGGATAGGATCTAAACCAATATCCTTCACTTCAAAATGTAAAGATTAGGAAATTCGCAGGTAGCTAGGGTAAAGTCACCACTTCATAAAAGACCTGTATTTAAAATTATGACAAGTGAGACCGAGCAGAATGTACTTCAAAACTAAATGTATTCAAATCTAAAGTATATATTTCAGAGAATAAGGTACTTGCTTTCATTTCTAAGAGAAATGACAACGTACAGAAAAGAAAAACTATCTAGTTCATTTAGGACAAAATTCAAATTATGAACACACAATAAATATCACATGTATGATAGTAAAATAGTAATAAAAACACTATAATATGCATATAATGTTTGGAAATGTTTTTTCCACTCTCAGGAATTTTATTCTGTTGAAACTAGATTCTTTCCATACAACATATTCCGATTACCGTTTCCTTCATTCAACTCCTCCCAGTTCCTTTCTTCTGTCTCATCTAGATTCAAACCCTTTCTGTTGCTCATTAGGAGACAAACATACATCTAAGAAAAAATATTGAGATAAAATACAATAAAATAAACAAAAGCTAATAAACTGGACTATTACAAAATGAGCAAACAAGAAACCTTTAAGGGTAACCTGAATTTTTAGCAGTAGATAGCCACAAGGCAATAAACTCAAAGTCATCTTTGAAGGTTCATTGTCTCCTAATATCATGTCAGGACTCTTCCTTTTTAATTATATATATATTTATATATATACACATATACATATACACACATATTCACTCTTTTTATCCTACAGTTTTTTGCATGTTTACTATGGTTTCCAGCTGAGTGTTTTTGTGGGACTTCTGAGTGTGGGGAAAACTGGGACTCTATTTCTTATGCCTTTTCTTGTGCTTCTTTTATTTTGTTTCTTTTGTTCAAATCCGATGTATTATTTTTGTTTTATTTAATCATATTTTATTTTATTATTATTATCATTCCTTACAAGCCTATTTGTTTTCTAATGAAAAAGTAAATTGTTAGCTCTGGATGGAGGGCACATAAGGAGGACCTGGGAGAAGTAGAGGGAGCGGAAAAGATATTCAGTATATATTATGTGAGACAAAACATTTTTCAATACAAAGAAAATATAGTGAAATAAAATAGAGTTAATAAATGTGTATTTCTATTTGAATATGAATATTGTTATACAGGTACATGAATGTTACTAGAAGAAGGTGTGTAAATACGAGGTTCCTATTTTATTTACAAGAAAGAACATAATATTAAATGGTTGTTAGCGATGTAGACAGACGGAGAACCAACACAATTCATTATGTATTAGGAAGCAGGAAACAAAAGGTACATTAGTGGATTTCTAGTTTGTTTTTCTCAGTGAATCCCATGGGAAAATCTGATGATATTCTTTTAGTGAGGCTAAATAAGCCCTGAACACAAAATAGCTCATTGTTCCTGCATCACCAAGCAGGGCTAGCTAGGTTTCATGTGATTTATCACAAAGGTTTGTGCTTTTAATTTTATTTTAATTTTTATGATTTCATTTAGAGAAAGAATTATGCTCTTGTGATAGACATGTAAGCAAAGCAAAAAATAAAATGTTGTGATCAATGTACATGAATCTACTTGTCATTAAATAACAGAAATATTTGAGAAACAAGTTTATTAGAGATCTGTTTTCCACCTTCCATAACTGAAACTAGAAAAAATTTAAAATGTATACAAATTTTGACAGCAAATAAAGAGCCATATAAACCCTTTTCCTAAAGATTAAATGCACTCTTTGTTTTTTATCACCATTTGCATCATAGTTTTATGTATAAGTTACAATTATGCAAAAATTATTAGTTACATATGTCAAAGCAAAATATAATTGCATGTGAAAAGACTCAAAGAGTGTACCTAATTGGATAGAGATGATTCTTTGTAGAATAAACTACTGCTTATAGATAAAAAATTATAAATTCTAACCTTCAGAAACATAAACTAATACATGTACATACATATTTTATAAAGCATTTTAATCTATTTAATAATAAACAGAAGTGAACTTGTATTTCTCCTCTCAAATATTTTGTCTGGAACGAAGCACTTATTTATATACTCTCTTTTATTAACAAGTATAGTATGAGCAATTGCTTTAAGTCAGTTACTGTTAAAGGAAGCATCAATATAAAGCAAACAAATCAAAGTAAAATTAATTTTTAGTAAGAGATCAGTCTTATAAATAAAAATTTAAGCTGCAATGATAGAATCACACCTTGAATACAGGGAGTGAGTGTGCTCTAGCAGAACAGACATAGAAGAAGTCATTTTCAGATTTTTTTTTTCTGGCAAATTACATACTTCAGACTAATTTTCCTAATTAGTTGGTGTTGAAGACTGTAGAAATACACAGCTCCCCTGTTTTCCCTTAAACCCTGTCCCATGGTCCCCATGCTCCCAATTTACACAGGAGGTCTTGTCTTTTTCTACTTCCCATGTCTATTAGATCTATGTATGTCTCACTTAGGGTCCTCATTGTTGTCTAGGTTCTCTGAGATTGGGATTTACAGGCTGGTTTTCTTTGCTTTATGTTTAAAATCACTTATGAGTGAATAGAAATGATATTTGTCTTTCTGGGTCGCAGTGAGTTTTCATCTTGTTATATAATTTAGTGTATAAAATATGTGTTGGGACATGATTTATAACTAGATCTACTTGTGCCACTCGGACTGTAGACACTTAAAAGTCTGTTTTGTTCTTTTGATCAGACAAACTACACACAATTGGCTCACTTTCACCTCTGAGCAAGTTCAAAATAGACTAAAGGCTTCTCGTAAATAGATCGCAAGTTTAAAACTTTACAGCTATGCACAAGGTCAGAGTTGCAACAGATGACCAAACAAGGTTGCAACACAAAACATCCTAAGAAAATCACGACATCAGACTTGGCAAGTGAAGATTGGCATGATTTTGTTTTGTTTGTGTAAGCCAGAAGTCAAGTTTGAGTGTTGTTCCTCAGGAGATATGTATTTCATTTTACTGAGTTGCCCTAGAGTCATTAGCCTAGCCCAGTTTGTCAGTTTAAAAGATTATCAATCCTACTCTGGAGACTATACCTCAAATTATTATGAATCATTTCTAGCTGATCAATCTGCCTTTAGTAATATGGTCAGTTATTACACTACTACTAATATTATCTTTTTCAACAATGAGCTAGAGAGTTGATTATATTTTTCAACAAAGAGCTAGACACTTCCTATTCTTTTTTATAGTTATTGGAGATTCTACTCTTTCCATAGATAAAAGGCAAGAGAGTTTGGAAAGACAAAAAATAGTAAGTTTTATTTTTTGTTTTGTTTTGTCTTTTGTTTGTTTGTTTGGGAAAGAAAATCTTATTACCTGTATGTCTAGATTTGTTTTGTTTTGTTTTTCCACTTGGGTTCATCTGGAAAAAGGCAGCAGTGAACACATCAGGAACTCCATAGCAAGTCCTCTTGATCACACCAGTTTTGCTTTGGGACAAGTTCCCAGTGATTTGAAAATCAAAGAAATTTTGTAACTCCCTAACTTTCCTGATCATGGGATTGCCTTCTCCTGCTACTGTCTCTACAGCCTGATGGCCTCCTTTTTCTGTGTGGAATTCTTGTCAAGTTTTGTCTGAAATGGAGAAGGAGGCTGTGATACTTATATTTCAATTATAGAACACTAATACTTTTCTAAACAAGGTACACTTTCCTTCATATAAAAACAGGTCATATATTCTTATTTTAAAAACTTAGACATATTTGCATAGTTGATATTTAGATACATCCAAAATTAGTAATTATTACCTTTGAGTATTAAAACCTGTAGACTGTTATTTTTCTTTCTAGTCCCTAAAGTTTTGGGGTGTATTGTGGAACATATGTGTGTGTGAGTACACTTCCTTGTATGGGTGAACATTGACTAGAAATTATTAACTGCTAGTAAAGGAAGGTTCAATTTTTACTGAGTTCTGTCTTTTGCAAGATGACCATGCTCTACTTGAAAGAGTACACATTCAGTAATGTGCTTATCCTGAAGAAAAAACACCACAATTTGTTGGAGAAGAGAGGGAGATAGTATCTGGAAAGTGTTTTGGGTGCTATATGATCAACACACAGAAAATAACAGAGAGCTGATTAATTTTTCAGCAAAGTTAAAAATAAAGACTTGCGCTGTTTTATTTGTATTATCCAATTGCTGTAAAGTACATGAAGTAATGAAGCAGAGAACTTCATTAAGAAGCATACACAAAATGATTTAATTAAGACAGCATTCAGCATGATAATAGAAAATATAGATTAAAAATTGCAACTAACCTTAAAATAGAGGCCATTTTAAATAATAGTGACTGGTTAACATTAAAATTTACATATATACTTACACACAAACTATATATATAATTTATATATATTCATGTCTTGAACACTATTTGGTTTTATTCCTCTTATCCACATAACAGTAATATCATGTATGTATTTATCTGTATAGTAATAATCTGTTACTATTATGAGCACACACAAATGATACATTTCCTAACTTATTTGAAGGATCAATTTAATGTGATTTTTTTAAAATAAAGGAATAAAACTCTTAATATTTTAGCACTGCTTGTGTCTATAGTCCTTTAAGTATCACTGTTCCCAGATTTCACTAATGCAGATGCAAGTGTAATGTTACCACTGTCTACAATAGAGAAAAGAGTAGAAATGGGTTTTACAATTATTTATCTGAAAAGGAATTACTCCAAATTAATGCATAATCTATCCCCATTTCTTTATTCTGTAGTTTTCATAGAGTCTACTCTTTAAAACATGTTTGCCACCCCAAGAAATTATTGGGTGAGCATGAATGTTATCTAGGGACAAATTAGCTTGACAAGAGATGAGATATCTCCAAGTCCTACACGTCTTCCCACCTGAGATTAAAATGTAGAATCTTCGTATACTTATTTCAAGTTTTATGAAAGATTGTAAAAGATGGAAGTGGCAATTTGTTCAGAGTAAGTTAAGAAGTTTCACATCTTGATCAGTTGAATACAAAACTGAGATACTGAATTATATCGTAATTCCATAATAAATACTTACAGTTTTTGTTATAATCTTTATTTTATATATTGCTTCATGCCTGTGCAATTATATGTATACACATGTTTATATTCCTGTGTGGAAAATTTAAATGTATTTCAAGATTACTCTTTTTCTCTTTATGTCACTTTTCTTGACCCTTTATTAACTCCTTGAACTCTGAGTATCCCAAATGAGACAAGCCAACTGAAAAATTAAAAGCTGACATATACAAAGCAAAGGACACAAGCAACATTTGCTTTGTTTGCTGAGTTATTTCCCTGGGAACGATTGCTTCTAAAACTAATCATTCACCTATGGATTTCATTTCTCTCAATAGCTGAATCCTAGTCAATTGTTTAAATGGTACTACTGTTTATTATCCACTCATCCACAAATGGATATGGAGGCTATTTCTATTCCCTGGCTATTGTGAAGCAGAGTAGCAATGAAATGGCTGAGAAGGTATCTCTGTGATAGATATGCAGTATTTCGTGTATATGCATAAGAGGGATGCAGCTGAACGACATGGTAGAACTCTTTCTGACCTTTATAGGGGCTAAGTTCTTTCCTTATTGAATGTATGAAATTGTTCTCCCACCAGCACTGAGTAAAATTTCCCCTCCCAACATTCACGTCATTATTTGTTCTTATATTATTTTTGTCTTAGCCATTTTGATTGGGATAGGATAAATTCAAAAGCAGTTTTAAGCTGTGTTCCTCTGGTATCTCAGAACATTGAACATTTTTGAATATTAGTTTTTGTCATTTATTTTATTTTATGTTTATAGAAATAATTTTTAATTTAATTAAAATAATTTATTTTAAGGTCATAACATAATTACATAATTTTAAAATTCTCTTTCCTTTTATTTAACCCTCTCATAAATTGCCCATTTCTCCCTTTCAAACTCATGGCATAATTTTTCATTAATTGTTGGGATATATGTGTATGATACATAATTTTATATACACATATAATATACATGAATAATGTGCATAAATTTATAATATATACAAAGTATCATATAAATGTGTATAAACTATTATATATTATATTATACTATACATAATATATTATGTGTTATCTACAATAATACTACATATTAGATAAAATATATTATGTTATTCAACTTTTATGGGCAAGGACTTCTATTAAAATATAACTTGGGTTTTAGCAAATATTTTTCCTTGCCCTATTTCATTATATATTTGTCTCTGCTAAAAAAAAACATGATTGGTTCTTTTTTTTTTTACTTTGTATTAAAACATGGTTTTAGATGTTTTTCAAGTTTAGAAAAAAATAAACATAAAAGTTGAACTGTATTTCAAAGGATTGTTCATTTTGTTCTACCTGTGATTTGGAAGTCTCCCATTATAATGAGAAATTCTCTTTACTCAGAATGGAACATTAAGTGGTTTGCAAACAATAAAGAATCCTGGAAATGGCAAATAAAAAGGAAAACTGAATGCAAAGCATTCTACTTAGACCTTTTCAAGTATAATCAAAGTGAAGGTACTTCTGCCTACTGCCAAGAAAGCAAAGATAAATAAATAAATAAATAAAAATCCATTATTTGGTGAATAAGAGATGCAGCTTTTGATATGATACAATCATAGTCAAATTGTTTCAGATATGGTGTTGAGAAGTAATGGATTTTGAAATGGTGCAATCAGAACAAAGAGGATTTTAGGTCCCTGAGGATAAAGTAATTCAATGAATAGCTTTCTCTACTTTTGCAAATATTGAATGTTTTAAGCAATACTAAGGTGATTACATTAATTTGTACGCTATTTCAATGACCTTTAAAAGTTGTCATAGAAATTATTATGCTGATTATATTCCTTTCCATAGGTAAGAATTTCTATATTACAACAGAACTATGTATAAATGAAATGTCTATAAATATCTCTAAACGCTAGAGCCTTTCTCAAGAGCCTGACAGCCATGTCTTTGAAATATAATATGCTGGGAGGAAATCTCCTCCCTCCCTCTAGTGATTACATAGCTTAACTTACTCCTGGTTCTGAAACTAATGCCTTCTGAAACAGAAAAAGAGAGGCTTGGGTTACTTTGAATGAGGGCAAGTTGATAACATACAAGACCACTGAAATTGCCAGGTGTATAGGGAGAGATTGTCTACATGCAGAATGCTGTCATGTTTTATTACTTGACATCTACATCATGTTAATCCTGATGTGTATATAATTCATTATTTAATATGGTTAGATGTGTCTTTGATTTAACAATCCTTTTTTCTACAATAAGTAGAACTAATATAAGTGAAATCGGTATGGTACAATGATTCACATTTTTATATTTACATTTTACTTTTCTTATTTAAAACTTCTTTTTAAGTGACTTCTCATTTTTGTCTTTCCTTGAAAATTTATCCAATATAGTCAGATCACTGGTTCTCACCCTAACTTCTTCCAGGTACCTCCCACTTCCTATCTAGCCAACCCCATACCTTTTTTTTTTCCTCTTTACTTAGAAAGCAAATAAATAAGAACCCAAGCAAACCGTAAGTAAAAAACACAAGAAATGGACAATCATGTTTTCACATGCACATAAGAAAAAGTACATAAAAATGTGTTTTATATAAGCAATATACAAATATAACACATAAACAAAAGACCAGTAAGTTTTAAAATGCCCAAACAGAGCAAAATGGGACAAAACAAAACTTTTAGAAAATTGTCATTGAGTTTAATTTGTGATGTTCACCTAAAACTGGGTATGAAGCCAGCTCTTAAGTGTGATACTATACCCAAGGATATGTTTTAGTTCCATCCATGTTTAAAGTGTGGTTTATATATCTAGAGATATATCTTCATTTCGTCTGTCTTTATTTGATTACTTTTACATGACAACAAGGAGTGAAGAAGCCTTCTTGCATTGCCTCTGTTCTGGGACCATAGTTGAGACTCAAGTGATTGATTATGTCGTCGTGATGTTGGAGAAAGCACAGTGGCGAACACAAGACTCTACACTTCACAAAATGGAACTTCACATCTTTGTGCTGCTACAGTTTAAAATAAGATGTATTGGGAAGCTAAAATACTGGCAGAAATGCCCTGGAGAATAGTTCTCAGATGGAATCCTCTGCCACCTCTGCTTTTTGGCTAAATAAACCCAGAAATAAAAGTATAAAAATAGTGCAATTGGGACCAGGAACTGTAAGGTAAAATGTATAGCTTTCTAAATGTCAGATGCCTCTAGGTAAGTTGCTTTAAGGAATATTCTTCCTGATTTTCTTCATTTTTTTTTCAGTGAGTGTTTGCCTGTTTGTATATTAAAAATCATAAGATGAATAAAAGCTTATTAACTTTAAAGAAAAGGGCCAGGTAAAAGATTAGATATCCCCAGAATCTCGGTATGAACTCCTTTTTAGCACCCTACCCCTGTGATCGCCATTTAAATAACTCAGACCACACACACAGAGCACAGAGGAAAATGCAGGCTGGAACACACTTGAGGGACAAGAGGATAAAAGCCACAGAGATTTTCGTCCGACGTCCATTTTAGGTAGGCTTTATGCTATTTCTAGCCTCCAGAGCAGTTTTCTCTGAGGACCTTTTCCTCTCCAGGAACATGGCATGCCCTTTTGTACTGCTATTTATAAGAAGACACAATTGTGTATGAAGGTTCCTCTATATAAATAAAAGGGTTGGGGCTCCTAGAAATGTATAAATATTAATTCATGATCTCCAAGACACTTAGGAAGTCACATATTCCCCGAGGCAGACTCAGGTCCTGTTCTTCTGAAAAAGTATTCAAGGACTCAAAAATCCCAGTCCTTTGTTTTACAGGATTTTGGTTATGAGGGAGTGGTTTGGTCACACTGTCACTCAAGCTAATATCTAAGCAGCTGCACAATATTGAAACTTTCTTGAGTCCATTTCCTGTGTTTGGATAAATAATTAATTACTAAGCTTATTTCAGTAGTGGAAAACCCTCAGTTACACATATCTGATATAATCCTACCTAACAGAAACTTAGCTGACTGAACTCTTAACGCCTTTCTCTCCCCGTTTCTCTCAGATTTTAATACTGACTGATACTAATGATTAACTTGTGGTTTTCCAACATTCTGAAGTAAATTTCATATCTCTTGACTCTTTCTGAAACTGTTACTCAACTCATTGATAACCCACAATAGTTACAGTGTGAAGAAGTTTTTTCTACTCCTCACCAATGTTGTATGTGGGTTTCTATTGGTGGTCTCCAGACATGTTTGTAATCTACCTCAATAGGATGGGTAACTGTACAGATTGTTGGTAACTGCAGAAACTGAAATGATGTCTGTATGTGACTTGCCATTATTAGTGTCAGTACAGCATTCTAGCAAATACTGATATATCCTCAAAGAAAAGACAAATGAATTATTGTGGAGACTATAATAGGTATTTCCCTAGGTTTGTCGTTGCTGAGTATTTTTTTTTTTTTTTTTTTTTTTAGTAGATGGCGACAGAGTTTATCCATGGTGTTGGAGGCTGTCCTGGAACTTGCTCTGTAGACCAGGCTGGTCTCGAACTCACAGAGATCCGCCTGCCTCTGCCTCCCAAGTGCTGGGATTAAAGGCGTGCGCCACCACCGCCCAGCTGGTTGCTGAGTATTTTGCAGTATTTTTCCAGATTCTTCCTGAAATAAAGGCGAAGTATGAAAAAGACACACCCGACTGTAGCAGTTTCAAGTAAGTAAAATATTTTAAAGGTCTCCAGACTTCAGTCACCATTGATCACTTAGATTTCTTTATGTTATTACATCTTTGATTACTTATTTTGGTTTGCTGTCCTGGAGTTCTACTGACAGACTTTTGCATACTACCACATAGACTCCTACTTGCCCAAACCCCATACTCATACAGATTTCTTACACATAATTTAAATGAATTGTGAAGAAATCTTATGAAACAAAGAATAATGCTCTTATCAAATCATATTTCCTGCACTGCCCCTACTGGAGATAGTATGTGTTTATGTGTCTACCTTGTTTTTTTTTAACATTTTAAAAATTATTATTTGAAAATTTTATGTATGCAAGTAGTATGTTCAAAATAAATACACTGTCCCAACCCCTGCTCTTTAATTCTTCTTCTATTACCAACTACCTTTCCTTCCCAATTTCAGTTTTATTTTAGAACCCACTAAATCAAGTTTGTGCTGTATTTACATGCATGAGTATAGAATTGTCCATTAGACAGATAGGTAGATTCTCAGGTGGATCATATCCTAAGATATGTGATTCTCCATTCCTTAGCAGCCAAAAATGCCCATAGCTTCTTAGCTAGGATTTGGAAGCTGTAAATCTTTATCCCGTTCTTGTTGAGGTTTCATCTGGTTTAGGTTTTATCTAGGTTTCGTGCATGCAATTACAGATGTTGTGAGTTCATTTGCTTAATCACTCTGTCCTGTGCTGCAAATAACCTTAGGCGGGCATCCCTGTACTTCTGGTTCTTTCCATCCTTCTTTTTCCTTAATGATTCCTGAGCCCTGGGGGGGGGGACGGATGTGATAAAGATATTCCATTTAAAGCCGAACACCTCACAGCTTTTTCCTCCTCTTGACCCATTATGTGTCTTGTAGTAACCAACACTTAAAAAGAGGAGATTCTTTAATGAGGGTTGGGGGAAGCACCCATCTGTGGGGATAACAAATTACCTTCACATTTGCCCAAAAGCACTAATAGAAAATTTAAAAATTGCCGAAACCAATGCCGTGTGACATAGCCTAGTCTTCCTGGGCTATACTTGCCTTCCAACTTATACATAATATGTGAGCAGTGACCAAGCCTCTAACACATGCAAACAGCAAGTATTTGCTGTTATATTAAATTTTTCAACACATACAATGCAGTATAGAGTTATGAGCTAAGATATGGATTTTTCGCATGCCTTGTATATCAAGAGTAGAACTGCAGAACCTACATATTCAACACTTAAGGCATGATTTCAGTAGAACTAAGCAGCATTTAACTCAGAAATAGGAGTTACAATTCTAAATATTATATAAACTATGACTTTGACTGGAAGCAATGTTACAAATGGTTTCTGATTAGTTTTAAGAGACAAAAATATCAGAATTATGTAATTAGAGACCATAACGAGAAATAAAACATATAGTCATATTGAAGGTAAATTCTGTGTGTGTGTGTGTGTGTGTGTTAGAATGTGATGTGTTCATTGGCTCCCCTTTGACTCAAAGGCTCATGTATTTAAATACTTGGTCACCAGTTGATGGAACTGTTTGGAAAGGATTAAGAGGTATGACCTTGTTGGAGAAGATGTGTTACCAGGGCCAGACTTCGGGGCTATAAAAATGCATTCTGATTCCCAGTTAACACTCTGTCTTTGCCTTCTTCATGCAGATAAGGATTTGAACTCCCAAATACTGCACCAGTGACCTGTCTGCCTATCTGTGCTACATTCCTGGCCACTAGGGTCCTGGACTCTAAGGCTTTGTACCATAGTCATCCAATGCACTATTTTTTTTTCTTTAGCCATGGTGTTTTTTTTTTACATCAATAGGGAAACAAACCATATACATACTTTGTGTTATCATACTATCGACCTTAAATATTAGTATGTACATGTTAGGCAATGGATTGTGCTTCCCTGGGCCGACTATCCAGTCTCTATTCTGCTGGACTTCTCAAGTATCACTGGACACTTGTACTTGGAAATAACTTTCTCACTGCTGGAGCAAAATACCTGAAAAATTCAACATAAGAAAGAAATGGTCGATTCTGGCTCTCAAATCTAGGGCTTTCAGAGAAAGTAAAACAAAGTATGGAAGCAAAGGAGTAGGAGGAAAATGGTCAAACTGTATGCACAGTCAAGAAGCAGAAAACAATGCAAACCAATAAATGCTAGTGTATAACTCACTCCCTCCTCTTCCACAAGTCTGGCTCTTATGTAGAAGAGGGTGTCTGTCTTTCTCTATAAGCTAATCTTATATACCTCTAACAAACCTCCCCAGAGACTTGTATTCAAGGTGATTCTGGATTCTGTAAAGATGGCAACAGTATAATCATGTGCATGTGAATATGCAAAATAAAACCAGAAAAGAACAAATAAAACACTGCAGTTCTAAGGGAGCTGAGTAGAAAAGTGTAGTTTAACGTGGATGCCAAAATTAGCATCGCTTTGCTATTATCCTAACAATGGCAGACAATCCTTTCTTTATCAAACAGCTTGTACTTAAAAACAATTAGGATAAACCAGTGATGACTGTGACTGCTTATATTAGCCTCAAAATCTATTATTCTTTTAAGTAATCTCACCTAACATAGAAATTAACCTCTGCTCTGCAACTAAATTTAACTCCTTTGTTAGTGTAACAAGAAAATGTCATATTGTGATGATTTGTCTGAAAATGGTCCCCACATGCTCATATATTTGAATGTTTGGTCTCCAGTTAATAGGCCTTTTGGGAAGAATTCAGAAGTGTGACCTAATGAAAGGTGTGTCAATGGAGATAGACTTTGAGATCGCAAAAGTCTGCACCAGACTCATTTAGCTCTCTCCTATCTATTTGCCTCATAGTTGCGCTCAGATGTAAGCTCTCAGTCACTTCACTAATACCATGCTATCGCCTGCCATGTTATTTGTCTCGATGCTTATGGAGTATATTGCTCTCTGGCATTGTAATACTCAAATTAGATGCTGCCTTTTATAATTTTGCTTGGGAGTAGTGTTTTATCATGAGAGGGACTGATATATGCCGTCTCATAGTAAACCCAAATTTCTGCTTGAGAACAAAGCTCATCTGGTTATAGGCACCACAGAAGGTCAAGCCTACTGCCCTGGAGTGGTTCCATACTATGAGTATGGCTTTTTAATGATATCTACTTTTTAAAATTTCTTTGTGAAAAATATTCAAAGTACTGCCTATTAGTGGTTACCAAACTTTTAGTACAATATCCCTTAAGTGTCTTTAGTAGTTTTACCACAGTTCCTCTCTATAGATTCATTGACAAAAGCAAACTAATTAAGCTTCATTTATGGGGAAAATTGATGTATATGTGTCCTTGTAAGATTCATATTTTCCCATGACTCTGCTCTTTCTAGTCTAACTTTCTTTTCAGTGAGTGGAATGACATGTCCCTCAATCACCATTCTATGTGACCAATGAAGTACACACATTTATCTCAGCAATTTTTCACGCAGATTTAACATTTTATCTTCAGAAAAACTAAAAATAAAGTTTTTATATGACAACTTTGGGCTGTAACTAGTTATATTTCACATGGTATATTTTCACCTCATTTTTATTTACTTAAATTTTACTATTTGTAGTGTTGGCAATTGATTTAAGGCATTGCACACACTATGCAAGGGAGTTAAATCTGTAAACATTTTTATAAATTCACTCTGAGATAAGATCTTACCAAGATGCCCAAGCTGGCCTTGAACATGCTCTGTAGATCAACATCATTTGGATTTATAAACTTGTCTTAGCTTTCTGATACCTGTGCTCACAGGTTTGCACCACAAGTCTTCCTTGAACTTAATTTTTATTTTTTCTCTACTACTTTAAAAAGAGGCTGTATTGTGGTGCCATCCAGGCTAGCCTGGAAGACAGAGTTCCAAAAGTCATAAAAATTCTCCTGTCCCAGCCCCATGAGTGCATTTATTAGAGAAGTCATTAATGAACATTTTGCTTTCATTTATATTTTCATTTAAAATCCATTACTATTTAATGGCCATGCAATGATAATACTTTATCACTATGTGATAAAAATGAAGTTTATTATTGTCCTGAAGTTTATGTAGATTTCTTCTGTGTAATCCAATGAATGAACAGTAATATACACATTGGAAAATTTATCAAAAACTTCAACTGCAATTCTTATTAAATTTAGATTTTTAATAAATAATGACATTTTTTTACTGCTAATCATTCTTATACTATATTTTGTGTCTTGGGGGTTTTAAATGTTAAATTTCAATTTTATTCAAGTCTAAATTTAACCAATCTTTTGGTGTCCTTTTCAGGTAATAGGAACCAATGAATCTGCTGAAGAGTTATTGCTTCCTTTCCTATCTGGATGTCGTTCTTTTCGGCAAGATCGGAACTAAATAATGATGCAATCAAACAGGGGGTTCATCATCCTAAACCGGCTCCTTTCAGAAACATGGCGACTTAATGTGACCATAGATGTCGTTGACTCTCACTCTCAATTGCTGTTTTTATTCTTGTTCTCTCTTGATCCTCACACTATCCTTCTGAGGAAACAAGTCATGAAGGTGGCCTGAGACTAGAACCACAGTATTTTCCCACCTTAGTGTATAACCGACCAAAAACATTTGTAGGGGCTAAAATGCTTTGGGGTGGACAAGGCAGTAATTTTAAATACCTTCAAACCTATTTTTGAGTATTTGCTTTTGTTTTGTTTAATTATAATTTCACATTTATAAATGCATGTAGCTGATTGAGTCTGTTTAATGGTGCTTTCATTTATTGATTTTATGGCTTGGTATTGAAGAACATCTTGGGGCCTCATCCTGGTGACGACTTAGTCTCCCTATTAGCAGGCTGTAGTTCTTTGTTGATGGGTAAGGGCCCTCATCCTGGTGACGACTTAGTCTCCCT
>NC_022029.1:5895308-5915308 GCF_000317375.1 Microtus ochrogaster
GGGCCCTCATCCTGGTGACGACTTAGTCTCCCTATTAGCAGGCTGTAGTTCTTTGTTGATGGGTAAGGGCCCTCATCCTGGTGACGACTTAGTCTTCTTATTAGCAGACTGTGTTTCTTTGTTGATGGGCAGGGGACCTGACTAGATTTCCCGCTTCAAAAATAGCAAGTTTATGGCACTGTCATTGTTCATAGTTTTCTTACTCAGCAATGTTGGCATATCATTGGAATAGCTTCTCTCTCATTACCACCAGGAAACACAATATCACGACCAACATTACCATATCCTAGACTTAATCTTCTGCCCCAATTTCTCTTTTTAACTCAAAGATTAATACCCACTGAATTATGAAGTAAAGTACCTTTGTTACAATACTAAAGTGGACACTAAGTGTCATTATTTCCAAGTACAGAAAAAAAAGTGGTAATGAATTCAGTATTTCATCCTGTCTGTGAGTACAATTGGTTTCTCGACACAAACTACAAATGTCCATTAGTTACATTTTGTCAGCCTGATTATTTTCACCTACCCACAGGTAAAATTTTTTGTAACAGCACCTTGGAGTGATTCCTTTTGCTTTTAGCTTCTTAAAACAGTAGAAGATACTGCTTTGCAAAGTCTTACTGCTAGTTTTGGTTCTTGTGTACTGAATAAAGGTATTAGCACAGCGTAGCATGCACAAGTTACTGTCTATCCAGAATAGATACAAAGGATGAAAAGAACAAGACAGGATACACATGGTGCCCAGACTGCTCAAAGGGTAGCCTGGTGCGGTGTATTTCTGTGGAATTACATTCTTTCTTTCCTAAGCAATCTTGGTTGCTCTCAGAAACTATCAAGAGCTGAGAGTCTTGAAATGAATGTAAAAATAGCAATTTGGGATTCCAAAACTCAGCAATAAGCCCTCTTTCCCTTTCTAACTCAAATTCAAGGTGAGGCATGACAGTGTAATGAGTTTGTGAAGTCTGAAAGAACCTGAACTTCCTTTAGAATTTGACTGAATGGAAACAGGGGAGAAATTTTCCTATCCACAGGACAAAGGAAGAGTAAAAAAAAAAAAAAAAAAGAATGCCCGAGTACTGTGCTAGTTTTACCGTTTTGGCATATTTTCCTTCTAAGGATTATCACAACTGTGTTTCTCCACAAAACTAACAAGTGGATGAAGTTTGAGATAAACTTGTTCTATGCTTTTAAGCATCGCTTTAGTTAAATGAGCAAATTTAAATCAATTTCCCTAAAGTGCCTGCATCCATATTCATTGTAAAACAAAAGTTATGCATTTTATTAGTTTCTCTTAATTAATTTAACTTTATGATTATCATAATTTACTTTAAAATGATACCACATAAAACTGCTAGTGTATAATGTCCATGTGATATTCATATGGGAGGTTCTGTGTTTAAAATACATTGAAATTCCTATCGTTAAAACACTAAAATTTTAGCATTGCAAATATATATTAATGCAGTAAGTCAGATTATTTCATTTGCAAGTATGACTGTGACATTATGTTTTATTAAAATACAAATATTTTATTACCTTTAATTTTGTTAGTTATATTATTGCAATATTAATAACAGCCACTTTGCTGAATAGGACTAGTAGGATATTTATGAGAGAATAATAAAAAAGAGGAAAGGATTCTGCCCTACTTCTTGACATTATGTAACTGCTCAGGTTTCAGCATTTCAGGGCTGCAAAAGAAGTGTTATTAAATCAAAGAATCTCAAAGCTGAAGAGTTTAAACACTGTCCTTATTAGTTCACACCTGATAATCTCATTTTTATATTTTTCAAGTGTACTTGTATTTTGTCTGTCAACAAATAACAAATATGGCACTTTAGATTTTAATTCCTGTGTAGTAACCTGCCTGGAAATGAATTGCATTAAACTGTAGTGAGTTTTATATCTCACTAGTGTAGGATTAGTGTGGCTGTTGCCTGTAATGATTTTCTTCTAGCTTCCTTCCTCAGGGTCTACTCAAGAAGAACTAAGTGCCTTTCCCCTCATGCCCAGCAATTTATGAGGTTGTCACAAGAGAATCCCTTGTTCTGCTTCCAGTGGCCTCTCATCCTATAGCAGAATAGACCAAACTTGTTTCCATAGTTGGTTCTGTAGAGCATTCCCAGAAACAAATAGTTTTTGAAAGGATGCCCAAAGGAAATTTTCCACATGCCGTGGACAAAACAAGTCATAAAATTGGAATGGGATCAGGGTAAAGAAACAGAGTCTAAGTCTTGGCATAATAGGAAATTCTGTAGTCACATTTTCTTTACTTGTTTATCTTGAGAAAACCCCAGGTTCTCCACTGCTGGGATTGCAGGTGTATTTCACCACAGCAGGGCATACCACCTGTGTCTTGCTACAGAGGTCACTATCCCATCTTTTTGCGTCAACATTTTGATCATTTATACTGTGTCACGTGCAGGGCCATGTAAATTTTCAAAAAAGAGAAAATAAAATTGCATCAAAGTTAAAGATAATCCCCTTTATCTGTCAGCAAAAGCAATTAACTATAGTTTTCCTCAGTCTCATAGCATTAAGATGCTTTTGCTTTCATCTGTGTGGGATGACTTTCCCCCTTACATTTCTACACAATTGTTTTGCTTGCTTGTTTGGTTTGTTGGTTTTTGTTGTTGTTGTTGCCATTTCTTTAAAATAGGATTTCTCTGTGTAACAACCCTACCTGTCCTGGAACTAGCTAGCTCTTGTATACCAGGCTGGCCTCAACCTCACAGAGATACAACTGCCTCTGCCTCCCGAGTGGTGGGATTAAAGGTGTGTGGCACCACGGCCTGGCTTTATAAGGCAACTCTAATAACAGAATCAGACCATTAACATCCTCTAACCCAGCTTCACGTGAGTTTATGAGTGTAGTTTCAACTGTATTGTGCATGAGGTGTTCTTGAAAATAGTTCTGCATACAAGTCCTCTCCGTTATTCTTGCTTTAGTTCTTAATTTTATTTAGGCTACAAGTTCTTTCCTATAGTAAGAATTTTAGCATAAATCTCAACCCTCTGGTTTGGATAGTTAAAAGCCACCCAGATACAACCATTTGCTGTTCCTAGTGAATATTTCCCTTCACTGTGGTGGTATTTTTATCACTGGCCTTTTATGATTCCCATTGCCTAGTGCAAAGACTCAAAAACTATAGATTAACTACACGGGTTTATTTTTAATTATTTTGTGGTGCTTTAAACCATTCTTTGCTCTGTGTGCTAGAAATGTACTATGCAATTTAGCAGTATAGCAAAGCTTATAGAAGAAATTCTTTGAACTATTATTGTACAATGTTTTTATTACCAGAACCACATTTATCTAGAGTTCTGTGGTAACAATTAAAGCATATTTCATATAATTCCATTTATACCTATTTCAGTTGAAATACCATAAGCCAAATAAAAATACAGGTAATATATTCTGAATTTTTCAAAACCACATAAAAATTCAAATAAATTCTGTGTAGAAATACAGAATGTGCTTTTGGATTTGAGGGTTCAACATAGTGAAGATATCAGGACTTTCCAGATTGATCTTCAAGCTCGGTGCAATGCTCACTAAAATCCCTGAGAGATTTCTGTTGATGTAGACAAGCTTATTTTAAAATTTATATGGGGAGACACTGTATTAGAAAAAAGTTTCTTGCAAAAATGTACAGCAAGACAAATCACTATGCCTGATATTAAAGTCAAATATATATTTATGATGTATAAGGCAGAAAGTATATTGAAAGAAAGATAGATATAAAGAGAGGGAAGGAAGAAGGTATAAAAAGAGAAAGGAGGGGGGGGGGGGTGAGTAACTAGGTGTAAAACTATCCAAATAGCCCTGGCTGAGTTATAACCAAGATGCAAAGGCAAGACAAAGACAAAACCATGGTCTTTCTTTTAAAAAATGGAGATGGCATTACAAATTGACAGACAATAAGTTAATCTTAATTTAAATGTCATATTCTGTGATAAACATGAATATGAAGCTATCTCTGTCACAGCTGGCTTTGATTCTTTATATGGCATTGCTATTTTTAAATTTGTGAAGAGCTGCAATACTGATTTCCAAAGTGCTTGGAATAATTTATTTCCCTGCTAGAAGTGCATAAAAATATCCAATTTTTCCTACACCTTCCACAGGATTATTGCTTTTTTTGTTTTCTTGATAGCCATTCCTACAGGATTGAGACAGAATCCCAATATCATTTTAATTTGCATTTTTCTGAGGACTACACATGTTCAACATTTTAAATTCATATAGTTATTGTCCCTTTGCACTTCATGTTTTAGGACCAATTATAAGCTCTTTAGTTGCCCATTGATGCAGGCAAACATAAGAAACAGCTTAACTGCCCACTATGCCACTTGGCTTGGGCTATAAACAATATTCATAGCCTTTTATGGAACTTCTTTGCCACCTGAGACTCAATCCCCACCTTCATCACCCTACATTTATAAATGCTTTAAATCACAGAGGAAAAATTATTCTTTTGGTC
Source organism: Microtus ochrogaster (assembly GCF_000317375.1). Lineage (NCBI taxonomy): Eukaryota > Metazoa > Chordata > Mammalia > Rodentia > Cricetidae > Microtus > Microtus ochrogaster. Next base: position 5,899,796 of record NC_022029.1, read on the forward strand.
TCACATTAATCATGTTCTACTTCTTTTCAAACATGTTCAAGAATTCAACTTGAAACCATATTACATTATGGAATGATGAATCTGGTCTGTTTTTTAGTGAGTCAGTATATTACTTCTGAACTTTAAGGAGGATTCCCTGTGTAATATCTTGCATGTATAAATAAATGGACATACATGTGACAAGCCAAGAGACATCATGGAAAATAGCACTCACAGTAAACAGAGAACTATGTAACCCACGATTGTTGACCGAATCAGAGAATCAAGAGAACCAAGCCTTTGCAATAACAATTAGCTCTTCATTTTCTGGGGACACATAAACAAAAGTCCTAAATAGTGCAGAAACCCACATGTCTTTTTGGCAGCATTTAACATATGCACTTTGCTTTTCCTTCTAATAAAATTTCTTGCTACTTCACTGTTTATGTTCACTTCAATCTCTGGAATAAGATGCCTAGGACCCAGAAATACTCAGGCAAAGACAATGGATAACACTAAGTGAATTTTCCTGTTGATAATATCTTCTGTCAGATAAGTAGCTATCTAATCTTGTCTACTATTTTGAGACCTGATTTAAGATTCTGGTGTTTGGTCCTGGTCCACACACTGCCCCAGAGATGCCAAATTAACAAAATGTAATTTGCCAATCATTACTATTATTTCCTGCACTATTGGAATCTGATTGTAATTAGAAAGCTTAGGTCTATTACTATGTTTGAGAAGTTATTGTCTATTCCTGTATTCGGGACATTTTCTCTGTATTTTTTTTGTGTAAACAAAAATCTATATACAAGGCCAAGAATTAATTCAAGAAATTTATCATTAAGACTCTTCATCTAGAGCTTACAAATGTTCCCAGTATTGGATTCTGTTTTATATACTCTTTATCTATGGAAAGAAAGTCAATGCATTTTAACAACATATTAAATATAATATTATATGTTTATGTGATTATTGAAACTAACATTTCAAAACACAAAACCATAATACTTTGCATCTGAGGTGGTAGGTTGTGGTAAAACTAGAATTAGCTTGTAATCAGTTGTAACAATGATTAGTTATAGAATTCTCTAACTTGGGGCAAGTGATATATATATATATATATATATATATATATATATATATATATATATCTCAACCCTTCAGTTTAGTGAACACTTGAAATTTGTGTTATAGAGGACAATCCCTTCAATATAGTAATTTCAGAAATTACTCAACAATTTCCTTAATTTAATGTGTGTGTGTGTGTGTGTGTGTGTGTGTATGTATGTGTTGTATATTGTCAGATTCCAGAAGTTAATATCAGATCTGCTGGAGCTGAAGTTATAGGTGAATTGTAGCAAGTATTCTGAATGCTAGAAACTGAATTCTGGTCCTCTTTAAGAGCAGAAAATATTCTTAACTGCCGGTCCATCTTTCTATTCCTGGTGATGCAAAATTTCATGACCAAAGCGCAGATGCTAGAGAACTGATAAAGCCTTATTTCTTGGTGGATAGGTAAGAATATTTCTAGGGAAAATAATTTCTTGACTGGATGAATTGAGTGCAGCAGATGGCCTTCCCTGGAGTGTTTTGGCATCTGATCTGTTGAGGGCTGAGACTGGACAAAAAGCAAAGGAATGAAAAAATAACTCTTCCTGGCTAATTCATATCATTCATTTCCTTTGTCTATGAATATCTGGGCTCCTGTTTCTTGGTTCAGGTTCATTGTAAGACTTGCATTACATGGGAAAGAAAAACAAAATTAAACACAGCTATTTTATAATAAAATTTTTAGTTATATTTGTTTTACTTTATATTTTATTGTCTAATCTGAGACAAGTTATTTCAGAGGCAAACACTTAGCCAGATGGCATATTGGAACGCAGGTGTAAGATAGTACTACATTGTCAATAGTGGAATTAATATTTACCACAAGCATTGGAGATATTGGAAAACATTGAAACAAAGTAAAATAAATATGATATTTAGATCATAAAAATATTTAGCAGAACCACTCATATTTTGATATAGCATGTGTTACAGTTTAAAAGAGAAACTACATCAATAGACTGAATTGCTGTTTAAGTCAACATACAAAAACTGATCATCTTTCCTCTGAACTGAATGCTGTATTCCCAAAAATTCCTGAAAGGAACTTAATCTCCGAGATGACCAGGGGTCACTTGTGCTGTCTAGGTTTTTTTCTTTCAAGTAAACATAAACTCAGGTCATGTGAGAAGGTACCACAACTGAGCAAAATTTTTCCACTACATTGGACTGTAGCATGTTCGTGGTGGTGTTTTCTTGATTAATAGTGTTGTAAGATGTTCTGATCCACTGTGAGTTGTGCCAGTTCCGAGCAGGGGGTATTGGGTTGTGTAAGAAAACAAAGTAAGCAACATGGGGAGCAAGTCAGTAAATCTTATTCCTCCTGGACTCTGCTCTAGTTTCTGTGTTCAGGTTCCTGCTTGATTTCCTGCTCAAAGTTCTGTCAGTAATGAAAAATTTACCTAGAAGTGTATGTCAAATAAACCCTTTTCCTCCCAAATGATTTTGGTCATTTTATTTACCAAACAATGGAAAGTAATCTCGGGAAGTCATATTCAATACAGAACATTTTGAATCCAGTATGCAATAGGGTTTTTTTTTTTTTTTTTTAGTCTTAATAGTTCAGTGTTTTAGCATGTCTTCAAATGATTAGTGTCTGTTTCCTGTATGCCTGAATGTGTTCATTGGCCCTCTACTAGGTGCTGCCGTGGCCATGGCATTCAGCTGAAGCATACAAAATCACCTACGTCAACAACTGTGTAAGCAACTACTTCAACTATGACTTGAACCACCCCCAAACAACAAATAACAATAGGTCTCTCCTTCCCTTAAATTCTCCAATCAGATGTTTTGATTTCAGTGACAGGAAATTATGTAATCCAATGAGATAGTTGCCAATACTTTGCTCGTAAATAAAGGTCTTCATGTTCAAATTTTCTATTTAGTTATCAACTTATTAGTTGTTCTGTTCTGTTTTGTCTTGCGTTGGGAGTTCACCCGTGGGAGTGCCTGAAGGCAAGTCTGGCAACCAAAGTTCAATCCCTAGGACCAGCATGGGGAAAGGAGAAAAGAGACGCTCTCATGATGCTGTCTGATCTTAACATGTGTAGCATGACATATGTTCTCCCTTCCTTCCTCCCTCCCTCCCTTTCTGTCTGTCTCTCCACAGTGCACACACAAACAAATTAAAAAACCAAAGAAAAAAATCAATACATCAAACCTCCTAGCAAATCCATAAGTATGTAAAACCGTATTTTAATTGCATTCATGAAGCTGTGTAGCCATAGTCTTGATCCTTTCTTCTTTATCACCAAAACACCATACCCATGTAACAACCGCATGAATTTCCCTCTTCTAGCACATGCCAGCAGCCTTCTGTTCCCTGCTTCTCTAATGTAACTAAATTATCTGTGCTCAAATTTGCTTGATATATTCCATTTGTTTTTCTTAATGCCAGCCCCAATTCACATTTACCTTGGCAGTACATGAAGGGTTCTATTTTCTACATAAACTAACAACTAGAGATATAAATTATGTTCCTGGAAAGATTTACTATGGAAATAATATGAATTTTTATTGGAGTTAAGCTATAAATTAAATACAAGGGAAGTCTGAATTCAACGGCATGTTGAAAATTTATATGTAGTTTCTAATATCCTCCTGGCAGAAAGAAAGCTTAAGAACACACCCAATGATTTAACAAGCAATAGTTAAGGATCAGAGAATTTCTGTCATATATAAAAATGTCATCTCCATAAGGCAAATATGTCAATGATACCTATTGCAGGGAAATATTTTTTATTTCCTCATAACAAGAGGATAAGGGCAGTTAATTCTACCATCTGTTTTTTTTTTTTTTTCCCTCAATCTGTGCTATACTTAAGACATGCCACAGGGCCTCTGCCCTACACCTTGGTTCTAGAGAACTCGTCCATCATTCTTCCTTTACACTTTTGGGAACCTATGCACCTTGCTGGGTGGTGATAACAAACTGTCCTCCCCAGGCCATACTTCCGAAGCTGTGTATGTATTATGCTCTGGGGTTACATCTTCCAGAAGAGCCAAACTCTTATGTGTGCCCCATTCAAGAACGCTATTTTGAAATTGTGGGTGTTCAGTTACCAGGCTCATTCCTTTGTTTTAAATTCTCAGACATATTTCGGGGTTCTTCTTTTACCTGACAAGACTCAACTAAAATTCCATATTTTCCTAAGGGAGAAGAAATAACGTACTTCGCATGCCTTTGGTAGTTAGCTACTCAAAGTGGTGTGACTGGTGTTTCAGGCATTGTGTTGTAGACCAGGAAATAGAATCAGGCTAATAAATTTGATGATTACAAATTCTTGATAGCCTTCAGATCTGAAGTTTTAACATAAAATTTAGAGATCTTCCACTTAATTTTCCTATAGAGATGCTACAGTTCATTACTAAGTTTCAATCAAACTACTCTATGGACCAGTGCTGCTTTGGCCTTGCCATGCATGCTTAAGACTATTGCATGCTAAATTCCTTGGAATTTCTCTTTTGTTCAACAAAACATTTCTTTCTTCAAGTTTTCAGAACAAGTCTTTGTAAGATATTAGCCCAATCCCAAAGGTTCCTGCTAGTGTATTCACTCATGAATTCTGACAGCATAATGCCTGTCCTTTATACTGTTCTATTGTTTTGGAGAGACACCATGACCAAGGCAAATTATAAAGAAAAAAATTAATTTAATTTTTAATTTCAATTAATATAATGAACTCCTTACTGTTATTCCTTGACCACTGTAGGAGGGAGCATTGCAGCAGATTCGGAGGCATGGTACCAGAAGAGCAGCGAAAACTGACATCCCAATTGGGAGAAAGAGAGAAAATGAAAGGGAGAGACTAAGTTTTTCAAGGGATTTGGAAACTTCAAAGTCTACCCTCAGTAATACAGCTTTTTCCAATAAAGGCCACATCTCCTATTCTTTCGTAAAGACCCCACCAGTTGAGATAACAAACATTCAAGTATTAAGTCTACAGGGCTAGTCTCACTCAAACCAGCACACTGCATTTTATCATTAATGATTTAGATTTATTTTCTGATACTAATGCAAACCTCTGGAAGTATGTTCTAGAATGAAATATGCATATGAAGTAAGCATCGATTTTGAGAATTGAAAAGGCAGGCCATGACACATTTTGCACACTTCTTAGCCATTCACTGGAAGTGTTAAAGACTAGACTTCTCAGAATTATTATGTTTGAGTTAAAGAATCATCGATCCTTATCTTCACATGGGTGAATCATATAAAGAAGGCTTTCCCTGGAAACTGGGTTTGGCTTTTGACATGGTTACTCTCTTCACCTTCAGGGAGATTCCAGGGACCCCAACTAAGGACGGTCTTTCAACAGAATTTCTTTCATCTTTAAGGGTGTGGTCCAGATGAACAGTCTCAGGAGCAAACATGGCATCTAATAAAGATACGAGGCAAATACAGAAATGTTAAGTGAGCTCCAGCATGCCTTTTTACCGTATCATTTCATGCCAAACTTTTGTGTCTTTTGGGCAATAGGAATCTCTGGTGTGTTGTCAGGCTTCTTCTGCATACTGACTGAGAGACAACTTCCCATAGGTCATGATGTGTGAACCACGTCATTATGCTGTCTTTGGAAAATAGAACATTATTCTCCAAATGAAAAGTTTGATGTATGATTTCAGAACCTCTCTTTCCAACTCACAATTACTAAATATGATGACAATTATGGATAACATAATTTCCATTATGCATTGCTTTGTCATATCTATTGATTTAATCTAAACTGAAAATCATAGCTGTTCATTGTATTTCTAAATTTAGATGAAATATTAAACTATAAATATCACTGAAATATTTTGGATATTTGTATGAGCACAAATTAACTCTCAGTTTTGTATGCTATTATTATATTTTTTCCTATCATGATATTTTACTTGTGGTTAATATTAAATATTTGTGGCTCACAAACAGATACACATGCACACACATAAACAAACTTATGAAATATAATGTAAACTGTATATTACTTCAAGATATATTAAAAAATCATGTACCTACATTTGGAGATGCTTAATATGTTTTTAGGAACACATATAATCTTGTCTGGTGGATGAATGTTTTTATTGTTGATTTATGTTAAATATGATAACAGTAGTGCATCAGCTATCATATTTGGCAGTACCTTGGTGATACTTTATAATACAAAAAGGATCAATTAGAAAATGCAGAAGAGAAGTACATAAGAAATAATATGTGATGGTTTTGCATGCCTTTAATTCTAGCACCTGGGAGACAGAGGCAGGAGACTCTCCAAGGTTGACGCCAATCTGGGCTACAGAATGAATTCCAGGAGATTCGGTGTTACAGATAGAAACCCTGTCTCTAAAAACCAAAGAAAGAAAAAAAAAAAACAGAAGAAGAAGTAGGGAGAGGGGAAATAGAATGTTGGAATGTGGATTTAAAGCTCCTCATTACCTGCTGAAAAATCTCAAATGAGATGATAATATCTAGATTGGGTGCATGGTGGATTCTATTATGCTCCAGTATTCTGAATCTTCTTTGTCCTGGCTACTGCCTTTTGGACCTTCTGTGAGATTAAAGCACATTTTTGGATGCTTCTTTCGAGAGATAAGTGTCACAGAAGCAATGATTTCCCAGAGATCTCTCACTGTTTGTAATATTCCATTCTGATAGATGTTACAACAGATTTTATCACATGGTGGCAGCAGAGATCTAACAGGTCAAGTCCCTGTTCAAAAAGATGTGTCAACTCTCGATACCATCCTCCAGATGTTCCATTTGCGAAAGCATCAATGAGCTGAGGATCAAATGCAATAGAAGACAAACCACAGAGATAAAACAGGATTCAAATAATGTCATCTAAATCTTGCATTCATTATAAGCATATTTATTTTAATTTTAGTGTATTATTATTGTATTTTGACTATATTTTTATCAAGATGCTCATACTTTCAATGAATTAATTCCAATTTGCTGACTACTTAAACATTCTCATTTCCCAATAGCATAACCTCTTTATCTTTGACAGTTTAATAGCCTTTGAAACAGGATGTTGATTGCCACTAATCCATTTCGAATGAATAAAATAAAAAAATTATTGAATATGCAATAGGGTATATACATTTTCCTTTTGATTTTGAAATGAAACGCCTACATGTTACTTTTCATTTTAAGTAATAAATATGTGTGTTTATTATATACACACACATACACACACAATACATACATGTAAGCCTTTGTTTTGTTTATTATAACCCTGATCTGTGCTTCCATCCCACACATGGAATTTCTAAATATTTATTTGCTTTTATTCATATGCATGAAAATATGTTTGCTCATGAGTTTGTGAACTACACGTAAGCCTAGTGCCCAAGGATGCCAGAGGAAAGACTTAGATTCCTCCTCTAGAACTGAAGTTATACAAGACTGTTAATAATCATATCAAGTAATAGGATCCAAGCTTGTGGGCTCTACAGAAAAAGCAATTTGTCTGAAGTGCTCAGCTATTTCTCCAGCAACTCAACCATTCATGCTATTTTTATATGTTTGATACAATAAAAACATGTGTTCTGTTTCTTTTTAAAAATGAGACATGATAGAAAACTTTAACAAAGCTAGATTTATTCTGACATTGTAACATAAGGTATTTGGAACATTCTATGAGAGGAATCTATAATAAAATAAGCCTGTTTAAGAAGATATGCAAGGTCTTAAATTGCCCCCTTAATGCAATTTGCTTCAGTCTAAATATAATATTTCTGCAGTCCTTTTCAGCTGTTATTTGAAAGGCTTCACATAAAGACACAGTTGTTATTATTGCTTTTGTTTTAAACTTCGCTAACTTTTCAGACCTCATAAAAGAGGAAAAGCCCATACTGTACTTCTTATCTGCACAATAAAAATGATTCAGGCCAGAAAACACCAATCGACAGCAGGATAAAGCAGCAAATCCTTTTCTTTCTAGAGTTCTGGGTTAGACCAATTCAGCTTCAGCTATGTGTTATGATATTCATGGCATCTTTATAGGCATCACTTTCGGGGTTTCCACAAGAGGCATGGACAGTGGCCACAGACATTGCACCCAGGGAAGAATAAAACGGTGTTTATGCACTGTGTTTTTCTACTTTTTTCATTCCAGTTGCACCAAAATCCACGAGTCAGTTTTCTTAAAATAAGGATTTTATTTTGCATTTTTATTTACATTAGGTTTCCAGGGTAACAAGAACAAAGTTCATATTCCTATGAAGTAAAAGAAGCAGAATATTTAACACATTTCTTGCATTTTCAAATTTTCCAACTCCGTTGCATACATGCTATGCTGGCTTAACTTGGGGTGCTTTGGGGACTCCTAACAGTAGGACAAGAGTGTCTGAATCTTTTGTCTGCTTTTCAGACTCTTCCTCCTGGTGGGTTGTCTAGTTTAGCCTTGATGGGGGAGTTGTGCCTAGTCTTATTGCATCTGGTTATACCATGTTCAGTTCCGATCCCTGGGAAGCCTGTTCTTTTATGAAGGGAAATGGAGGAGGAGTGGATCTGGGTGGCTTGCTGGTGGGATGGGGGGATAGGTGGTGGTGTAGGTTGGGAAGAGGAAAAGGAGGGGAGGATAAGGACGAGATGTATTGTGTGAGAGAAAAAAAAATTTTTAAAAAAAATTAAGAGTTTACTCATAATGAATGAGAGGGCTTTAATTGCATACAAATTTTCTAATTTGCAACTTGTTTTTTTTTTTTCTAAATATAACAGAGCATCTGATGTAGAAGACGGTGTCATGAGACTGAGTCTCGTGCTTTTATTCCCCGGTGGGAAAGATGAGATTGAAAAGCTAATTTTTTGAAAAAAAAATACATCATGTTTCTTTATCTCAGTTTCTTTACTTGATGCTATAAAAAAAAAAAAACCCACCCTTACAAAAGCAACCTGAGACAAACACAACAAGGAAAAGGAGGATGAGTGGAGAGGGGAGGTACAGGTGACTGGGAGGCGAGGAGGAAGGAGAAACTGCATTCAGGATGTAGTATATGAGAGAAAAAAGAAATAAAAATAAAATGATGGTTAAAAAGAGAGGGGCAAATAGTGTATTTTAAAACAATTCCAGGGCAACCTTGTCTGGGAAGTCAATGAGAAGGAACTGGGAGCAGCGAATCATGTTGCATTTATTATCCGGATCAGAAAGTAGAGAATTCTCGTACGCGTGTTGGTGATCAGCTCATTTCTCGATTTTTCTGCAGTTCAGAATCTTCCCCATAAGGAATAGCGCCACCCACATGAGTGGGTCTCCACATACTAATGAACATGATCAATGCAACTCTCAGTATACACTAACACAGGCCAACATTGTCTTTCTTTTCAGGCGATTCTAAGTTTCATCATGTTAATAATTAACAGTTTCTTAGCCTACACGCCAGTCACTCACTCTTTTGTTTGAGGTGCAGGTTATCATCGGCTCTTTGAATTAATACTGGAAACAGAAATAATGAGCACACTTTACTAGTGAAAAATTGAAGCTGGTGATATCAGCTATTAGCTATTCTACTTTTACATAATTTACTTTGAAAATTTTCATCCTGGTATTTAAAGCTGTTTTTCAACTGTCATTTAAAAAATGGCTGCTTACATGAATTCAGAAATTTGTGTTGTTCTTTAGGTTGGTCACTGTCTTTCAGAAAATGTTTTCTGGCCACTCTGAACATTGCTTATAGGAAGGAAGGGCAAGGATTGCTTGAAGAGATATCCCATGTGCTATTAAAGATGTGTGGGATGGGTGTCTCTTTAGCATTGACATTATGAAATTTCACATTCTGGATCTGTCAGAGATAATGACCATTGAGAGACAACAGCGGGAACAGAATCACTTCACACATCTAAAGCCAGTGATGACAGAAGAGATTTGGGTCTAAAGGGCAGTCCACTTTGGGGCGGGAATGCAAAGAGACATAATTTTCCTATGTCATATGTTTATAAATAATATTGATTCTAACATTTTAATTTTAAACACAACTTGTGCTTTGGCTTTTTCTTATTTATGAGTCTTATCTTGCTTTCTTACATTTATTCTCTTCATTTCTTGATCACATTGAGTAGTGATCAAGTAGTGATCAACTAAAATTGAAGGGGTTTGGTTACCTATTCAGATTAAACTTTTCAAATACTGCCAGCTAGAGCTCCACGACAACTTTCCTTGCCACCTACCATCTTCACAAGGTTTGTATACTTGCAAATAGTTTGTTTTAGGAAGTATGCTAAAATAGACTTTTCAAATATTATGCACAGCATAGTAGCTAATGCATTAAGTCTATTTGTCAATAACCTCTTTAATTTTTAAGTTTAATTTTTAAAATTTTTTCAAAATTTGACAATTTTATACATGTATTTATGGTGATTTGATCAGAGCTGTTGTGGTTACTTTCAATAAGACATGGATTGAATTGGCTTTTTATTTCTTGACTGGAAAGTGGCTTTGGAGGCCCCACAGAGTTTGTGGTGCTTTGGCAGTTGATTGCTACCAGAGGCACAGAAGTGATTTACGTTGGTTATGAAGTTACTGGGTAGTTACCTATACTTCACTAAATAACCCCTTGCCCATTCTCCTGCAAGCGTCCTCTCTAAACTTATTGGTCCATGAAGTAAAAATAAAGAAAGCAATATTTTTAATGAAGGTAGTTAAATATTTATAAATATAAAGACATACTTTTACTTATGTGACATGTATTCCTTTTTAAGGGTTATTGCAATTAACATATTTTATCAATGTCAGAATCTACTCAAACATGTATAGAACCATTCTTTGATTTAGCTTAATGTTGTAGAAAGTTTTACATGTGGAATAATTCACTAGTGAAGCAAATTACAGTAGCCAGATGGTTCGAGAACCTGGCTGTGTCCATCCTTTGTTTACTGCCTTTGCTTACATTCTTCCTAATTTTCCTCCTGTAGACAAGGTCATCATCATCTATCTCACTCTCACACTTCACAGCCTCCAAGCTTCTCATCTCCAGGCTTTCTTGAATTTCTGATTCTTTGTGCTATACCCGGAGTGTTTCAGAAACTGATGGAATGCAAGTCTATACCACTATGTTCACTGCTGTGATGCATGGCTACACCATCACTTTCATTACTGCTGGGATGTAACTCTGTGCGTGACAGTCATTACTGCTGGGATGCACCTCTTCTGCATCACATTTAGAACTGCTGGGTTGCACCTCTACATCATCACATTTACACTTCTGGGCTGCACCTCTGAAACGTGACATTTATTACTCCTGTCAACCACCCCTACAGCATCACTTTCCTTACTACTGGGATGCACCTCTACAGCATCGCATTCATTACTGCTGGGATGCACTACAGCATCACATTCCTTACTGCTGCGATGCAATTCTGCACTATGGCATTCATTACTGCTCTGATGTCTCTACACCATGACATTCCTTACTGCTGGGATGCAGTTCTACAGCATCACTTTCATTTCTGCTCAGTCACCTCCTCAACATCATTCTCACTGAACTATCCAGGTTTTTTCTACTGTTTCTATCTCATTGCTCCTGGGGCTTTACATACTATATATGAGTGAATAGTTTTCATCATTTTCTTCTCTCAATTGTTACAGGAAATATCTTTTGTCTTATCAAATATTAAATCAGAAGTTTCTGAAAGTGTCCTGTATATAGTTTTGTCTATCTAAAAGCTTGTGATAAAAAGCAAATTCGAATGTATTTTTTATATTCTTTGTTGAAGAATAAAATAATTTCTAAATATATGCCATGGAACATTTTTTCTTTCTATTTGGCAACTGTTTTGATTTATTTATTTATTTATTTTTGATGTTCAAATTCCGGGTTTCCTTGTGTGTTCTCTCTTTATTCTTACTATTCGCAGAGAAGAAATGCTTAACATATTTTGAAACACTATTCAGTATACCTATGATGTTTACTTTTATGTATCACCTACATTGAACAGGTATGAGTCCAGATACTTGATCAGAGATGTTAGTAGTTTGATGGATAATGTCTTTATAGATTCATGTACTGAAAGACTTGTTACACTGCTGGTGGTTCTGATTTGAGAGGTGTAAGAGTTCTGACATTGCTGGAAAAAATATGTCACTGGAGGTAGGCTTTGAGATTTTTAAGATCTCTGCCAGCCATTTCGAGTTGGCTCCCTCCACTTCTTAAGTAGTTTAAGATGTGGACTCTCACAGATTCCTGCTCTAGACTCCACGTCTCTGCTCTACAATCCGTTGCTTCTTCATATTAAGATAAAATAACTAGTACAGTCACTACTACATCTTTATGCAATGGTATTTTGTGAACGAAGTTAATGAGTAATATTCTCCTAAAGTAAGATGTAAACATTTAGCACTCAGCATTCCTATATCCATTGTAATGGTTAGTCACCTGCTGAGTCCTCTGCCAATATCTCCACAGGGATTGTTATCTTCAGCTGCCCAGGATCATCAGCCAGGTCACCTGCAGGACACAGCTGAACTTTCCCTTCTCCATTATACCACGAACCCTTTTCTTTAATAATTATCTTCCTGTAATATACACATTATATTGATTGGGTTTATCAGGAAAACACTAACATGCAAGCTCTCTAATTGTAAATACATAACTTCTATAAACATTTTTCTAACCTGGCAAACAAACCCATAATCAATTATAAGTACTTATTCAGTGACTTGTGTTCATTACATTCAGTAATATCAGAATCAAAAAACACTACCCTGTGAGTTATACCATGATACTACAAGACATATTGTCTTAGTATGTAAAAATAAAACAAAAACAAAAACAAAGAGATGTATACTAAATTGCCACAAAAATACAGTCTCAACAACAATAATCAAGATTTGAGCCAAAGTTTGTCTTTTAATGAATTTATTTTAATTCTATTACTCAACTTTTGAAAAAATTTATTTCTTCTAAAGACAACTAATTATCTCTTTTATTAATAAGATTTTAATTCTATACTTCATTAACTTTATTAAAAATTACATACTAACTAATCTGTGAACCTTTATAAGATTATGCATGTATGTGTCACACGTTTGTCTTTCAATTGCTTTCTTAGTACTTCACATAGCCTCTATGAGGTTAGAACACTACATTGTCATAGACAATTTTTTCTTGGATGTAAACAAACTTGTATATGGTAAAATAGGCTTGCTCTCAGAGGTTCTACTAGTGCAGAAAGAGTAATTTTTGAATTTTATTCTTTTTCTGCAATTTACTTTTATTATGACTATTTTACTACTTATATGGATATATTGTTTTTCAAAGAAAGAACGTTTAAGAGAATAGTATGGATAAACAATTATTGAGTTCATCTCTGGGAATGAATAATTTTCCTTTCGGCAGTGGTCAATTGCCTGTACTTCATCTCATGTCCGGGCCCTGTGTGATTTCCTTTACCCATATAAGCGTGTCATTAGGTGCTGTCATTATTGATGTCTTGTTTAGCAAGTCATATTTTTGAAGTTTCATGGCTGTGCTCTTCATGATAGTGGCTGTTAACTAGAAGACACGATTTTACAGCAACTTTCCTGGTCCTCTGGCCCTTCCAATCTTTCCATCTTTCTTCTTTGTTGTTTCTGTGACATAGTTGTCAACCATAAAAATCTATATACATATAACTATTACTATACTGAAAAACAAACAAGTAGTAATAATATCTTTATCTCCAATACAGATATATGAACTAAAAATAAAAAACCCAACAGCTTAGACAAGCAGAGTTAATTTGAAAACCTTACTCTACGATTTGCTAATTAACAGTGAAAATGTTCAGTTTGTTTATTAGTACTTTGTTAAACTTTATTCTCTTAATCACTCTCAGTGACAAAATATCATCAAAATACTGTCAAACATAGCAGAAGATCAATAATATTTACTGTCCATAATACATTCCCTCATTATGAGAACAGTAGCTTTTGGCATTTTGACAAATAATGTATTTTTGCACTACTTTCTAATGACCACAAATAGTAATTAAATAGTCTCCAAAAGCTAGTAATCAGATAATTGCTCTAAGAAAGAAATGATTTATAGTCCATCGATATCCTGTGGTCATCTATGCTGGTTTATATGATTAGCACATTTCAAACAGATACAAAATACTACTGCTTTTTCAGTTCTATTATATAAAAATATGTATAGGAACCTGATTTACTTAACTATATAGGTTAATTTTATTCATGCCCAGAAGACTGAGCCACAATTGAGAAAATATTTATATGACATTGACCTGTATGCTAGCCTGCAGGTTAGTTTCTTAACTAAGGATTGATGTGGGAAGGCACAGACTGCTTTGGGTGGGGCCACCCCTGGGCTGGTGGTCCTGATTTCTATAATAAAGCAGGGAATCTAGCAGTAAGTAGACCTCCACAAATTCTTTTTCATTCCCTGCCTTCAGATTTCTTCCTGCTTTGAATTTCCACAGTTCTTAATGGTGACATGGAAGGTGTAACAGAAAACAAACCATTTCCTCTCCAGGTTGCCATGGTTCATGGTGTTTTCTCACAGCAATAGAAAGCACTGACTAAGTGTTCTTATAACAGTCGCTTAGGGTACTGGCTACATTTCCTCATTCAATACAATGTTAGCATTTGACTCATTGTTTTTCTCTTTTGCTGGCTTATTAATACATTGGTTTTTTTTTTCTACATTGATTGGTCTTCTTGTTACTTTGTTATTGGGTGTTGTGTGATATTTTGATTGCATTCTGATGTAGCCAAGACTGACAATAAATTTTGGTTTGAATCAGAGGGCAGAGCTATCTACTTGCTGACCAAATTCACCATAGAGGTTTTAGAGGACTGGGGACAGACAAAAAGAGGATGTGGTATGGCAGGGCTTAGTGAGGGTCTCTGCCTTATTGGGTAAATGAGAGACAGAAATAGGAGGTCACTGGTTGTTTCTCACCCACTTCTTTGATCATTCAGGTTCTTAGCCCAATATCTGACTTCCAAGTTTTCCCGATAAAGAATAATTAGATAAACACATCAGCTGAGCATCACAGGTACTCCCAAACCTTGTTACTTTCAATACTTAAGTCTTCCCAAACTTAACCTCTCTCTTTCTCTTCCTCTCTCTGTCTCTGTCTCTGTCTCTGTCTCTTTCTCTCTTTCTCACCATCTCTTTGCTTGTTGGTAAGTGTAAGATTTTCATGTTCTGGAAGCACAACATGTAAGGTAGTTCCAGATGTATCATTTGGCTGAGGCTACATTGAACTTGAAGCTTTGGCCCCAAATACTATAACTATAGACATAGTAAACTATACTAAACTTTCCTTCTTCTTTATCATCACTCTCATGCTCCTCTCCTCATTATCTTCTCCATCGTCCTCCTTCTTCCCTTATGAAGATTGTAATTTTTTCTTTTTTTTTATTGAGAAAAGGAAAAAAAAAAACAAGTTTCCACCTCCTCCCAGCCTCCCATTTCCCTCCCCCTCCTCCCACCCTT
>NC_022029.1:5917127-5920047 GCF_000317375.1 Microtus ochrogaster
TGCCAGCACCATTTGTTGAAGATGCTTTCTTTCTTCCATTGTATACTTTTGGCTCCTTTATCAAAGATGAGGTGTTCATAGGTTTGTGGGTTAAAATTTGGGTCTTCTATACGATTCCATTGGTCGACTTCTCTGTTTTTAAGCCAGTACCACACTGTTTTCATCACTGTAGCTCTGTAATAGAGTTTGAAGTCAGGGATGGTAATGCCTCCCGACAATCCTTTAATTTTTAACTATAACTTCTTACATTTCAAGTTTGTTTCCTTAAGCATTTGGAAACCAACTACTATCTATTTCTATGGTGACATTATTGTCCTAAATACCACTTTGCTACTGCTAATCATCACCATCTGGTCTTAATCTCTTACTTGACTAGAACGATTGTTCTATATTGTTTTTCTCTTGTGTATATTCTTCTCTACTTAATAGCATACTAAAGTTCTAAGTCCTGTTTCAATATCCAGTTCTATATCAGAGCAGCAGGAGGTAAGTAGAGTCACATGCACCTATGCTAACTGCAAAGGGATGGCCTGGAATATTAATTTGGCTCTTTGGTGCTTCTTGAAAACATGACTCTTTTCTCTAGCTGAGTCATACTACATTCCTGGGTAATATTTCTTGTTTTCGTGCATTTCCTCAGATGACACTTTCTCCCTCTTTCTTGCTTTTTATATGGTGAAGAAAATATATCCCTTCAAAAGACAGCTTTTATAAACTACAACCAAGTATCTTGCCAGCTTACTTTCAGCAATCAAAACTCGTACAATTTATCTTCCATCCTGTTACAATGGGTCAAATAGTCATAGTCTTTCCTAAGGCTAGTATCTCCATTTATATGATAGATCTTGTATCAGTAAGCTTTCCTTCTGTAATAAATCACTCAGAATTTCACGGTAAAAAATCAACAATGTTATTACCACCACTTAGGAATCTAGAAGCCTACTGTAGTTTACTTGATCCAGGATTTGTTGCAAAAAAAAAAAAAATGCAACCAGGCATGGTCTTCAGTTAAAATAGTGCTCAGTGAGACTCCACTTGGAGTTGATTCAGAGGCTAATTGAAAATACATACCATTCAGGGACATTTAGTCTCTTATTTTATAGCCTTGCTGAAGCTAATACAGTCAAAGAAAGTCTCTTGGAATTCTTTTGGTTACAGATTATATCAATTAAATCAGTCAAACACAAACTAGAAACACAGGGAAACT
This sequence comes from Microtus ochrogaster, assembly GCF_000317375.1. Classification (NCBI taxonomy): domain Eukaryota; kingdom Metazoa; phylum Chordata; class Mammalia; order Rodentia; family Cricetidae; genus Microtus; species Microtus ochrogaster. Next base: position 5,918,335 of record NC_022029.1, read on the forward strand.
AAAACTAAAAATGGCATAATGAAAAAGATAGACAAAACAATTGTAGAATGTAGTATAATTACATTGCTCTATAATTCCTAGATATGTAACCTCTTCCCTTGTTCCCTACCTTAATTCATCAATATTTCTCTAAATAGTCATCCCCATAACAGTCATGAAGTAATATTTCCATCTTGAAGACCAAACTTTTAAAAAAATGAGAAACAATAAAGCAAAACCAGTGTTCTATGGCTACAACTCAATTATAATCCCTTTATCATCTTTTCCTGAGTTGTTAAATTCCTTTAAAGGAATGTCTGAATGCAGATTGTTGTCTAATCCTCTGCCAATACATAGTCTTACTTGTTCAAGATTTATACTAGGCATTTCCTGAAACCATTACAGTCAAGATAATTAGTAATCCCCAGTTTTCAAGTCCAATGGACTTGAAAGATGTCAGAAATATGATTCAGAATACCATATCAGAAAGGTGATTCAGTATACCATTCCCTACTCTTTGAAATACTTCATTTACTTAGGTTTTGACACCATATTTTCTTAATTCTTTTCTGACATTTTTCTGTACCATATGAATTTATCCACTAACATTAGTCCTATTTATGTTTTTTTAATTTTATTTCCAGACCATCAATCATCAGACATTCTATCAAAATTGGCACCTGTGAAATCTAGATAACATCATATAGTCTATACTAAATGAATGTTCAAATTAGTATGACTAAAGCTGTCTAGACTAATTATTTAGGCAATTAGAAACATATTGTATAGGATGAATCATAGCTATTTCTAAATTTGAGTTAATATCACACCAAAATCTTGTTTCCTCTTACCTCTCACAGTTGATGACTTCATATCAATACCTCACACTCTCGTGTCATAATTCCAAAACTCTAAAATCTGCATCTTTGACAACTTCATAGTCCTTAAGTCTCATGTATAATCTCTCTACAAATTTCATTTTTCCTTCCTCCTCAATAAATCAACCTGATTTAAACTAAGCATGATTAATGTGTTGTATTAAAATTCTCTCTGAACATATTTTGGCTTTTTGTTTATACTCTAAATCACTCTTTTTTTGTTAAACGTGATTTTGTTAAACATAAGTCTGATGATACCTTTTTTTCTTTACAAAGTTTTTCAAACTCTTCTCTTAAAATTCAATATAAAATACAAAAGTATTTCACATCAACTTTTCTGCTCATGACATCTGGAATCCTTGTTTTTCATTCTATATTCCACATACTCCCCAATTCAAAAAATGTATATTGTTTTCGTTAAATGGATCACTGTACATTTGAATTCTGAATGATCACTTTCTCACTTTAGTTTATGTTCAAATTTATTCTTTAAAAGGGAAATTATACGAGCCAAGGTTTATATCTTTTTGCTCTATACAGTCTACTTATATTTGTTATATATGTAGCTGTAAAGGGACCAGAGAGATGATATGTATCTCCGTGGGATGATAAAATAAACTTAATTTTTATGAGTGAACTGCAGATGGGAGGTCACTGGAACAGGAGGATCAAGTGGATAGGAGGTAGGAAATAAAGGGAAAAAGTTAGCATTGAAGAACATTTGAACGGGGGTGTGGGATACCTCACTCAGGATAGTATTTTCTATTTCCATCCATTTGCATGCAAAATTTGAGAAGTCATTGTTTTTACCGCTGAGTAGTACTCTAATGTGTATATATTCCACACTTTCTTCATC
>NC_022029.1:5921252-5922058 GCF_000317375.1 Microtus ochrogaster
TCCACAGGGCAGGGAACCGTGACTGCTCTTCAGACTTGAGAGGGAGGGGGAGAGGAGTCGGGGGGAGGGCGGGAGGAGTGGGAGGCTGGGAGAAGGCGGAATTTTTTTTTTCTCAAAAAAAAATTATCAATTAAAAAAAAAAACTGAACGGGGGTATGGAAGCCTGGTGTAGTGTACACTTCCTAACGTGTATAAAGGCAATCATAATAAATTCTTCCAATAATGAGGGAGACACAGTCCCAACTGAAATTTCTTTTCACCAAACTGAGCTTCCAGTACCTGGACTGGGTTAATCCAATTCAGTTGTTGGCCAAAGGGGTCCCAGAAATCCCCAAACAATCAGGATAGTGAGTTGTGCTCTCAAATCTTAAATATAGGCTCCATTGCTGAAGGCATCATCCACATTACTCATTCAGCACATAGAGGTAAAGTTGGAGGTTTACACAGATCCATCACTCCTACCTTCTAGGGACTTTGGTATGGGGAGATATGCTGAGACTAGCAAAATAGAAAACATCAACTCATCCATAGATCCTTTGATATACAATGCTGTACAGCTTGCAAATTATGCTAGTGCAATGGGGATACAAATGTTGTGGGAGAATTCAGCCAATAGGCCCACCCCATGAAATGAAATCTATATCTATCACTTCTTGGGTGACCAAGAATCAGAGACTATATAACAAGAGACCTCGGAAAAAACCCAATACTATTGGTCTTAAGGAAAAAGTACCTAAAGATGACTCCTGATGATTTTCTGCTATACTCATACATCAGTGCTTTATTAGAGATGCTTGTACAGAGGC
>NC_022029.1:5922158-5963526 GCF_000317375.1 Microtus ochrogaster
GAGAGAGAGAGAGAGAGAGAGAGAGAGAGATTGGAACAATTGAGATTCAATGGGAGGTTTCTATCAAGTTTCTCACCTCAGAGTTCATGCGATTCCATGGAAGAAGAGGCAGAAAGAGTGTAAAAGCGTTTTGGAATGGAGGCTACCAGGGAAAGAAGATGCTCTGAATCAACAGAGTAGAGTTTGTATGAACTCAGAGAGACTGAAGCAGCAAATACAGGACTTGCATGACTGTGCACCAGGTTCTCTGCCGATTTATTTTGGCTTCCAGTTTAGTTCTATCTTACTATATTATTCTTTTATTTTATTATGCTTATTCATATCTATTAGAAGCCTGTTTTTTTCTAATGAAAGGCAAAATAGAGTAGATTTGAACTGGGAGTAACCAGAAGGAGTATAGTGAGGGGAAGTTGGAATCATGGTATATTGTATGAGAAAAGAATAACTTTTCAATGAAGGGCATAAAAGGCTGAAAAAGAAGTCATTTTTTGAAAGCTATATGTAAGCTGTTTTCAAGCATTAATGTGTGTAACCACCATTTGACCCAACAACCTTTCTGCTTGGAGTATATCCAAAGGGAATGAAATCATAATGTTGAAGTTGCAGGGCTGCTTGGTGTCTACTGTCCCATGTAGAAAACACAGAGGTACACGTGGGGTCTACATCAGTGATCATGAGAAAATTAAAGGGTAAACTACATGTGTTAAATATGTACAACAGCATTGTATTCCACCAAGAAAAGGTGAAATCCCTTCATTTCTAAACATATGTTAAGAGAAATGAGGTAGACATAGCAAAACTCCTACAGTTTAAAAAAATATAAAAAATTAGCATACCAAGTTAAAAAAATTCACATATGGAATTTAAAAAAATGATCAGATTAGAGATTATAGTGATTATGAGAAGCTGCAAATGACATACTTATAAGCAGTAGGTGAGTTTGCTGAATATATACAAAGGTATTGTTTAATAGGAGGAATATATTATGATTCTACTCCTTAGTAGATTTACGTACTTAATACTAGCCAATTATATATGAAAATATCCATTAAAGTGAATTTTGAAATAAATATTTCATGTGAGGTATATTAACTATTCTCACTTAATTATTATACATTTTATTACATGTACACAATTATTTCATCAAGTTGTATCAATTAAAATCAGACAAATTAAAAAGACAGATAATTTTTTAAAAATTGCAATAAAACTAAATTTTGTGCCCTTGTAAATACCTGCATTACTTCTTAATTATAAACTTGATTTAATAAAAAATATTTTTAAACCTTAAAAAAATTGAAAATATTTGTTTTACAGTAATTCTGAAGGCAGGATGGTAAAAGTCCAAGAATGTGCTCTTTAGATTAGATGCTATAAACTTCCAAAGCATTTCTGGTGCTCCTCTCTCTGTTCTGTGAAGATTTCCTCTAAAGGCATATTTTAAGAGATTTCTCACTTGGAATTTAATAACTCTATTTACTTTAAAATATCTGATCATAGCCCTAAATGGCCCCAGGAAAGAGTTTTTGGGTTGTAATTATTCTTAATAGTCTAATTATTTCAAATAGTTGACATTAGACTTTACCAAACAATTATCGAAATCTAACTTAAATATACAATTAGCTGAGAAAAAGAAAAATCAGAAAACCCCTTGCACATCTTAAAGAAAAAGTTAGTGTTCTATAGACAGATTACAGGCCAATTTGTTTGCTGACTGCTTATTTAAAACCCTTCTGGAGAACTATAAGATGAATTATTTTTAGGAACTACATTTGATTTGTCTAATAAATCCTGCGAGGATCCCTGTTTTAAGTATTTCTGTCTCACAAACATAAGAATTAAATGCTACTTAATAGTGTAGTTCCAGTCAATGATACGCTGGAGAGAAATCAGAAGTTTTAGCCAACTTAGTTCAGCTGCTGTTTAGAGAAATGATAAAATGCTATCGCTATGCATATAATGAGCATATATTCGCTGAAGGTAATGCTGCTGCTAAACATTGTAGGATTAATGAATAGAGACTGAGGTGAATGGAGAGAGTGCAAACACAGGAAAGATTCATTTGAGTAAATCAGGTGAGAAAATACTAGACAACTAGACTAACAGCTGAAGCAAGTTCTAGGGGAATTGCATACGCATTATGGGAATGATAAAGAGCGTAAATCAGAACATTAATACAGTGCTAATTTGAAGAATAAAACTGATGTTATTGAATGATAGTCCATGGAAAGGAAGATACTTTGTTAAAATAATCCTGAAAAAGCTTTCATTGGAAGTACATCCAAAAGAATTCTGTTAAAAAAAATATGAAAGCTGTTGAGTGGAATAATGTCCATTTAAATCGGGGACATTTGCTGAGAATGTTCTGGAAGTCAGGAGTATGGACACTTACCATGGCTTTCCTCTGATATGGGATTCCCCTCTGTATGCTGTGAATGTGCTTTGTTACCACTAGTTAATAAATAAGCTTCTTTGGCCTATGAAAGGGGAAAAGAGAGCAAGGCGGGAATTCCAAGCAAATAGAGGAAAAAGAAGGCAGAGTCAGTGAGATGCCATGTAGTTGCCTAAGGAGAAAGATGCCCGCTGAGCCCACCAGAACCTTACTGGTAAACCACGATCATTGTGGTAAAATATAAAATAATAGAAATGGGTTAATTTAATATAAGAGTTAGTTAAAAATATGTGTAAGCTTTTGGCCAAACAGTGTTGCAATTAATACAGTTTCTGTTTGAGATATTGGAGTTATATATTGACCCACAATATGTTTTCCCTGATGTCACTACAATTTGTGAAATGTAGGTACCATTTTTTATAGCTATGAACACAATTCACCTTAAGGATTGCTACAGCCCCCTCCTTTTCAACTGAGATTCAGTGCTCTGTAAATAGTCCTTCTTGGTTCTGGTTTCTTGTTTGTTCAACCTTTAATATGATTTTATTTTAGATATTATTAGCTAAAACATTCTCCCTAGTCTTGTGTCTAATGTACTGTCTGTGTTATTTGTATCAGCAGCTGATACAAATTCCTAGATTTTTTCCAGGTAACCTGACAATTCGTAAAACACTGAAGCCTAGCAGTTCTTTGGTTCTATAACAAGCATCTGATCACAAATTTTTAATTTGTGTTTTAATAGGCATTGTATTACCAGATACTATGAGAAGAGGACAAAAACCAATTACTAGGAAAATAGAATTTACAGACACCTCTATGAAACATAGAATTCAGATAAAGTATCACTTCATTTTTAAAACAGACTCATAGATGTCTATATAAACTCTGTATTAGTATTTGAACAAGCCCCAGTAGTCCACTTACTCTGTATCACCTTCCTGTGGTATTTAGACAAACCCGAGAGCTTGTTTTGATGGTTACTATTAATTGCTAACTTGAGAAGCTTACAAACAGACCTCAGAGTGGTTAGGCTGATTAGGTTATCCTCTACGAATAAGTGTGAAGCATTGTCTTGGTTTGGTTGTTTTAGCTGGGTAGATTCACTCTAAGTGTGGTGAAAACTATTCTATGGATTGAGGTCTTGCTCTGAATTTAAAGGAGAAAGTGACCCACATTAGACCTTCACTACTCTCAGCTTCCTGGCTATGGATGAAATGCCATCAGCTCTCATAAACACCTTCTGCCCAGCCATGATAGTCTGAAATGTCAAACTATGAGCCCAACTACACAGGTCGACGTTTCTTTCATCAGCATAATTTATGAGAGGAACAGGAAAAGTAACAAAACAAACAAACCTGGGTTTCTGAGCTAGGTTGGGACAGTTTTCTCTGTTATTACTTTAGCTCACATAGAATGATAATGACATCATAGCAACAGTGTCTCATATAGCTCCTAAGCATACACAGCACAATTTTATTAAAGAAACTCCCAAATTATCTGATAGGTATGAGAGTTATTCTCGTCTGAACACTAAACTTTGGATGCATGTATTAAAATATTGCATTGAGGTTTACAAATATTGCCCTCTTACTATTTATCAAGCAAAAAATGATTATTAAAAAGGCCCTTAGTAAATCAAATGAATATAAATTAGATAGACTGATGAATGGAAGCGTGGTCAAAAAGAAGTGAGAAACTATTTGAATTGATGTTAGGAGATGAGTTTGTAGAAATAAAGATGAGTTAGAGGGATTAATTGATTGACAATCAAAAGAAGGGTTTTATTACAAGAAGTGATCTAAGTGGTGCTGTATTATCTTCTAGTTTACAGTGCATGCCATTTTATGAACTAGAAAGATCATAAACAATTAGAAAACTTTTCGTTCCTTTATCAGAAGGTGAGCTGCCTCTTTTCTTCTATTTTATATCTTACTATATGCTAGAAAATTAAAGTTACAGAGAAACATTCAAAGACAGTACTTGTATGGGATTATTATATGTGGCTTAATAATGCTAATAAGCTTAGAAGAGTTTATCTAAGAGGAGTTCCAGAAAGATGAGTCTGAAATGTGTTAAGGTTTAAGACAAGATGAAGGACTTTTTTGGGATATATAAACAAATTATTGCTTCTTTATAAAAATTAGTCATTTATTTATTGAAGGTTAAAATTTTTACAGTAAACAAACGTTTACTGTAAAATTCATTCATAATTATGGAGTGCTTAATATCAGGAAGTTTTAAAAATCATGGGTGTTTATGTTAAAATGAAGTGAAACATGGTTTACATCCATGAAATTGGTAGTGCACAAATATGTATAAAGGTACAGGAGCTGCCCAGTGATGGTGAAATGGGTAAAATAAGAGTAGGAATTTGAAAACTTAAAAATCAGTTTGCAACATTGCTGACAGAGGTTTCTGTCCTGCCTGGTCCGGCAGCCGTTCAGTCCCAAAGAAACACACAGAGGCTCATATTAATTATAAACTGGTTCGACTATTAGTTCAAGCTTCTTATTAATTAACTCTTATGTCTCACATTAACCCATAATTCTTGTCTGTGTTAGCGACATGTTTTGACACCCTTTATCAGTGAGGCATTCTCGTCTTGAGATTTCTTCACCTGGGTGATGACTGCAGACTGATGCTTTCCTCTTCCCAGAATTTTCCTAGTCTGCTCAACCCACCTATACTTCCTGCCTGTCTAATGGACAATCAGTGTTTTATTAGACCAATATGAGTGACAAATCTTTATAGAGTACAAGACCATTGTCACACAGACCAACATGATTTTTTGAACTATGAATAAAAGTTACAAATGCGTAGAATTTATGAGGATGGTGATTTTGGAATTATATTTAAAAATAATAATTAAATGAATGCATATATGTTTGGAAAAAATGTTGGATTTTTGAGGCTTAAATTGCACAAAAACTGCTTAAAATACAATGTCATATAAGGTAAGATATAATGTGTTTGCAAGGATGAGAGTTACAATGCAAGAGATTATAAAACCCTGGAGAAATGTACGTAATTGGCCTGAAATCATTGTTACTTGATTCACGTTTCTCTAAAGATACATAATTATTCCCTTTTACTAATTCATGGAGTTATCAAAATTATTAAGTATAAAGTGTTTGTTAGGGTATCTTCATATTAATACATGCAAAATTTAATATACTGCAAAAGCCCCAAATTTTTTCCTGTTTGTGCCTATATTAGACATCATACAATGATAGAAAGTAAATTTTTAGGCTCTTCAGTAAAACAAAGTGGATCTGTTTCTCTTTTGGTGAATTTTGAATTCAATTATATGATTGGTTTAATAGTGAGATGATGATAAACAAAAGCCATCAAAGTAGATTCTGGGTAACTACTTATACATATTCTAGCCAGGAAACATTACACATTAAAAATCCCTAGGTAAGCTAGAGTCTATATGCCAAAATAAACAAGTGTTGCATAAATATATCACTGAGAGGAGCAGTGTATCTTGGGGAGAGAGGAGTGGAAGGCCTGGGTAGAGTGGAGAGAGGAGAAGGGTGTGCTTGTGATGTATTGTATGAGGGAAAAATAAATAATTGTTTTGAGTAACTTTTAAAGAGAAATAATATACTATCAGGAAATGAACAGTAGAGGTAGTAATTCAGAAATTTGACTTATACCCTTAAGGTCAATGTGTAATAGTGGTAAAAATTGTCGCTGTTATTTTGAGACAGAGTCTAATGGAGCTTAGAATGGCTTTGAACTTGTTATGTAGTCAGTAGCCACTGAACCTGTCTAACTCACACCTCTGCTCCTGAGTGTTATTATTGTGACTTTCAGTCATGCACAATGTGATGTGGAGTAATCTGGGGCTCTGCATTCTATATAAAGTTCTCTCATGTTACCAAAAAACTTACTGCACAAATTTGATGTTGTCCTGTCTCGTTACATGTCTACAAAAATGTGCCATAAATAGACTGTAATATCAAACATCAATATACATAATGCTATTTATTTATGTTACTTATTTCTGTTTCCCCAAAATATCTGAAGCTAGCAGTTCTCAAAGGGATCCAGTAAATTATGATTATACATTAGAATAGGACAGTAAATGATTGAAAATATGTTAAGAAAATGATATAAATTTATGAAATGATATAAAAGTAAAAATACAAGTGCAAAAAGTATTTAAAAGGCACAAATCATTAAAATCTAAATCTTAGGTGGGCGGTGGTGATGCAGGTGGATCTCTGTGAGTTCACAGCCAGCCTAGTCTACATAGTAAGTTCCAGAACAGGCTCCAAAGCTTCACAGAGAAACCCTGTCACAAAAAATAATAACAAACAACAATAAAAAGAATCTTGCCAGTGTTCAAATTTTGATAAACTTTATCGTATGCAAATATATCTTTCTATAATAGAAAATATACACCTAGATACAAATTTGTGAATACATTTAGAAATGTATCTATTTATCATTTTGCATATATGTGGTTATGTAGTATGAGTGATATCATTGATAGCTATTATTGACTGAAAGACAACAGTATGGTAGCTATAAATTTCAAACCATAAAATGTTGACTCATGAGACAGGATATGAGAAGTAACGGTGCCACTTTGCATTTCTCTTAAAATATTTTTCCCTTTGTGAGTCCTCATATCTCCTTGCATTAAACAAGGGCAAAAATATTGGTTGTGTACTCAGTTAATTATCCAGAAGAACCAATGAAAATTACCTACACACAGGGTGGTGGCTCTGTAGTACCAAACCCTGAAGAAGCTCTGCCTGGTGTTGAACAGCCAACACAGCCCTGTTATTCCAACTTATTCAAAGTCCTGAGTAAGTTCCAGGACGAGATGGTGGAAAGCAGCTTATCACTGGGTACTCTCCAAGAGACTGAGGGAGTCATTGAGATCTAGAGCAGTGATTGCAAGATTCTTTGATGAGAATCAAATCTGATAAGGGAAATAAGGAGGTCATTAGAAATATCCATTTGATGGAAAAATCCGAACAGGCATCTATGCATTTGAAAGTGTTTGTTTTCTTTTTCCTAGAAAATCATTGCATCTAATTAAATAGTATACAATTATGCCTGAAAATGTAGAAATTTTGTCTTTCTAACATAGTCCACTGAGAACGTAATCTTTTCTCACTAAGATGTCTTAAATTTCAACAGGCTTTAATTGTGTTTACCAAAATTTCATTTATATCAAGTTCTAAGCATGATGATGTTTTCTAATTTCAGTTTATTGGATCTTATCCGCTGTTTGTAGTTCTTTTCATTGTAGTATGTCATCCAAAAAATTAAGTAAGCAAATTTCTGTTTATGTTTAAATACTGTGGATGTGCATTCTTAAATAAATCCAGAGAATCTATTAACTTCGAATATTGACTCTTAAATAGATGGTTGAGTATTTCAGCTGCTTAATCTATTTCAGCACATCTCTAAAGCCTATAATACAAAGTCAAGTTCCTAAACTCTGCCTTTATGTAATTCCATCACCTCTATCCTGCTTTCAACCTTCTAACAACTTTTCAAACTTTTATTGCCTTCGAAAATCTTCCTCATTATTGAAGACTTTATCCATGACTTAAGTTCCACAGGAAGTCTCTGGAATTCAAAGCTCAACTCTATCTACTTTTGTTAAAGCCTATGTTACATTTCTTAACTTTTATCTTTCCCCATAAAATCTCAGATCTGCTCAGTACAAGCTCTGGGATCTGCATTTAATCATTTAACACATGCATCTCACTTCTCTGCTACACTCTATGGTAGAAGAAGGGAAAAATGTTCTATGGAAGGAAGCCAAAGATTTTTACCATTGTAAAACATGATTTAGAAGGAATTAAAGCAATTAGCAAGTTATCTTGTCACATCCTCAATTGACATTACGGAAATGAAACTTCCGAATTTATACGACAATAAATCCCATTCCCAATCAATTGGGAATGGAGGATGAGGATGAGCTGTAGGATGTGAAGGGATGATTTTTATGTATTGCGTCTTATTTCCCAAGTTCTCCTTTTTGTTGTTGTTGTTGAGGAAGTACCATGAACCTATTTCAACATAAGATCTAATGTTATATTCTAGGTCAGAAAGTTTGAAACAGTGGATCATTTTCCAGTCATGCCCATTGATTTCAGAGGCCCAACTCTGAACAACAGAGCTGCTCGCTGGTGGGTTGTCTCTGAGAACGGTACCGTGAATCTCCAGCATCAGTTTGACTTAGAAGCCCATCTGCTCTGTGGCTGCCTGTTTTAGTTCTAAGGCTTTCTAAATTACACACTCTAGTCGGAGTTGATTGTCAAGAAACAAAGATTGCTCCCAGGTGATTCAAAAATCTCAAAATTATTCAAGAAGATAGTCAACTGAAGGATAAGGGAATGTGGCACCTGTTCGTATTTAGGCATCTGTAGAGGCCTGCCTGCCCTTAGGGTCCTGACAGGGTGTGTCCTCCACGGCAGCCACTAAGAGCCCCTCTTGTGCACATTTGCTACATTCCCTTTAATAAAAGATGGGCCTTGCCCACCTCCCATCCTCTTTCTCTTTCTCTCTCATGCTCTCTCTCTTTTATACCACTCATGCCCCAGGGACCGGTCTCTGTTCCCCTCTCCGTCCCCCTCTCTGTCCTCTTCCAATAAAGGTCCCACGTGAGTCTTGTTTCCTGGCGTTACTTCTCTTTGTGGTATTTTTAAAAAATAAACTACAACAGTACCTACATTTAATATATTAAAGTTTAAATAACAGAAGCTGAGCGTTGTAAAGGTGTGCCTTCAGATGTCATAAAGATACCTACGGTGTGAAATGTTCTCAGTTGCTGCCCTTGGGGTGCTGAGGGATTTTCTGACAAGAGACTCTAGACACTGAAGAGTGTGAATACTGAGAATAAAAAGCCTGATAATAATAGCTATTTTTGAGAAAACCATAAGTAAAAATGTTTGATTACTTAAATTCAGTATTCTTATAAATTTTAATGTATTTAGTGCGAAATTTGTAGCTCTAAGAAGACTCTTAAAAGAATGAGGGTCTCACATCTGCAAGTTGTTACTTTCTGTGAATGTGTAGAAATGCTGAACAACCACTACAGGAATGCAAGTGATTTGGAGCACAACAGAAAAATAATACAACAAGATATGAAACAAAACAAAGTGGAAAGAAGAAAAGATGTTTTTAAAACGATGAAAAAGATAAATTTTAAAACCATTTAAGTATGTTTTTAGAAATATACTTAATTTTCTTAAGTGAGGGAAACAATATTTTTATTGTTTTCAAACTTTTTAGTTTTTGTAATATAACCATATAGTTCTCCCCCCTAGCCTACCTCCAAATATTCCTTCCATATTCTCCTCCTCAAGATCCTCCAAATTCATGGTCTCTTTTTTAATAATTGTCACACATACACGTGCACACACATAAACATTCAGATAAATATTCCTATATATAAGTATATAGGGAAATATATATATGTCTCAAATAAACACAGTTATTTTGAAATAGATATATATCATATAAATTTAGATATTTATTTGTATGTATTCATAAACACTTGAGTACAAACTGCTTAGTCTATATATAATGCCATCTGTATGTATGTTTTCAGGGCTATTTGGTATTGGATTACCAATTCAATTAGCCCCAAAATTTGTGTTTCTCTGCCTCCGATCCCTTTCTATCAGTCTCTTGAATTCATGTCATCCAGAATTATAGTTAGTACAATTGAGTCTTGTGGGAAAGAAATTAGAAATAATTCAATGTTCTATCATCTTTGATCCTTCATCTTACTTATTCAGAACTTAAATGGATATTTTCTGCCTAAAGAACAACCATGACCTTTGGAGACTTTGGTTAAGGTACAGATTTTTTTTTTTTCATTCCTTCATTGAGCTTTGAAGACAGCGACTAAAGGAAATGACATTCATGATTGGGTCTGAGAACCTTTGAGTATTCAACTTCTGTCTGCAATCATCAGTTTGATGACATTTGAGCTAATTTGTGTTTACAACACAAAAATTTCTCTATCAGGAGATACAATATAAATGGCTCCACTAGACCATGTGAAGCATGGTAGCTCAGACATTAGGTGAGGCTTATGAAAACTGACTCAGGGGAGAGGCATAAGTAATGGCCAAATTTTATATTAGAGTAGGGTGGATGGGAATTAACAGGAAAAAAAAATTGATGTAGAAATTTTGAAATCACCTCTTATCAGTGAGAATGTGGGAGAAAGAAATGAGGGATGATGAATGCAGGATGACAAAATAGGATAGAAAATGAATTGAGGCACAATAAACATGGAAAGAGACATGGCTTCAATGGGGGTTCCATCACCAAGAATAACCTAGTCAATTGTATTTCCATTTTTCTTATAAATACTGGATTAAAATTATTCAGATATGTGTACTTATGTTGCCACTATTATTTTGTTCTCATTCTTCTATGTATTTTCAATTTCAAGACTATTGTGTGGTCCAGAATAATGAATTTTGACACATTAATTCTGGACCTAAAGTTCCAGATACTGATTACTTTTCTTTCTTTTTACTCAAAATGAAGAACATGTATTTGTTTGTATTTTAATATTTAGATGTGCTTGCTTTTAAAAATGGGAATATTTTTAAAGAAGCTTCACAGAGTCACAGGTTTTATTTATTTCAGGTTTAAAGCACAAATATTTTCCTTTGACATCTCTGATTATTAATTCTATATATATCACCTTAGTTCCAACACAGTACACAGATACTTGGTTGAACACCAGGATTGATTTTGCTGTAAAATATTTTGAAATACACAATTAACATTTAACCCAGTAGACTGAAGAAAGCAGCTTGTCTTCTATAAAATGGCTGGGCCTCACCCACACAGTTGGAAATTTTAGAAAAGAACAGCCTGGATCAATTGAAGCAGAAGGAATTCTGCTTGCTCTTCACCTACAGACACAAGTTACTTTAACTCTTGGGTTTCCCACCTATTCTCTATGTATCATAAAACAATGGAAAAAACAGATAGATGCAGAGTCATCTTAAAAATTTAAGAATCGTTTAATATAACTTAGATTGCTGGCAAGTCCTTAATAAGTGATTGTTGTTATTTTCTAACCTTTACTTATCTTTACTCCAATATGCACACAGCCAATTTGCTTCCAGCTTAATATACACTTAGGGAAATGTTTGCTTGCCATAAGTCATTCACATTTAATTTTCCAAACTCTTTTCTCTGAGTAGCTCTTTAAACTCCCACATCCTTCAGTAATCAGGAAGACTCCTGCTGTCCTACTTCCTAAATCTTTGATATGGTAATTACTTAGCTTTCTCATTGTGGCTAATGTGATAGCTTTGATGCTGAAGTTCATTGTTGCTTACCTTTCTTTTCTATGATTACTATGAAGTTTGTAAACTAAATATTGATTTGTCAGCTTTGCCTGTTGATTTTGCTTTCAACATTATTTCTACATCAAAAATTTGTAAACAAAAGACCAATGATAACTGCACAGTATTGAACATTGAAGATAATAAAACGATTATATATCATCATACCTCACATTGTTCTGTAATAAAACTCCCTTCCCCTATAGTATAAATATACATATGATGCAGGTAGTAGAGATTTTTAATAGAATATGTCTAGTTGAAATGCATACTTCCATACTGTTGAAATATTTACCATGTTTTTTTTCAGTTTGATATATTGTAAAGTAATATTGTATGTGTTTTTTATTGCTTTTTTTTTTGTTCTTGAGTAATGTATTTCAAGATATTTCAAGGCTTGTTCTATTGGGCTTGTATTTAGTACCTTATGAATCAATTTTCATAATGATTCATATTGCCCTGTAAACATACCTAAATAGGGTAAGATACAAAGATACAAATTATTACAAATATTTAGGAAACTATTATTAAATAAATGTATTCTAATGTTCAGAAGTCCCAGTCGGAGAGTAATGACCTAGGATACTGAATCTCTCTATTCGAGGCCGAAGAAACAAGGTAAGCATACTAATTAAAACATAATTTGAAATTATAATAATTCTAACAACTGTTTCAGTTTCATCACAGAAGAGTTGCCAAGTAAACTGCAATAGTTCTTTCAGAAAGTGTTAAAGGAGAAAGCTTCTAGTCAGACATAGACATGGCACTTGGTCACATACACACACACACACACACACACCAAAAAAAAAAAAAAAACCAGTTCTGGAGAAAGTAAAAATGCTGATACTGCTCAGGGTTGGATATTACTATGGAAATAAATCTAATTAATCATATCTGTTTGGAGTAATTCAAAGAGTAGCCTCAGGTAAACAAACATAAGACTCCAACCTTGAGTTCCAGCAAACATCTTTAACTCATCTAGAAACCAGAGACAATAGATAAAGAAGAGGAAGAGGAAGAGAAAGAGGAAGAGGGAGAAAGAGAAGGAGAAGAAGAAGGCAGCCTAAAATCTTTGAAAATGTTAGGTCAGTTATAGTCACTGTTTATGAAAATTACAAATTAGAGAAACTGACCACAGAAGGACATTGTGTATTGCAGATTCTTTATAATAATATAAGAAGTGTATGTTCTTGATAGTCACAAAAAGAACAAAATCTTTGATTTATTTTTTATCATTCCATGAGATCCATCAGTATTGGCATTTTTTCATGTCTTTTGCTTATTAAGTCTTGCTGTGGTGTGCAGTAACAGAAACTGCTTCTCTGCCAATATGTTGGTAAAATATATCCAAATTACATGGTTTTTGATCCATTAATCTGCATGGAGTGGTTTCAATTTCACAAGTACACAGAAATAGAAATGCAAGGATTCACCATGTAGAATTGATTCAGAATTGGAGAGAAAAAGAGTGAAATCATCCATTATAAAGAATGTTATACTTTCTTTTAAAAGTGCAGAGGAACATAAAATAAAAGATATGTATGAAAATGGGGATGAATAAATATAACCAGAAATATTCACAGTTTGCAATGTCTTGTTTACACATATTTTAATACAATTAAATCATACTGTTATGCTCATTTAGTTCGGATATCTATGCATATTCATTACTAAATTGTAAACATTAGAATGCAGAACTTACCACAATGTGAAAATATTAATAGGTCTGTAAACATGGCTTAGGGTACTAACTCATATGCTAACATACTATAAGAACCTAGCTTACTAATTCCCAGTAGTCATCCATTCTCATCCTGAGAGTTATATTTTAGAACATAATCTATTAGCCAGTATTTGAATACTCTATAATTGAATCCTCTTCATTTATCCTTTTGTTTCTTTTAACATTTTTATTTTCTCACATCATATTGCACATTTATATGATATGGTTTGGTAAGGAGCAGTTCATTTGCCTCAACAGGATATTTTATTTTTAGTGACTTTAATTTGTTTTGGCTCAAAATATTATTGGTTCATTTCCACTACTGATGCCTTCTTTTTTGTAACAATTTCCACCGAGATGAAAACATCCCATCTTGCAGCAAGCTCCTTATCAGGAGTCTAAGCAATTCAAAATTGCTTTCAAAGTCCAAGAAACTGACCAGATTCACTAGGCTCCTCCTTGTCCACAAGCAAAAAAAAAGGTGATAGTTCCTCTTGGATGCAAGAAACCGAGCTGTTATGAAGACTACGAATCCAGAACAGATGCCTGGCAAAGGCTGAAACCACTTGAGCTGCCCGAAAGAGCTTTAGACCAGAGTTAATTGGATCAGACGTCCTCCAACCTGTGGATCTGCCTGAAGGCTAGGCACTGTGCTGTCGGTTCCAAGCTTCACAAACTGTTACACATGCTAGGTGGGATTTAGTGGCACAGTTGTTTTAGTGTCATTTCTGCTCCTGTAGGTAATCTAAAACATATTTCTGTAAGCAATCCCAATACAACTCATTGGTTCAACAAATTGCACATTGATTGGTCTGTTGTTGGATCTCTTTCTGGTATGAGTAGCCCTGTGTGTTGCCTCTCTCAAGGAAAATTGTCATGCAATATAATGGCACCCAAATGGGTACCTGACACAAACAATGATTAGTTGGGGAGGAATGATTGACAGATCTTGACTGTAGGCATCAAGGCACGAGACTGAGACTGAGAAGCCTGAGATGGGGAGGAAATTTCCTTCCTTTATGGAGTGTGTCAGTGTGACTCTGTGCTATGACAGAGATTGCATGGTTTTGCTATGGACAGTGAGACATGCCACTATGTCTGAGCCATCAGGATTAGGAGTTTTTGTAGCAGCTATTTCAGGACAGAAATCTTTATCTATATGATATGGAATGGAATGCCTGCTTAACAGGTACCATCTACAACATGAATATAAAGATATCTTTAAAAAATTAAAAGCTTAGAAACAAACTTTTCAAAGATCAATGCAAAAGATTGAGATAGACAGCAAGGGGTAACAGAGGTTGCTTGGTCTCTGTTGTGTGTAATTAGAAATGCATCTGAGGCTATACAGCCAGGAACTTTTTCATATAAAGGAGGAATTGCTACAAGAAAGGGAATTGTGGGTGTTTAGTGTTTTCTAGTTAGCCTCTGATCTGTCAGTTGAGTTAGATAAACAGGAGGAGGAGATGGAGGTGATGGCTTGCCACTTCTTAAGGTTCGGGTAGCAGAAGGAAGAGAGTACAAATTAGATCCATGCTCAGAAGCCCTTCTTGGAATCCATGGGAGAATATCCAAAGAGTGAAGAGAAGAAGAATATGGAGCAGCAATAGAAAACACCCTGCAAGTCCAACCTTAGAGAGAGAGAGAGAGAGAGAGAGAGAGAGAGAGAGAGAGAGAGAAAGAGAGAGAGATTTCAGCATGCAGATTGAACATTAAATATAGTCTACAGGCTAGTCCATGCCTGAAGTGCTGGAATTAGGGGAGGATTTTAAACAAGTAATGAAAGTATATGTCTCATCATAGCTTGTGAGGTTATAGGACATGACAATCAATGTGGAGGAAAAAAAACTGAGCAGTTTAACTGACCACCTGTACTTAACACAAAGGTTGCCAAACCTGAGACAGTATGACTGAAGGTAGTCTCTGAGAAACTGCTTATCAAAGCCATTAGGAATGAAAGGACCAGTTGGCACAAGACATTTCAAACCAAGTTCCCAGTACAAAGGGGATTTATTGTCTCCAGAGGGACAAAAGGCAGGTAATAAGAGACAAAGGTAGGAAATAAAGGGTGAGGGAAACAAAAAGGAGAGAGGAAAGAGATATTTGTCCCCTAGGAACAAAGAGCAGCTTCTGAATAGAAAGGAGACAGTTATGGACTATAACCAAATGGCTGTTTAGACAAGGAAAATGAAAATGAAGCTTTTGATAGTTGGACTTCAAAATTCAAGGTGCAGTTGATAGCTGCACCTTGGTGAAGAGCCTAAGGAAGAGGGGATGGCAAAATAGGGGAAGAGACTTTGGTGGCTAGCTTTAAAAATGCAATCTAATAGTTTAGCAAATCAGAGGGAATGGCAGAAAGAAAAAGCTTGCCTGAGTCATGCTTGCCATTGCTGTGGGAAGGTGTATAGCTAACAACTACCTGCCTACTGAGGCGTGGCCTCATAGACTATTTCCCTGGATGTGGAAGTGCGTGCGTCTGGCCCTGTTCCTCCTGCCTCTTCATCCTCCTGACCCTGAATTATTTAGAATGGACTCAATCAAGAAATACTTGTTTATCCCACTTGAATTCAAATATCAGGAACCGGAGGACTGAAATTCCCTGGGCCAAATAAAACTGTATTGCTCCAGTTGCAACCTCACAGCTGGTGTGGAGCTTTAGTGGCATTGCCGAGTTCATTGGTGGAGCAAGATCTTTGTAAAGTAGGAAATGCTTTAGTAGATTTCTGCAACTAGGCCAGCATCTGAAGACAGAGCTGTAGTGAGACTGAACCTAGAGGAGATAGTATAAAGGTAAATCTGAAAAAGAGATCTATCTGGGTTACTAGAAGACAAATGGAGCAAGATTTGTGTCCAACTCAAGTTCCTATCTGGAAAATTGATGGAAATACAAATCCTCTGCTACAGAGCATCGGGAAGACTTTGAAGCCTGAGTAGCCGTTCACAGAAGGCAGCCAGGATAGAACAATACAAGTGAAGACGGTCAAACTTGTCCCTGAGGTGGGTAAATTTTCCATCAGACTAAGGAGGATCCCTTTCCTTCCAGTAAAAGGTTATTCTAGTGATGGAGATGAGTTGCCCAGTCAGGAACTTCTTTGTCAGGGCTGATGAATGGGCAGACCACAGCCACAGTGCCAACCTAGGGCTGCTCTGACCCAAGGGAATGGTAGGTGCAGTACGGTCAGTTAGGGCCACATTCACCTTTGGTTCTGAGTAGGTCTGAGTAGGCCTACTGAGTTTATCAGGTATGGAGAAATGTAGGAAGGTGCTGTGGAAAAACTGCCCCAATATGGAAGCATAATAGTTCACAGAGAATGACTGAGGACTATAGGGAACTAATTTAGTTAGCACCTCTTATCCATGCTCTGTACCCAACCTTGATCTGTGGAGGGTGCAAATGTTTCAAATCACTGGAAACTTTCCCTGCTGTATTAGACCTTGCTTAGGTTTAATCTGAGTGTCTTCTCAGTTACCAACTTCTGGGCTCACTTGACACATGCTGAGAACAGTTGACAATGGACTTTTAGTGTACTTCTGGTTACTTTTGTAATCTCTAGTTTTGTTATGGAATAGTGGTTCAGAATGTTTCCTAGCGCTGTCGGTCTTCTGAAAAAAAGGTTTGGTTATACAGACATAATGCTGACCTCTGAGTGCCTTGCAGATTTGTAGAACTACTTAAGAAATACACAAGTGAATCTAAAGCAACGAGGGTGGGAAATCAGTCTACACAAGGTACAAGGACTAGGCACAGCTGTAAAACTCTAGTGGTACTATGGTCTGGAATGTTAAATTCCTGATAATGTTACCGACAAAATCCTACAATGGACTGTATACTTCTAAATATATGGAATCACAGGCACTCTTGGGACTCAGGGCACAGGTTGATTTTTACACGCCATCTTGTCATTCTTTGGGTAACTTGATAATGAGTGGTATGGAGTATGGCGAGCAAAATGCTCGAGAGGCTTTGGAGCAGACTACGAGCCTTGTAGCACAAGCTAGACAGTGTGCTCTACTACTCACAAGTCCCTTCCTGTTTGAAGTCACCCGGAGTTCAGAAGGGAACAGCAACCTCAGCAAATGTTTTTAATGGGGTTTTGGTCTCAATCGTAGGACAGAATAGACGCTCATCACACTGTGTCAGAAAAAGAGACTGTAGGCAGTATTAAAGTGTTGCAACAGGTTGAATCCAAAACTTGTTCTACCTCTGTGATTATAAAAATAGGTTACTCAAAAAAAAAAAAACAAAAAACTAGGCTAGTCAATAAAGGGCTGGATGGAAGGACTTCTGGCTAAACCTCTTTCTGGTGTAACACAGAATCAAACTCTGCACAGGTGATATGCATACTTACCATAAGGAGGCATGGTGCCTACAAGCTCACTCAACAATACCACACAGGTCTCCTAGGAATCGGTTCCTTTAAAGCCACAGAGAATTCCCAAGTAATTGAGCTACCTGTGAAATCAAATAATGTACTGGAAGGGATACCACCCATGCATGTATATGTCTATTCATAGATGGTAGTAGTAGGCACACCAAAGAAGAATGTGTAACTGTCGTCATACTAAAGTCACAATCAGACTGCTTACATAAAAATGTCCTTATACATGAGTGGAAAAAGACACTTTCAGGAGCCATAAGGTTATTGAATGAAAGCCCCAGTGGCAGCAGTATGGTATTTTCTTATTCAAGGAATTACCTGAGGCTCCATATACCACAAAGGAGATTTCTACTGTTATTAGTTGTATGCTAGAACTAGACAGTAAGATCCTATTGCTGAAGACACTGCATACTTTGACTGCAGGCATAAAAATTAATGTGCGAACCCCCAAACCCCATCATTTCTTAGAGTCTGAGCAGACCATGGGGGCTGCTGATAGAGAACTCTCATCAACATTCTTGCTTGTCTACAGAAACCATATGCTAAAATAACAACGTGCTATTAGGAAATGTCCACTTGGTTCAGCTGTCAGTAAGACCAACAGCCTTCTGATGAGATCTAAGGCATACCCCAGAGAGAGAGTTCAAGTCTGGTACTGTACACCAGACCTATGGAAGAGGAGGTCATAGGTCTCTATGGGGAAGCAATTTCTATTGTTTTGCCAAATGGGTGTAATGCACTTGGCGAACTGCCCTCTAAATATTTGAGTTTATACCCATAGTTCACTGTTGTTTTCAGCCTTAATGCATGATGAATGGTGAAGATCCTGATTCAGTGACTGTTATTGTGGCAGGGAGGTTGATTTGTTAGCAATAGTACACACCTCTAGTCACCCCCTCCAGGGCTCAGAGAGAACTGTAGAAGAGGGACCAGGAAGAATGCAAGAGCCTGAGCAAGGGATGGATTGCCATATAACAGTTTTCTAATGGATTAAAACATTATATAAAAAAAAAACATTATATACTATAGAAAGCTCTGTGAGAAAAAAAAGTAAAAAAATTCTTCAGGAATCTCTGAAACTTACCAGATTCACCATGCCCCTCTCAGCAAAAGTATAGTAACAATAGAAGCCTAGACTCACTCTAACAGAGTAAGCTGGGCTGCCAAGAAGGCACTCAGACCAACTTGGCGGCAAAGACTCTCAGAGGAGAAAAGCAGAAAGAAGCCTCCAAAATCAGACCAGCTGCCTGGATGAAGCAGAAACCACTTGAGCTCTCTGGAAGAGGTTTAGAACCACCCAGTCACCTAAAAAGAATGCTCTCCAACACGTTGAGCTGTTTGCCGTCTCTGTGGTATGCTGCAGGATCCCAGCTTTGTGAACTATTGCTCATGCTGGAGTGGGCTTTGGTGGTGCGGCTGTCTTTAAGTCATTTCTGCTCCTCTAACTTAGCCTTCACCCTCACTCCTTCCTTAATCATTGGTTCACTAAGTTGGGCTTTGGTTGTACTTTTGGTGTGTCGTGGAATCCTCATGTGGGATTGGTAGGCATGTGTGTTGTATCTCCACAGGAAATGTGTGTCACACACCATGTTCTTTTTAATGAACACATAGACCCAACAAGAGCTAATGGACTTCTCCGGTATAGCAGTATGCTTATGCTTAACTATTTGTTAAATTGTTCTGATTCACAGTTAGTAACAATTCTTGTTCTATTACTCAAACGCTATATTTATTCTCTCTTATGAAAGTAATTTATCTTAGCCCATGTTCAGCAAATAAATATTATTCCTAGCACTCTGCTTACTAAATATTGAGTATTTGAAGTGTTGAAAAATACAGAGATGTTTTTTCCTGCCTCACCATCTAAACTTAGATCTTCCACCACTGCCACTGGTTTATGACCACTTTACTTTCATACACTGGAGCAGACGACCAAAACATATGCCTAAGAGAGTTTGTGCCATTGTCTACATGTATTGTGGCATTAAAGGCGTGCTGGTCAGTATTGCAAATAAATTACTTTCTTGTATTAGATAAATCCAAAATCAGAGAGCGTTTTTGATAAGGAATTTGCTTCCAGAGACAAAGCTGACAATGTGCTAAAGGAGTAAGTCACAAAACAATCCCACACCAGTTTGGAATTATGATTAATAAAAGTGGTTTTTATCTAAAGGGAAAAACTTACAGATCATCGTCGTAGACAACAGCCCCCTGCATGACCAGGAAGAGTCTAGTCGTCCTAGTCGAAAGCGGAGTCAGAAGCAAGACAGGGGAGCCCACAGCTACTGCTGTTTTTTTCAAGCCAAAACGACCACGCCCAAGTGGGCTGGTATCTTAAAGGCCATTGGCTGAAGGAGTGGAAGGAGCTCCCGTAGCAATGTGTCAGTCTCCAAACTCCAGATTTCAGGCTGTTATTTAAAGCAATTCACCAGTGCATGAAGTTAATAAAGTAGTGTGGTGAATAGTTACTTCTTGTTCTTTAACTATGCAAACTGGGAGCTGGGATCCTGGAACACTAAATTTCTCCTTATGTTTCTTTTCTATTACCCATAAAATATTGCCAGACAGTAGGATTTGGGAGTACGGTGACAAAATAAAGTTAATTATCCTGGTCTAGAGCTCAGGACTGGTGGTGCTCAGTGTACAAATAGTGAGATGGTACTGTGTAAATTGACTTCAATATTTTTGTGATGATCACATACATCTTCTAATTTCTGATAGAAATTGTATTTTCATAGCTACACTAAAGTTTTTCCTAAAATAAAACAATATATCTCTTTTTTTATTTTTTTGAAAATCAGTTTCTTTTATAACTTGGGTTATCCTAAAACTTACAACTTTGTACAATATAAACTTGAGTTCATGACAATATTCCTGGCTCAGCTTTTCAAATCTTAAAAGTGTGGATGTAAAAGCCAGTACAGCAGGGTTCTTTATTTTTGTTGTAAAGATTTTTGCTTGCCATATACAATTTTCATATTGAGTTTTGTGGTGGTTAAAATGAAAATAGAAGCCAGTGGTGGTGATGAGGGTGATTTGAACTAAGAGAGCCTGGCTCAAGACTGTTCAGAGAGAAAGAATATTAATATGTATCCTAGAGATAAGTCTTACAATATTTTGGCGAAGAATGTGGCAGATTTCTGCTATAGTCCAAAAAAATCTGGCTGAGATTGAATTGAAGGGTTATGATTAACAACACTGGGAGGGGACAGTGTCAAACACCCTGCCATTGGCTGTGTTATATAACTAATAGTGGCCAGTCTTAAGCAAATCTATAATAAAATGGAGCAAGTTGAGCAAGAAAACACACAAATTGCACACTTATATGAGAAAAAAAAAGGTAACCAGAAAGTGTAAACTGACTTAAGGAAAAACCTCAGAGCACAATAGCACCCAGCTAAGCTTCTAACTTGAGAAAAAGAATTAAAGACACGTGAAAGGCAGGGAGGGGGAGCAGAGAAAAATGTATAGTTCAATGAAATCAATAAAAGAAAAACTGAAAAAAAAGAAATATGAAAGAAAATTAAAGACAAGCTTAGATGCACACGTTTAATCCAAGATATGAGAAGGCAGAGCCTTGGAGATTTCAGAGTATAAGGCCTGCCTGGTCTACAAACTGAATTCAAGGACAACAAAGCTTAGGCAAAGAAGGAAACCATCAAAACCAGAACGCTGGTGGAAATGTATTTGAACAAGACTGCCTTGTTCCAGTCACTGAAAGCTATAGAACTTGGCAGTTTTGACCATGTGTTTCTGTCTTTAGAGGCGAGGATACAAGAATGAGGTTATTGAATATCTCCCCACGACTGAGAAAAGCCACTGAGGCCCTGCATGTGTGGCAGGGTTTTCCTTGAATTTGAGACCCAGAGACTCAGAAAGGCCATCATGTAAAGCTGTGAAGGTGATGTCCGGATTGCCTCAGAGACTCCAAAATGTTGGAGTGTCACAGTCATGGGATGCCTGTCAAAGAAGGGCTGCTAGCAGGATGTGGAACCAGACCAAGAGAAAGAAGTGTGTTTCAGTCAAAATAAAAAAAAAAAAAAAAAAAAAAAAAACCTGAAAGGATCTGGAGATCTGAAAAGTGATTTGACATCAAATACAGACATGCACATTTTAGAATTTTTCAGTCTTGTTTTGGTGTAGTATTTCCTCATTTGTTGCACTTCTTCCGTTTTAAAAGCGTCATATGTATTATGTACTCTTGTTTGCTGGAAGTATGTGTTTTTTTTACGTTTTGATTTCACAGGGGATTGCACGTAAGAGATTGCATCATTCTCAGAAGAGACATTGAATTTTGACATCTAAACAGTGCTGATACTGTGATAGAGTATGGGGACTTTTAAGTAGGGCTATGATATGGACATAAGCCTATGGGGAGAGAGAGTAGAATGTGGTGGTTTGAATAAAAATATCCCTATATTTAGTTCCCATAGGGAGTGGTGCTATTAGGGGATATAGTTTTGTTGGAGTAGGTATGGCTTTGTTAGAGGAAGTATGTCTTTAGGGGTGGACTATAAGGTTTCAGAAACTCTACCCAGTCCCAGTGTCTCTTTGTCTGTCTGTCCAGAAGGAAAAACACTTAGCTATCTTCCCAGTACCATGTCTGCCTGCATGTCACCATGCTTCCTGCTATGAGTGTAATGGACTAAACCTCTGAACTGTAAGCCAGCGCCAATTATATATGTTCTTATTAGAGTTGTCATGGTTATGGTATCGCTTCTCAGCAATAGAAACCCTAAGGAAAACAAGTTTACTGTGCCTCTTCTTATTGACTATTGGATTTTTTTTATCCAAAATATTTGTTGAATTTTATCATGCTGCAGAATCTCTCCTCTGCATTCTTAGTTAACTACCTGTACATTTTATTATTTATTTACTAAGAATTTTTATATATTTCACATAAATAAATAAAATATAATCTCCTTTGATTCTATACGTAAACTTTGATGTTCTAAAGGTAATTTAAACTATTATATAGTTAACTAATAGTCTTCTTACACTTGTAGCAACTAAGGAATCCTACATTTAATTATCATTAGTAAATTATCAGGGAATTTGTTTATTAAATGAAGATTATTAACTTACTTCATGGTGCAAAAAATGAAAAAAAGTACAAATAAAATCTCATTTTTTTATGAGGGAGATGAACTAAAAATAAAAAATATATCTCAAGAATCCTCCAGAAATAGCTCAGGTATGGAATAAACTTGACTGTAATAGAAGGATATACATACCAATCAGTAAATGACATTTTTAAAAGATTAAATACAAGGACTTTTCTCCTGTTCATAGAAAAATTGCTGAAATTATGGAAAAATTACTTTTCTTTCCCAATGATATATAAAATACTTAATAAAGGTTGAATGATATTTTATCTCTATGTAAATAACTCTGCAGACAAGTACAATATAATTAAAAGAAATTTACAAAATATAAACATGCTAACAGTTACTTATACTTGAAACTTTTAGTATTTTACACAATACTGTATGTTTCAATTTCAATTTCTCCTTGAAATTACACATTTAGATAAACTAAAAATTGCAAAGATCAATCTAAACTTATAAAACATGCAAATATTAATCTAGAAATATAAAAACTCTCAACTCTATGCACTCAGTAATATATCATAGCTGAATGAACAACTAAGATCTTTCTGACATAATTAAGTGGCCAGCCCCAAAGTTTGAACTTAAGGTCAGAAATTAGTTTCTGAAATTAACACCCCTTAACTAAACAGAAATAATACAAAGCTTCGAAACAATTCTGAACTATTAACTATTAGTACTAGAAGGAGAACAGTTGCGAGTCACATTAAGGGGTTGTATTTTGAAATGTTGTTTTTTGTACTGATTATTTATCTGAAGTTCATAACTGCAAAAAGCACACAATATATTGTTTACAAAATATTTAAATTTATTGTTTGACTCAGTGATTTATTTTTTGCTCATTATGCCCTAATTTCTAACTGCAAATCCAAGGCAGCAATTTTTCTTTTTGAGGAAACATGATTAAAAACAAATTCTACTAAAGCAGGAGAGAATAATGTTCTTTATTATTATGTGAGATATTATGTAAGATTAAGATGTCTCATAGGTGAGTTGCTGAAAGACAGTAATGCCAGAAGGGTATCTCATTCCTTGATGTGGTCAATTGCTTGGCATATTTTAACTTTTGCTGTTTGTTTGTTTTCTTATTTGTAAGATTTATAATTAAGTTGAGAAGACACACGCACACTAAACCAAGTGCTGAGCTCTAGGTTTGATGTGGTCCATGTAAATTACAAGGGTCCCTCATCTAAGAGGCTTATTTCAACAACTCATTCTGACTTGCTAATTGATGACACTATCTATATACAATAATCCATTTCATTTGAAAGAAAAGGAATACTAAACACCTCAAGATAACTCTTCTGGCCTCCTAGCAGGAGGGAAAGAAAAACTATCGTGCTTATTATTATTACCTTTCAAGCACATTTTACATGAAGTGGAAAATGCGTATTTTTGTGTTATAAAGATAACTATATTAAGACTTGATTAGCAGGGACTAGAGAGATGACTCAGTGGTTTACATCACTGGCTGTTTTTCCAGAGGACCTAGGATCAAATCCCAGCACTCACATGGGAGGTCACAACTGTCTATAAGTCCAAAATCTGACACCTGAACACAAACACACCTGCAGCTAAAGCGCCAATGCACACACAATAAAAACAAATAACTAAAAAATCCTTGACTAGTTTTAAAATATATCACTTTCAGAGAAATAAAATTATTACATGTTTCCTAAAGTAAATGGCTTAAAATTGTAAAGGCTCTTTCTTTACTTATTTTCATCTTAAGAACTGAATATAAGATTTACAATGTGTATCTTTTGTCATTGTTATTAGTGCTCATGGAGTGTTTGAGGCTACAGAAGCCAGAGCACTATGTATATTAGAAGGCACTCTAAGATTTTGATATATCTTCAGTCCCATGGTATTGTTTAAAGGGACCTTGAGAGAAGGCACACTAGGTAATGTGTTTGCCACATAGGCATGAAGAACAACCTTAAGATCCTTAGCACCCATGAAGAAGAATTGAGATGTAGCAAGAGTCTATAATTCCTGAACTGTGGAAGTAGGACAGTCCTGGCCTTGTTAGCCAGCTGTTCTAAGTTGGAGAACTTTGCGGTCTTTAAGAGATACAATCTCAGGGGGATCTATGTATGTTTCTCTTACATTTCTCCTTGTTACCTAGCTTCTCTGGGGTCGTGGACTATACTGTTGTTATCCTATGCTTTATATCCAAGATTCACTTATAAGTGAGATCTCCTGAGAAATTTGGGAGTGTGTGGGGGGAGAGAGCTGAAGGCAGAAGGGGAGCAGGGAAGAAAACTTGAGGATATTAGAAATGGAGAAGGAGAGAGACAGAGAACAACGAAAGAGATGTATTGGTTGAGAGAGCCATTGTGGGGCTTACAAGAAACCAGGCACTAGAAAATTCCCAGGATTCCACAAGTCTGATCCTAGCTAAGACCCTAAGCAATTGTGGAGAGGATTCCTGAAATGGCCTTGCCCTGTAGTCAGATCATTGATTATCTTAAATGTAATAATAGATCCTATATCCTGCAACTGATGGAAACAGATTCAGAGATTCACAGCAGAGTACTGGGGCTGAGCTCCTAAAGTCCAGTCAAAGAGAGGGAGGAAGGATAATAGGAGCAAAGGGTCAAGACCCATTCCTTTTGGAGTGATACCTTGTTCAGCCTAGATATAGTGGATAAGGCCTTGGTCCTGTGTCACAGCAATGTGCTAGAATTTGGTGACTTCCAATGGGAAGACTTACTCTCTCTGAAATGTGGATGGGGGGGATTGGGGGAAGGTGGAGGGAGCGGGATACAGAAAGGAGTGGGGAATGGGGTTGGTATGTAAAATGAGAAAAGATGACTTCTTTTTTAAAAGAAATAAATTAATTATAAAGAAAAGAGATCTTATCTCAAAAACATACAGTGAAGAAACATTGAGGGAAAACTACAAGTATCAATGTCTAGCCTCAAAACAAGAAGACATGGCCGGGCGGTGGTGGCGCACGCCTTTAATCCCAGCACTCGGGAGGCAGAGGCAAGCGGATCTCTGTGAGTTCGAGACCAGCCTGGTCTACAGAGCTAGTTCCAGGACAGGCTCCAAAGCCACAGGGAAACCCTGTCTCGAAAAACCAAAAAAAAAAAAAAAAAAAAAAAAAAAAAACCAAGAAGACATGGATGGACATACTACACAAAGAGAGTAATTGTGAAACAGGTTATAGTACTAATGCAGACATGCAGAAGAAATCACAGATGAAGTAAGAGATGAAATAGAAACAGTGTATCCTCAAAGGATTTAATATTGCCATCATTTTATTCAATAAACTAAAAAAGCTTTCAATTCTTCTGCTAAATTTGCTTTTACAAGTTCCAAGTCAGTTGGGAGGCAGACTCTAGTAAGGTTTTTGATGAGCATTTAATGAAAAATTTCCAGGTACAACAAAATTTACTTTTTTTGAAATTTGTTTGCAATTCTGCTGTGTTGATATCACTGTGGTATTGATTGTGGTATAATTACCTAATTAAAGCTATAAAAGTAGGTAAATAGACCATACCCAATGTGGAGAAAACCATCAATTTGAAAAGACTAGAAGCAAAACAACATGTTATTGTTATGGCCAATAAAATTAATTTGCACTCAGAAGAAAACAATATTCAATGAGCCTCAAATTAAGGATTGTAATCATTTAGAAGGGTTTTAAATTTCCATAAAGTTTATATTTCACAGTCAATTTAACCTAATTTATTATTTTCTACCAGGTTCATTTTCACACTCATATGCTGCTACTTGATAAAAATGTGTGTAATGTGAATATGATAATAAAGACTGTGTCTTCCCTTTATAATTTTCAAATTAGTAGATAGCCATAAACTCAATGACACTGTATAATAATTTAGAGATCAAAGGAATTACACTTGTCAATCAGAGACTTAATGGTCCCCTAAATAGTGCCGTCTTCAGGAAATCTGAACTGTACTTGTGGCACCAAAATATTCAGTTGGTTGAGATTTATCATTCTTTTGATGGGTAGACCCTGTATTGAGACAGTCCACAGAAGGGAAGTTTAATAGTATGCAATAAACTAGGATTCTTGAAATTAAAAGATCCTGTCAAAGTACAATCTGAAAAACCTGAGTAATTAGCAATATGGTATATAGACCTGTGTGGTAAAAGATGTGAGAAAATATAAATTATACAGTTCCGAGGAGGTAGAAAAATAATATAAGACTGCCAATTCCAAAGACTTAATGTCAACTACAGAAAACTATTTGGATTCATCTTGATGGCAATATATGATATGGGGTTCAGTCAGCGCAGATGCACTTCAGTTGCATTCCAAGCAATTAGCTCATAAAAGAGTCTAAGTCCACAAGGTTTCACAACCAGCAACAGCTCTTCTTCACTTTGTCATTTCTCAATTGCACCTTCTTAAAGATGCTCTTATTTGAAATCCTGACGATGTGCTAAACTTCTTAAATAATCTAAAATAACAATAAACATGAGGCAGGTTAACTATATAAAGTACAAATGTTATGCATGTACTCTTTCTAAAATTTAAGATTATCATATTTACCTGGCTCAACTGACATAAATTCTTCTCAATATATTTACTTCTTTTGTATATTAAATGTAACAAAAATATTTTTATTTTCAAATTACCCTAGACTTTGTTCTGAAGTATTTTTCTGTTTGAAATAAATCTTTTAAGCAATATTAATCAAATTCCACAGCCTAATTTTTTACACAATAATACATGTGTCATATATTCATGTCATATACTCTTTTTGATTTAGTGTTTTATATTCACATGTTAACATAACATATATGTCTTTGGCTTATACATGAAAACCTTCCTCTGGTGTATTAAATGGTCTTCTCTATGTGAATTTGTGTTGTAATCCATCCTAATTGGTCACCAGACAAGTCAATTCTAAATCTTGCAAGTATGACTTCATCTTATCATAATTTCTTATCTTCAAGCCAAACCTCATTTCCCTGTACAATTACATTGTAAGTTATGAGGATGTAATAACTAAGCATATGTACTTTGCAGACACATCATCCAAGCCATCACAACATTTAACCTTTTTTCTTCCCATTATTTAGTCTTTTATCTCGACCAAGAAAGTGTTATTATTTACTGCTTTTCCTTGACTTAGCTCAATATCCTCAGTACCAAGGCATTCAAGAGAATTAAGGCATTTCTCAGAGTACTTTCACCTCAGTTCAGTTTCATAAGTCCCCCAATCTAACTCAATTCCCAATTCTTGTTCAGTATCCACTGTGTCCTATTTATGTCACACGCCTTGTGGGCAAAACCTTCCTTGTCTTCAAATTCTTTGCACAGGTTATATCGTCTTTGGTTTCTTCTTCATGTACACTCTGCTGAAAATGGCCTTTCCTTTGGCAGCTCCCTGGAATGTAAACTATTTCCTATCTCAAAGGGCTACTTTCACCTGGAAGACTATAAAGTGAAGCTGTGTAGTTTTGGTCACCAACTGATTGCCTTTGTTTCCAGAACAGCCTCTTTCCTCATTTTTTTTTCTGACTGGGTTTGCTTGCTTTAGTTAGGTGATACCATCTCTTGCCAGAATCAGAGAAGTCCTTAGGTATAGTCATCTACGAATGTTAGTATATTTACTATATTGGTTCACCTTAGTTAATCATTTTGATAAAGTCTTCTGCATCTCATTGATCCCTGCCTGCTTAATATGTTATGGAGTGTTATCATCTCCTGTGTGTTTTGTATGTAGATTATTCCAATATATCTCTACTCCTGATACAAAATTATGTAATGTAGACAGTGTTATGTATTGTATAGTGTATAGATATGTATGCCTAGTATGTATATAAAACAAGACATAGTGCAAATATTTAATATAAATGAATAATTATTGGATAAATGTGACTTAAAACCTGTAGGAACTTTTTGTGTGAATGTCAAGAACTACACAGACTCATAGATAAATATTTAAGAGTAACCTTGTGATATCCTAATGTAGACATTTTCCACATTATTATCAGTATGTGACTGGATCACCAAATTTTATAACTAGCATAGAATTGAAATCTACTTGCCAATAAAGGGTAACAAGCTGTTGCCAAATCCATATCCCTAAGAGAACCTCAAAATAAATATACTAAATGAAAAACCCTATCAGAAATTGTGACAGTTATGCTAACCTCTTTATACCAATTTCAAAATTCTTTTTTAAACATGCTAATGTGTCTATAGGACACAGAATTTGATGCTTTGGGTCATATGCCAGACAGTTGGTTTATTTTTAATTTTTAATATATATATGTGTGTTGGGGTGGTATTTGTTCAAAGGTAAAATATATATTTCATATGGCACAGAGTATGTTTAACTTAATCTTGCTATGTTTAGGTATGTGCATATTTCTATGAAATTTTCTAAGACACCTCTAGATATTATACTTAAAATATTAACAGGATTTATTGTTTTGATTTTTGGTGCAGCAAAGGAGAGCAATTTAAGAAGATGTTCTAGATACAGAGCATAACTCTTTACAAGACAAGAAGTCCCTGTAAGTAGGATAATGATGCCCTTATAAATATTCCAGTACCGTTGGTTTACTGTGTCTCTCAGTCCTCCTCGGGAATCATTGGTCATTGGTAAACATGGTGGAGGGAGCAGAAGCAGGCGACAGGATTCAGATGTCCACCAGCAGAATGGGAAAAAGCCTTCCAGGACTCTGCACCAGTGTTAGAGCCCAGCTTTATTCCAGAAGGAAAGATAGAAATAGCAGCTGGGACATCACCTAATTTGCATTTGGCAGCATGATCCTACCATACAGCTGGTGGCACAAAACCTAATTATCATATGTGCATCAAGGGGAGAAAGGTCTGTAAGGATCTTTGTCAAAGGTCATGCTTGAATTGGTCAGGCATCCAAGCTTAGGGACAGACAACTTCCAGATAAGGTCAGGCCTCTGAGCCTAGAGACACTATTCAGGTCCTCCATTTTGCAATGAGCTTAGAGAGCTATTCAGACCTTTAAGTGCAGGGTTCACCCACAATTCTATTTCATTTTTCAATCAAAGAGACCACATCAGTCCTAATGGTGATATTCAATTTTTGCATTTAATTCACAGTTCTATTATACTATGTCATGTTGGCTTTGCAAAGAATTTTATTTTAAAATCCAAGCCAGGTTTTTCAAAGAAATTATAAACTCGAAAGTATATGTAAATTGTTAAAGACTTAATTATAATAAAGCAACGTGGAAAAGTTTTTTAAATGATGATACTTTGTATAATACCAGCAATTCTGTAAGCTGAATATAAATTATATATTTGATTTTAAACCTGCATTGTGGTTAAATTACAAGTTGCTGATGAATTGTTCATCTTAGGCTGTTAATTCTTATTTCAAGTAAGTAATTGGAACTTCAACTTTACTTTTTCTAAGTAGACACATCTTTTTTAGAAAGTAATAAAAAAAACCTCTCCTCTGACCCATTAGAGATTTTTTTTAAGGCTTTGACCAAGCAGAGTTATTATTGCTTTGTCACCACAAATTTGATTAATTGCTTTGTGTAATCACCAAATTCTGCTGCTAGTCCAATTAATTCTGACAGTATTTTCTTCACTAGCCCATTGCATAAATAGGACACTAGTGATAAGTAATGGAACTTCATTTTCCCACACAGAGAAATGAACAAATGCTGTCATAAGAATACATCCTTGTTTGAATATGTGAAAAATGAACAGTGAGCAAGCTCATTTCACAGTTAAAAAAAAAACAAATATAGAAGCCAGTTATTTAAGTAGCTCGATAACTTCATTGTTTCATGAAACTACAGAAGCATATTATGTGCTCCTAACTTTAGCTAAACTCCATGCGACCATAAGGTGGATCAACCCAGAGAAACAGGACACTGATTACAATTTTACTGATGATGCCTGAAAGCATTAAAGTTCACATTACTTTCTGTATTTTTTTAAAGACATGAGGTTAGTTTGAGAATTAGTTTGGAATCTGTGTTGGTCCACTAAAATTAAGCTCAACAGAGAAACCCTGTCTCAAAAAAAAAAATGTTTTGGGAAATTGATTACTGTTGGTCCATGTGAAGCTATAAAGCATGTTCAAGAAAATGCAACAGAACAGAAATAGGTTTTGGAGAAATCATCTTTATGGAAGACAGTAAATTTAGAGTGAATCAAAGAGTAATGAGTAAGATTCGGGCTATCAGTAGCATGCTTACCTAATAAATACCCATTCATAAATGCAATATTTTTAAAGCATCTTATTGTAACGATAAAGGTATTTATCTTTTGCAACTTTGCGCATGCATTTATCTAATGTGTATTTACTGCTTACTCCTCCAAAAGTATTTATGATCAGTTCACACATAATCTTTTAACATCCAACTTAATTTCATTAAAAATTGAAGAAATAAACCTTACAAGACCTACTCTTTTCACTCTAAATTTCATCCACAAGTGTAGATGCTGTATTAACCAAGCAAAATGAGATAAATTAGTATAAAAACCATGTGTTACCCGTACAGTAAATCTTACCATGGAGATAAAAATAAGCACTAGCATTTAACTCAGCTGCACTACCCCTGGATGAAAACAGTAAATGACGTTAGCTTGTTCAAATAATAATTTACCCTAAAGGAAATATTAATTGTATTCCTTACTGTTACATGTAGGTTAGATTAAATTACATAAAATTGTTGATGCTAAGATATTTGCATTGCTGTGCAGCAACTCTAACAAGACTAAAGTTAACTGTTGGTTTAACAAAATCACTGCAGTTCATCATGCAGACAGGAAGAGCAACTACAAAGAATTCTCAGGCAATTTAAAGTATTTGACAAGGATTTTATTCAGTAACATGAAAAAACTTTAAATGAAGTCAATGTTCAAAGGGTGCCTAACCTGAAGGAGTGCTTCATGGATGGGACTGATACTCTTACTACATCAGTGGTATTTTTACGAATGAAAGAGTGATTATTGTTTTAAAAAATGACTTAAATTTACAAGAATAAATATGGATTGTGAGGAAGCTCTGACTGTGTTTATTGTCAAGCAATCTCTAGAAATTGTGGGAAAGGAACCAAGAGAATAACACGTCAGCATCACATCGTTTTCTGTCCATACCTTGGCTATTACTTTTTTATTATGGAAGGTGAAGACAATAGTCACTTTGCTCAGTGCAGTAAGTGAGGACTCCTCTATCAAGTCAGAGTACAGCAGAAATTGGAACAACATTGGCATATGAGGAACATAATTAAAAACAGGAATAGCTGGAACCTTGACAGTGAGGAGATCCATGCTGTTTTCACAATATAGCAATGCCTCTTTTTTGAGGTGTGTATTAATTACAAAAAGGTATGTCAGAGCCACTTTTATAAAAGAAAGACAAGCAAATGAACAAATAGCTTACACTGTTCAGATGCGGCATTCATTGAGCATGAAATTACATGGGAGGAATACACATTAATAAGTGATTTCAAATGTAGTGAGAACAAATGGCAATGAAGTTTGGATATATATTATTTTAAATTAAGAAATTAGAATCAGGAAGTAGGTTCATTCTCTCTCATTTCTCCCTTACGTTCAGCTCCAGAGACACCAATGAGCCCCAGTGGTTCTCAGAAAAATAAACAAAAGAAAACAATTAACATCAGAAATGTTCTCAAAGCCACTATGGAGCATCTCCTGGGAACTGAGTTGGCTTTGTCCAGGTCTTGCTGGGCTTTTCTGTGAAGAAAAGCAGAAGAAATGCAATATTCCTGAAATGTCAACATGAAAATTATAATACTGAGGATTACTTTTTAAATTCTTCAAGCACCAACAACCTGGCTAAGCAACTTCTTAAACACATTCATGCAAGTAACCCCTCCCCCAAACTGACTAGTTAAATAACCTAAATTTTGTGTAGAGTTATTGGTTTAGGCTTGTCGTCACTGCCCAGTCTGTCATAAACTGATGTTTATTCACGTTTCTTTCGAAAACCAAAAGGGAAAACAAAATAGGAAAAGTTTCACATGACTGCTCTTCAGTTCAGTAATCACTGTTTCAGAATTATGAATTATGGAGCAGAGTTTAATACATTTTTTGGGGGGAAATTCTTAAATCTTAGCAGACTACAAAGGAAAGCAGAAATTAGATCAACACCGAAGATCCATTACTGGGATGCAAAAATATGGAAGTCATGGGAATAATGAATTAAAGACAGAAAATCCAAGGTAGATTAAGGTAAATCTAATACATCCCTCGGGTCCTTCTTTTTTTTTTTTTTTTATAGAGGAAATGAAAGTACATGGTTCATAAGAAACCAGTAAAATCACCAATAGTAAACATAGAAAATTCAACATTTCAAAGGTTTAAATTGGAAAAAAAAACTTAAGCAAGCAATTGTAGCCTCTTAAGGCTTGGTTTATGAAACTGGTGTTCAAGGATACACAGGATAGGTCTGAGTTTAGTAGAAGTTGAAAAGATGAGACAAAAACTGTGCTACTTGAGGGAAAAAATCAATTCCTGATTGAGTGGCTCATATGAACATGAAGTTCATTTATATCTGAACCTTGAATTCAATACATGAAGGGCTGGTGTGGCTAGCAGAATTGCTGATGAGCAGTTTGCTATGTCCACAGGAGCTAAGTAAGAGAGAGGTTGATCCAACACGAGTCTCAGGACAGGTAAAGTGTTTTCGTGGCTTTACAGAGCCCCATGATATGATGTGATATTTATAATGTACGAGGTGTTCAGGAAGATACAAATGGTTTAGACAAGCATGTAAATTGGGTTTTTAAACTTGTGACATAACTAAGAGAGCAGAAAAATGTAGATGACTATTCATATCTTTCTATAAAAAATCATACAAGTCTGCTCATATATTTATAATTGAACAAATATTTGTGGCATTTGACATTTAGATTATTTCTATATCTATATATAGAAATAATATTTTCTCTAGTAATGTTCAAATTCTTGATGGTAAACATCCAGTTACTTTTCATTGCATTTCAAAAACTAACAACAGAAGGATTACTCCATGGCAGGCATTCCCTCCGGTGCTCTATGCATGTTCACTATCCTTTATTCCTTCCTGTACTCATTCATTTCAGTGCCATCTGTAACATCTCCGGCTACTTTATTAGGAGCTTTCAGAGACCCGAAGAAAATTAACATATCTTCACTGAATCTGGACTTTTTATTTCTTTAATATGAACTTTAATCTCCAGAATAATTCCTGTACTTTTACTTTTTTTACTAAAATTAACAGTAATGGTTTGTAGCTGAATGCTATGAAATAATAATCCGCTTTCAATAACTTATACTCCTTTTGTCTTCAAAGCAATCACCTCTATGTTAAACTGTATCACCTTCTGTTAAAGAAGTTTAGTCAATGGACATTATATATTTTTTTCTTTTTTTACAGATATTTGACAGGTATATGCACCTTCTCTATTTCTTCCCAAGAGTAGTCATTGTTAGTATGATTTACATCCTAATTTGCCACAGACACTTTCACTAATAGTCATATTAGAGAATAAAAGATCCTTGGAAAATAGAACCACTTGTTAAAAGAATAAAATCTTAGTAGTGAAAAATAAAAACATATTCCCATAAGTTTCAGTATATGTACTCCTCACTTTTATAGAATTTAGTAGCTCCCAGAATTGCCCATAACTGTGTATATTTTATTTAAAGATTATATTTGTTTCTATAGCCCTCTTCAAATTTCCATATTCTCTACAGTTTTTTCAGCAGTTCTTTTGACATCTTACACCAAATCTAAATGTGTCAGTGGAAATTTAAAGTGCCTTTTTAGGTATAAAAATGGGTACCCTTTGCTAATTAAGTCTATAGTTTTTATAAATATAAACATCTCATGGTTGTATCTATATTTCAAAGCATATATATGTATTTGTTGAGAGCTTTGAACCCCCAGATCCTGAATTTCTTGTAAACAACTTGTTCACCTGATCTGAGTGCCTACAGTTGCTCTGAGCACGAGACCCTCAGGAGTTTCTAATGGCAGCGGAATGGTTTCTGGTGCGTTTGGCTGGGGTGTAGCTATCAGTTAAGGATCCCTATTTAAGCTGCCCCTGGACACAATTAAGGGAGCATTCTTGGGGCATTTTGGCATCAAGGATGACCCACAGTTCTGTCTCTTTTTGTCTGTGAGTCTTTGTGTGTTTCAGTCTCCAGCCCCTTGCCCGGTTCATGAAGTGTATGGTAGTGCATGGAGCACAGACGAGCATGGTGCACCACATATATTTACATAACGGTTAATAATTAATATAGAGTGTTAATTTGTTTGTATATAATTTTTTAAATACTTTGTTTGATTAATTCACTGGAGTAAAAGTTATTAGAAAGCAACCTATTGTTCACCAATGTCCATGGCTTATCTCCACAAATAAAATGAGTTACCTCCAACTCTGTGTGGTGTCTTGTATGTACAGCCTAGGTTTTGAGGGGGTTGTGGAATGAGGATTGTGAGTTTGAGGCTCACCTGTGCTGTATAATAAAACCCTGTCTCAAAATGAAACAAAATTATTAAACAAGATTATCATTTATATTTATATCATAAATATAGTAATATATTTTAGAAACATTAAAACATATTTTATAACAATAATGTATAGAAATATTCTAGTCCAAATACTCTATTCTATAATAAAATTATTAGGAGGCGAGTTAAGACTCTTGCCTTGTTTTCTTGAAGAAACAATTCTTTATATGTTTCCAAGTCTCTTGCTGTGACCCCATTCCTTTCATTTGAGGGAACATGGAAAAGTTAGTCATTCTCCTCTGATGACTAAGGAAAACTTGTCTGACAGTGATTTTTTTCAACACTGTGCACATTTTATATTAGCCAATGAAACATGAAAATGAATTTAATGGAAGTCACCATGTTTTCATTCAATTTTTCCACAAAAGCTCAGTTTTATTCTTTCTTCTGAGAGTAGTGGACACAAGGCTCCATTCCTATTATGTAGCCTAGCTCTAATTCATAACCACTCACATATCAAAATTTGGTTTCTACAGT
Source organism: Microtus ochrogaster (assembly GCF_000317375.1). Taxonomy (NCBI): domain Eukaryota; kingdom Metazoa; phylum Chordata; class Mammalia; order Rodentia; family Cricetidae; genus Microtus; species Microtus ochrogaster. Next base: position 5,958,099 of record NC_022029.1, read on the forward strand.
GAACTCTCACTAGGGACACAACCTACCTTATGGGCAGGAACCATGCCAAGTGGTAGCTCACCATGGTCAACTCAAAATGAATGAAACAACATCTTTGGAACATCTTTGTCTCAGAATGTTTAGTTGGGGCAATATAGACATACATACATACATTCAACATACAAATGCATATACATACATTCATAGTATTAATATGCATATATGTGTGTCTAATTTAATTTATTTGTATTAACTTATAGGTCCTTTGCATATATATCATATATTATCACTTCTAGTTTTTATGCTATTCCTCTATGTGTGAAATTGTGTGTCTCTGTGTTCATATTTGTTTATTGTGCTTTTTCTGTGATTATTTTCCTTCTGTTTATTTGTTTTGTACTATTTCAATTTTTTTTGTTTTTATATTACCTGATTTTTTTTTGGTGTTATTCTTTAGATGTCTGTTTTCTACCAAGCAACAGAAAAGGCAAGGATTTGGATGGAGAAGATCTCAGAGGATTATATTGTATGAAAATATATCTGTTGGAGGAGTTTGCTTGTTGGTTCCCAGCTGCTCTACCCTGAAATAACCACATAGAAACAATATTATTTGCAATACTGTTTTCCCAATAGCTTAAGTGTATTTCTGGCTAACTCATATGCTAAACTAACCCATCTCTATTAATCTGTGTATCGCCATGCAGCTGTGGCTTACCCAATAAAGTTCTGTCTGGCATCTGTCCCCAGAGAAGGCTACATGGCTTCTCTCTGATTTTGCCCTTCTTTCTACCAGCATTCCGTTTAGTTTTCCCTGCCTACCTAAGTTCTGCCCTATCATGAGCTCAAGGCAGTTTTCTTTTATTTTTTTTTTATTTATTTATTTTTTTTTTTGGTTTTCGAGACAGGGTTTCCCTGTGGTTTTGGAGCCTGTCCTGGAACTAGCTCTTGTAGACCAGGCTGGTCTCAAACTCAAGAGATCCACCTGACTCTGCCTCCCAAGTGCTAGGATTAAAGGCATGCGCCACAACCGCCCAGTTTAGGCAGTTTTCTTTATTCATTAATGGTAATCACAGCATACAGAGGTGAATCCTACATCAGCTATTAGTAAAACAAAAATAGAAAATATCACTGGAGGATAGAGCCAATAAAATCTAATGAAAAAAACATTTTTAAAATCTATATTTTCAGTGACTAGATTCAAGTTGCTTTAATATGACTAATACTGAATCCATGTTCATTGAGAGAAGAAACCAAATAAATTCATTGCATTTTGTAAAAAAAAAAAGCAAAACTCAACATAATTTGAAGCTTAAATAAAAGAAAAAAGTTTGTTTTTAAACATCCCCATAAGGATACAATTAATTTCATAAAAAATGGTTGCCTCATTATTCTATTATCAATGAAATCGTGTTTCAATGATTTACATGTAGCCAGTGGCATAAATCCTTACTGCTGACTGGAAATATAAGCATAATAATCAGTAGACTAAAGTTTCATTGTTATTTATTTATTTTTTGGTAAAAAAAAAATTCTGTACAGTTAAAGAGTTGACAGTAATTTCCAACTCTTACTTCTATACTGGATTTATATTTAATGATTCTTCTAATGTTTTCAAAATTGCATTTTTAAATAGTTTAAGGATTAAGGGTATTTTAAGGTTTGTGTATCTTAATATAGTATGACATAAAACTGTGGGTCATGTGAACTTCAAATTTTCCTGAGAGATCAATAAATTATTTTCAGTTTTCTCATAACAGGGATATGTAATGGTCTGATAGGACAGGAAAAAAAGGCAGGGTTTCTGAAAATGTGAATGAATTTATTTGCTAATGATTCAGTAGTCCAGTTTGATCCTTTTTGAAAAACAGACATGTGACATACAAAACACAGTGAATATATGAATCGTTTTAATTAATGATTACAAACTTACCCGATTGGCTTGGCACATCAGGAAAACTCTTTACATACATAATGATAGACAAATATCTATTTACTGGATTTTATAACAGTTTTAAAAATAAATCATGAGGCACACAAGCAACATTACACAAACTGAAAAGTTGTACTTATGTCTTTAAGAATATATTATTAAATGCTTGTAGCAGAATGATAGAATTAGGGTCCCTCATAACATTTGCAAACAAACCAACAATGACATTGGTTAAGATAGACAGTATTAGATGTGAGTTACATCTTATGAAGAGAATTTTAATCTACTTTTAAAAAATCATTTAGTTATTTTCCTTCCTCCGTGGAAATATTGCACACAGAAAAATACTAAGCTAAGTCAGTCATGATTGCATCTTAAAGTGTTCACAGTAGGGTAATACTGTTGATTCTTTATCTAGTATGCATAGAACCTTCAAGAATCATGAAAGCTACCTAGTAGACATGAAGTTTCCAGGTCAATGTTAGAAAACGTGTTTATGTCATCTTAATAACCAACAACTCTAACAGATGTCACCTGTAGTTGGCACTACATTTCTATGAGACAGACTATGTTGCCCAGTGACAGTATTGAACACCCATGAAAAACCACATAATTATATGGTGATCCCTATTAATTTTATTATTGTATGTATATTTATGCATTATATCTATGATAAGAACATTGAGTGCTTGGTGGAAAAGTGTTTAAAATTCCACAATTATTTATTTAGAAATAAAGAGAACTCATAAATCCATATCAAGTGTTGTATAGCTAAGTGAAGACAGTTGTGGCTTTCAATGAACTAAAATTATGCCACTGCCTATAATGCCCCACATTTTTATATGCCATAATCAATTGATAATTACTATCGTTGTTTCCATGTCTAGGTCACTGCAAATAACACTGGAATGAACATGGGATATAAATATGATTTCACTTGTTTTGCAAATATGTACACCAGTATATTCTGAATCAAATGTTTTTTTCCTGGAAAAACTGCACCTGCCTTCCTTGAGATGTTGTAAAATCTGGTTCCTTGATATGACAAGTTTTTGATAGATTATGAAAAGGTCATATAATCCATGTGACTTAACTTTTTTTCCTTAGTGTGGGAATGGAATTCCCTCTTGCTTCTTGGTGGAAGATAGGAACACATGAAACATATCTTAGGAATCAAATCCTGGAGGATTCTTTGGAGGCAGAGGCTGTTTATATATTCTTAACAGTTGTTTCCCAGTACACTGAGGAAACTGCTTCATGCAATTGTTCAACAAAATTGCACTTACTTAGTGAGTTCTAAAATAATACCACAAAAGTATCGTATTGATCATTGCTTTATAAACTGGCTTTTCCAGTGTAAATCCTATGGACTACACCCCTTGCCTACATTTTAACTCGTTTTTTTGAGTTTTGTGTGTGACTGACTCCCTCTGCATTTTTAACAATTAATGACTAGTAGCTACTCATAGAGAATTATACTCATCTTTGTGTCATTTTAAAAAATTACTTTATATATTCAGGGAAAATTTTTATTTTTGTGTGTTTTTTCATGGGTGCCCACAAGTAATTGAGGAAATCGTTATATCCCTTGGTTTACATGTGACTTTGAGCCACATGTAAGAATTAAATTTAGAGGAGCATCAAGAGCTCTTAATTGGTAAATACCTCTCCAGCCCCATGCCTAAAATTCATTTTATTTAAATTATTATTAAGCTGTTAGCATTTCATCCCACAGAAAATCATTTATAATCACTTGTCAATTTTAAGAAACTAGTGAGGCAAAACAAAACTGTGTGTTAAAACAATTAAATGTAAAATTTATTTTGCTTCTTCTGAGAAAATTTGACAGGAATTTTTCATTTGTTTTTTTCAAGATAGAATTTGTCCTTGTTGCCTGGCCTTGTCAGAATATGCTCTGTAGACAAGACTGGCCTTGAACTCACAGATACCTGCTGCCTCTGTGTCTCAAGTGCTGGGATTAAGAGCTTGTGCCACCAATGCCCGGCTGAATAGACATCATAATTTTCACTTGTTTGATCACTCATCTGTTTGCACTTACATCACTAAATGCTAAACCTGGAGAGATTAGTCCTAGAGGGTCACTTTTCTGTATACCCTTTTTTCACATTCTTTTTCACATTTTGAAATTCTCAGAATGAAATTTGAGAGTTTAATAATTCCCAAAGTCAAATATTTATCACAAACATAATCCTATTTTTCCCTCAAATTGCAAGACCCTCCACATGCATCACTATTTTTCTCTCTCTTTCTTTATTTCTTCCCTCCCTCCCTCCCTTCCTTCCTTAATTTTTGCATACTTTGAAACATAAAAGTCATTCAATTAAATTTTCCTCCTCTTTTACGAGGGCCAAACTTGTTTGTCAAACTGACTAAATCAGGTATCAACTAAAAGCAAGTCACTGTATCCTTTGGTAAAAGATTTTTCCTGATCAGATTATTTGAAGGGGGAAGATCCACATGAGATATTGATTGTTTTTTCCCCTTGAAGCCTTGATAAAATATGAAGAGAGGAATGTTTGCTTTTACCTGCTTGTTTGAACATTGTGTGATAAGTTCTGACAATCAATATACTCTAGTTATGCTGCTCCTACATTGCTTTACTATATTAGGACCCAAACTTGATCTTACAATATGGACTACAGATCAGAGACTCTTGAAGGATTCTCTTGGCCTTCACCTCCAAATTGTGTCTGATGAAGAGTCTAGACTCCTGGATTGAAAAATTGTTGTTATAATGTGGACCAGTCATTGTTGGAATATTGTGTAAGCTAATCTACTATATCTCCTCCTAATAAATGTGTATTAGTCACTTTCTATTGCTGTAAAGAGACACTGTGACCATGACAACACTTATAAAGGAAAACATTTAATTGGGGTCTGTCTTACAGTTCAGATGATTAGTTATCATGATTAGGTCATCATGGCAGGGAATATGGTGGCATCCAGACAGACATTGTAGCCAAAAATATTTTATCTGGATTTAAAGGCAGGAGGGTGGTGTAGGAGTTCCTTTTGTTTGTGTGTTGCTTTCATTGGATAATGAATAAAGAAACTGCCTTGGCCTAGTTGATAGAACAGAACTTAGTAGGCAGAGTAGACAGAACTGAATGCTGGGAAGAAGAGCAGAGTTGCAAACACCATGGATCTTCTGCCTGAGACAGACGCTGGTTAGAATCTTGCTGGTAAGACACAGTCACGTTGCAATACACACATTAATAGAAATGGATTAAATTAAGATGTAAGAATTAGCCAATAAGAAGTTGGAGCTAATAGGCCAGGCAGTGTTTAAATGAATATAGTTTCTGTGTGATCATTTCAGGTGTAAGATAGCCGAGCAGCAGGGAAAGCAATCAGCCTGCTCCTCATGTTACAGGAGGGAAGAGAGACATATAGATAGACAGATATACATGAAAGAGAGACAGAGAGAGAGAGAGAGAGAGAGAGAGAGAGAGAGAGAGAGAGACAGAGACAGAGACAGAGAGACAGAGAGAGACAGAG
>NC_022029.1:5963626-6021752 GCF_000317375.1 Microtus ochrogaster
GAGAGAGAGAGAGAGAGAGAGAGAGACAGAGACAGAGACAGAGAGACAGAGAGAGACAGAGAGAGACAGAGAGAGGGAGAGGGAGAGGGACAGAGAGAGACAGACAGACAGAGAGAGAGACACAGAAAGAGAGAGACTAGGCTAGATTTGAGCGTTATAAAATCTGAACTATAACCCCACAGCAGAACACTTTGTCCAACAAAGACCACACATAAAGCTACTTGTCTCCTAGTCCCTCTCAAGAAGTACCATGAACTGATGACCAAGCATTTAAATGTATGAGCCTCTGGGGGCCATTTGTATTCAAACAACTATATTTATTCCATCAGTTATTTTCTCCTAGCATAGCCTGGCTGATTTCTAACTAATGCCGTTTTACTGTACTGGAAGTTTGTTTAGTGTGTCCCTTTCCTGTCTATATTTAAGTTTTATTTAATCCTGCTGCTACTTCAGATATATAAATTATTCCAAGACTTTTGATAGACTCTGACTATCTTTGCTTTTTAACAGTTCCATCTGTCTTCTGAATATCTAGGATTAGTTATACTCACACTTCTGTTACTTTTGAAATTCTTGCTTTTCTTGTCATAACTGTTTTGTCTACAAGTTAAGAATATAGCTCAGCTAGTAAAATGCTTGCCTAGCATGTCCAAGGCCTCAGGCTTGCTCTATGCCACTGCATAAACCAGGTTAATACAGTCTCATGTCTGTACTTGTAGCCCTTGAGATGTTGAAGCAAGAAAGTTAGAAGCCAGATATCAATCTTGGCCTCATATTATAGGCCAGTTTGAAATAAGTAGGTGCCTATTTTATGGAAAAATAGACTTGCTTTATGTTCTTTCTTTTTCATGAAACAAATTTAATTTAATAAACTCATAAATTATATGAATATCAAAAACTAAATGTACAAGAAATACATTCTCCTACAAATAAGTTTTGACTGCTAGTGTTTGGATCTTAAATATTTCGAAAGGTTAATGTGCTAAAGGTTAAGTAACTAGACAATGGTGCACTGACAAGGAATGACTTTCTAGCGATGGGGCCTCAGAAAGAGGCCAGATCACTAGGAACAAGCCTAGGAAAGAATTTACTAGGGAGCTCCTCCCATCCCTGATTTTGTATCCTGGCTGTCATAGGATGAGCTTCTTGGCTTTGCCAAGAGCTTCATGTTACAATATTCTGCATCTCCTCTAATCTCCCAAACAATGGCAGCAGATAATCTTCGATTAAAATCCCTGAAATTCAAATCCCTTTAACTCACATTTCCTTTGAAAGTCATTTTTCCCTTGTATTTTCTCATCCTCATAGAAAGCTGACTCATATATAAACTTACAAAATGAATTTGATAAGTTATAAAAAATCCATTTCTTAATGTAAGCTTACATATAGAACTCAGATATGTATATGAGAGTTGTGAATGTAATTTAATTATACCCTAATAGATGATACAGTCCAGAAGTATAAACAATGATCCAAAGCTTCTCATCAAAGACCTGAGATCAAATGCTCCAAACATGATTAGTGCTTTCAGTAAATTAACCCCTGTGTTGCAGTCAATCTCTAAGGTGAGAGCCTCAAACCAGAAGTGTATCTGAGCATGGCTAATCAGGAAAGCGGAGCATCACCCATGCCGCTGTTCTTTTTGCAATATTAGATTTAGAGAAAGACAAGTTATAACAACAAGCTACAATTTGGCCACAGCTGGATATAAATCTCTTTTTCCCCTGCATTGAATTTGTATTCAGTCTGGTGCTGGCTGAGATCTGGAAGTCCTGCCGAGACACTGTGCATGAGACTTTACAGATCACTGTTCGGGTTGAATAGAGAATTTAAAGATTGCTTACTGCAAGCCAGTAACTAGTGATAAATCCATGTTAAACAGATGGTAGAATGATGAATTAGACACAGTTCACAGCTTTGTCATAATCTTAGAAAATTTGCATGGGCTTGCACGAGACTCATGATTTCCCAGCATGTGTACTTTGATGCAGTGATGGCTAACAACGGCATATTAAATCTGAGTATGTATGAAGCCGTGTGAGGCTATCATCATCAGTTCTTAGAAAACTGCCTAAAGTCTTAAATTATTTTTGTCTCTCAAAATTTTGATTTGTTAAATATCTCAGCTGCCACCTGGCACAAAAAAATTAGAGATCAATTTTTTTTTTAAAAAAAAATCTCATTTTTTTCTTTTGGAGAAACAACATAGAGACTTCATGAGCCTATTGACATAAAATACAAGACAGCTGTTTGTGCAAACACTTAGTAATGTTTGACAGGCAGAAGATAAATAAAATGTAAACATGAATCTGCACAGAGATAAAGAGTAAAGCTCCTAGATTTTAATCCCAAACCTCCATAGTTCCATTAGAGAAACAGAGCCCTTACTAAAAAAATTCATGTGCCACAAAATTAAAGCAAATTTAAAAACTTCCACTTTGACTTATATGGTTTTATGAAAATTGGAGTCAAGAAATATTGCTTATTTCTTTCTCATTAATTTAAACAGATTCATAATATAAAAATCTTACATATATGGTTTGATGTAATATTTCAATGTATGTGTATGTTATATACAGTGTAAAGTAGGTTAGATATGTGTGCAACCTCAAACACTCATTAATTCACTATGCTGAGATTCTGTTCCCCAGGACTCTTCCTGTGTCCGATGCCATCCATCTTTGTACCGACCCACTGCTTGGCCCTGCCTTCCATCCCATCAGGCTTCCACCACTCAGGCACAGGCTGTGGAAGTCAGGATCTGTGAATGAGCTGCCTGTCATCAGAACTGCCTTCTTCCCTAGAGTCTGTTCCCCAAAGACCCCTCTCACCGCCTACTCATTCCCAGTTCATTGCTGGATCTAGTACTGGAAAATGCCCTAACCCCAGCAGACTTCTGCTACTAAGACCAAGGACATACCATTTAGTACCAGTCATTACAAGCTTTACTACTGGGACTATGCCCAAAACCCCAGAGGATTTTGGTCACTCAGGCACAAGCTACACCAGTCAAAGACAGGCAAGCCACAGCAGCTTGGTTAAACTTCTGTTGCTCATATGCATATACTAGTCAGAAGAACTGATATAGGCTACACCAATCAGATGAACAGATATCCTATTCTTCACCAAAGGCAATGCTAACCTGAGAAAGGCCAGCTCCCAAATTGGGTAGAGATTCCCTACTAGATCAGAGGTAATACCAGTCACCAGAAATCCAGATCATAAAGACTAGAAAACCAAATGGGAAACCCAAACCAAGGAAGAAAATGTTCATCCAACAAAGACTAACTCAGAAATTAGGAACTAGAACTAATCATCCCAAACTCAGATGCCTAAAGACCAAAGTAAAACTACAATTAACAACAGCAAGTGCAATAGGGCTCTACACACCGGAGCCCTGCTACCCTTAACAAGACCAGAGTATCCCAGCACAACCACCACACAAGAAAGCAACCTTAAAGGCAACTTTATGAAGATGAGAGAGATAAATGAAGGGGAAATGAAAAACTCTCCTAATGAAATCAAGGAAAGGACAACCGAAAAATTGGAGAAAATCAACCAAACCCTTAAAGAAAATAAAAAAAAAAAAAACAGGTGAAGGAAACTATACTTCACATGAGAACTGAAGTAGAAGCAATAAAGAAAACACAAGCTGAGAGAATTAAGGGAATGGAAAATCTGGTGGAGAGAACTATAGTAGGAGGCCACTTGTTAGGTACCCAGCCACCCAGACTCCTGAAATAATCACTCAGAAAACTGTATTATTAAAATGCTGCTTGGCCAGTAGCTTAAGTGTGTTGCTAGCTAGCTCTTACATCTAGAATTAATCCATTTACATGGGTCATGGCCTACCAGCATGGTTCCAGCTGGCAGCTCACATCTTTCCCCTCTCACGGCTACATGGCATCTCACAGCTATATGGCATCTCACAACTCCAACTTCTTTCTCCCAGCATTCAGTTTAGTATTCCTCACCACCTCTATTTTGTTCTGCGTGGGCCCAAGATAGTTATTATTATTATTATTATTATTATTATTATTATTATTATTATTTGTTATTATCCAATGATATTCACAGCATACAGAAGGGAATCCCACATCAGAGAACAGCAACACAGTCACAAGTATCACCAACAGAATAAATGAGATGGAAGAGAGACTCCTCTCAGGCATTAAATAAGCAATAGAAGAAATAGATTCATCTGTCAATGACGATGTTAAATCTAAAAGTCTCCTATCTCCAGGAAATCTTGCCGGAGCCCGCAGAAGTGAATCTGTTCTATCTTGACTAAATGTCAGAGAGTTAAGGCCTATTCTTGCTCCTTCAAGGTTAATGAAAGAAGGTTTACATTAAGATGTGGCTACTAACAGGATGTCTTATTCCTTTTTGTTTGACACTGTCATAAAATAGCATAACTCTTACAAATAATGAAACCTTTACACTTTTATAAGAGTTTAGAAGGAATAAATTATAATAATTGAAACCAGACAGGTCTAACTTAGCAGCTTGAAAATTAAGATCCAGCAAAGCGAAAATATAATAATATCCTTTGCTTTTCTCCTCTGGAAATGGCATGGACATATGAATAATATGCCGTATCATAATGAATGAGAAAAAGTTGAGGAGTTCAATATGTTCTATTTGTAGTTCTTAGCTATAGAGTTTAGTTCAAAGTTTATATGCTGTTCAATTTTTTGAAGATCAAATAAATGAATACAAGTATAAAATTTTACAATACATACATCTTAAATATAACTTTAAATTGATGTTTAATTCCCATGTCAATGGACCATCGTTTTCAGTCATTAGCTGTGTTTTACTTCTTTCTTGTACTTGACATGTATGTAAAATCCCTGAACTTCATTCTGCTCACTGTATACTACTTGACAGTCTCTGCACGTAATCTCCTTGCATACAGGAAACTCTTGCTAATGTGTGCATAATCCATTGTCCCTTCCAGTAAGGCTAGATAGCCTCCATAAACATATTTTAGATAATAGCATAATAATTCTTTGTTAAGGTATCGTTTCCCACATCGACCATCATTATTGTGATTATACTCAGATGTAACCACTCTTACTGTTTACTTAAATCTGGTTCTGTTGGAAATGGAATTTCTACAGCTCAGAACTGGCCAATATTGCATCTCTAGGTGGCGTGCTACTAATTTGGGTTGAAAATCTAAAAGAAAATGACTTATTTCTTGATTAAAGGGAAAAAAGTCATTTGTAACAAGGGACTCTGGCACACTGGTGTCTATTTTCCTTGAGCAACACAGACTATGAAGGCTCACAGTCGTCTTGAGAGTCTTTCTGCATTCCTCATAGACAGCTCAAGGAATAGATATACCATGTTTGTAGAAAATATTTTCAGATTTTAGCTATCTTTCAGCCTGAACACAGAAAGTTGGGAAAATGAATGAAGATAAAATTTAAATTCTCCCTGTTCTTTTATTGGATTTAAAATTCTGTCCCCTCTCTTTTTTAAAAAACGAATTTCTTATTTTTTTCTCTATTCTTTCTGTGGCTCCATTTTACTCTCTCTTCCTTGTCTCTCAGTCTGCCTGTGTCCCCTCCCTCATGTTTATGTCTTGCTTTTTACAAGAAGTAATCTGAAACCCATTATTTTTCTTCCTCGCCTTCCTGATTACTGAAAACACATGTGCAAGGCACCACATGCAACTACCCTTGCTGCTGTTGATCCATAATGATGTTTTATAAACTTCATTTGTTTCTTCCTTTCTTCTGAGTTCTTTGAGGCATGATTGTCTTTATTTACTATTCTAGTTTCTTGTGAATTACACTGCAATCAGTACATCTTATAAACTTTGAGAACAGCTCTAAGATATTTTTAAATTTTGAATTACTGCTTTGCTTTGTTCTCATGTTTTTGAAATGAATTCATCAGTTTATTTATTTAATTTTTTACAAATCAGTTATTATCTTTATTTCAATGTGAGTCCCAGAAAGGGAAGCTATAAAATCCTGGGCTTAGTGTGTAATCTCTACATAGAAAATCTAGCATCGTTCCACTTACTCTTCCTTTGCAATCTTTTATTTTTAACCTATTTGATATTGAAATTAATAATGTGATTATTAATAATCCTTTACTTTTTGTATCTTGTGAGTATGCTATAAAACTATTATTTTCGTGTTCTTTTCTTTCCTCTAATCCCTATCAATACTTCTCTCTACCCTTTTTCAAAATCATGGCTTCTGTTGTATTAATTGTTGTACATAGTTATGTGAATAGGTAAGAAATATAAATAATATAAATATAAAATATGAATATGTATTCCTGAATACCTAATTTTATCCTTTGGTCTTAACTTGTATGTTTATATTCAGGTTGACTGTTAGATACTGGATGACCAGTTGGATGCTCTTCCCATCTGAACACTTTTTCTACCCCTCCCAAAATTTCTTAGTTGCTTGTAGTTCTTAGGGCAGGGATGAGGCCTCCTTAAGACAGGATTAATTGATCCATTCATCTTCTTGCCTTGGAAATTACATATTTATGTAAATCGTTGGTTTAGTGATCAGAAGGGATGGAAGACACCAAAAGAACATGACCCGGAAAGCCAATTAAACATGACTCACAGGGGCTCACAGAGACTGAAGCAGCAGGCACAGGGTCCTACATGCCTCTGCAGTAGGATTTCTGCATATATATGATGCTGTTAGTTTGTGTTTGCGCTGCAATAATCCTTATGTACACCCTAAAGATTTGTCACCTGAATTGGTTTATTGAAATTCTGATTGGCCAGTACCTAGGCAGGAAGTATTGTCAGGACAACAAGACAGAATTCTGAGAAAGGCAGAGTCAGAAGAGTTACCAGGAGATGCAGAGGAAACAAGGCGTGATGGGAGTCACTTAACAGCACAAACCAAGTGGCACCACATAGACTAATAGAAATGGGTTAATTTAAGTTGTAGGAGCTTTTTAGTAATGAACATGAATTTATCAATTGACATTGGTAATTCATATAAGTCTCCATATTGGATATTTAGAAATCGACAGGAAAGAAACATCTGACTACAGATAGTTTTTTGTTGTTGTTGTTGTTCCTGTGGGAATCTTAACAGTGAAAATGAGTGTATCTCTGATGGATTTGCTTGCTTAGGGGATTCTTTTCCTTCTATTGTGTTGCCTTGTACAGCTTCTATATGACAACTTTCACCATGTCTTATTGTATATTGTTTTGTCCTATTTGGTTGTTGTCCTTCAGAAGCCTGATGTTTTCTGAAGGTAAAATGGAAGCTAGGGTAGGTCAGATGGAGAAGGTAGTTGAGGGGAGCTGGGAGGGAGGGGGAACTGTGGTTGCATGTATTGCATGAGAGGAGAATCTATTTTCAAAGAAAGAGATAAAACAAAAGTATTCACTGAACTTTATCAGGTGAAAGAACTCCTTGATTAAGGCTTTCTGTGCTGAGGTTTAATAAATATTGCTACATATTTAGATGTATACTTTGTATATTTTTCAATTTGAGATTTAAGTTGTATGTAGATTCTGATCCATTAAAATTTAATTATATACACATAAGGAATATAGACAAGTTTTTGAGAAAAATTACAATGGTGTACTTTTTAAGTTTTAAACAAACAGCATTGCTGTAATTATTATTCTTAGGCATATCGATAGATTGAAGGAATAACGTATGAGAGTTTCTGCATCTGACTTACTGGCACTCCTTTGTTTAGTAGAACTTGACATAGTATTTTTAGTTGTCTATATAATAAAAATAGAAATAAATGTTTGATAAAATGATAGGCTCAAATGATAGCATACATAAATAAATAAGTTATATTCAAGATTCACTTGTCTTTTCTTTCCTAGGAATATTATAAAAGATTTCATATGATAAGAAGTATAGTCTTAATGTGAATGTTTAATATAATTTGTATTTATGGGACTTGAATAATTAGGAGCAATTTAATAAAATTTAAAGTAAGCTTAGGATGTTAATTCTATGTTTAAAGGGAAAAAAAAACTTAGGACCCAATGCAATTTTAAGTTATTGAAAGAACGTTGATTCTAGTGAAATAGAGTGTTTGTTAAAACCTACTGTCAAGATGATAAGACATCTAATTTTGCAAGACTGGGTTCCTTAGGATAAATATTTGGGGTATTTGTCTTGAAGTTAAATATTTACTTCTCCTACTTTAATTTCATAACTGCATTAAATGTGTTCAAAAGTATCTGAGAGTCTTGCTTTTGCACACAAAGGGAATCCATCAATTACTGTGTCTCATTTTCAGTAAATGAAAGTGGAAGAAAGTCCCAATTACTCCATATTGTACAAAAGCCTTCCAACCACAGCTGCATCTGACAATTCCTCTGAAAATATCTCACCCAATCTCTGCTCACTAGCATTTTAAAATATGCTTTATAGCATTTGTGCCACACATGTCTTCAAGACTGGTACACAGAACTGAGTAAGTTCATTAAAATCATCATAATTTGTTTGATATATCTGTACAGTTCTCATCATTAAGCAGGTGATATTAGTGCATTGTATCAGAAAATAATAGCTAGTTTATTAAATGTTAATATTATGCCACATATTTTAACCACTTTCTATGCATTATTTTTATTTGTAAAAATGGAAAATTTTAAATTAGTATTGTACATTTGTTTTCTTAAATATAAATTTGTAGCTTGTGAATACAAATGCAATATGAAGCAACATAAGTGTGCTAAAGTTCAGAGATGGTTCCATGCTGTGAGAAATACACTATCTTGTGGGAGGTACATTATTTTGTGGGGTATACACTCTACTGTCTGCAGTCAGATCATCTGGTATGGCTTTATAATCATATTTAGACTATACTTCTGAGAAGCTGTACCTAGTGGCATAAAATATAGCAATGACATTTAGATGTTCACCTGGCCAGATGTACTAATCTCATCAAATAATGCTAGAAAATCCTTTTTGCTGAAGACAAGAACAGATTGTGCCTGTATCGGTCACACGTGGAAAGAGTACTATGTCATTTTCAGAACACTTATACAGAAGAAAGACAAGCTAATAGACAATTCAGGAAAGGTGACAATTAACATGTGTTACTCTGTTTGTTACAGTAAGAATTATACCTCATCTTTAGTTACAGCTTCACTCAAAATAATTAATCATTCTTTTAACATTTATTTGTCTTAAATGCCTACTGGAGAGTAATAGTGGTTGTGAAGAAAAAGAGCAATATTTTGGCCCAGCTATTGGAGAACAGAACATAGTTAATACACTTATTTTATTTTCTGAAATTGTGTTAATTAACTGTAGTCACAGGAATGAGCAATAAATGTGTTTAATTCATACTTCTGTCAAAGTTAGCTTAGCACATTAACTTTAGGAGAAAAAAACACTGAGACCCAAGGCATCTAATTTATTGTGACCTCTTTGGCAGACTAATTCCAACCTTCCCTCTACTCCTCAGCTTCTGGTAACCATTGAGCTCTATGCTTCATTGAATTCAACTAACAAGACACTGCAAATTATATTTAACGATTGCTGATAGTCGGCTTCTGTCATATACACAAAGTGGCATGAGAGAATTCACATATTAGAAAGACATTGTCTTTCAAAGGTGTTCCTCTTCCTTTGCTCTGCATCAGATATGTGCATTATGTCGTGTGCCAGACTCACAAAGCAAATTATGTTTTGATCCATGTTCTAGAAAATGTGTGGCAGTTTCCCAGGATATTAAAAAAAAACAAAGTCTCACTACCCCAACATGTAGGTAAAATTTAACAAATATTTTTAAAGTAATGAAAAAAACTGATATAATGCTAAAATGTACATGGTAATGTTCATAAAATCCACATTAGAAAAAAACAATTTTATATTGTACATTTTATGATTCACTCTCCAGCATTAGGAAACACACAATGACAATCTCTAAATTTCTCTATTTTCCCCCAATAGTTATGTGTTAATTTGCTCACTGTATTTATAAACTCTGTATAAAAACAACTCATTTCCTCCTAGGAATTGTGAGTATTTTGAATGGTGAGTGTTTTTACCCTAATCTCATTCTCAATGACAGAGTTTTGTTCTGACTTTTACTCTCTGGAATAATCTGGCTGGAAGAGTCACTGAATAGGTTCTTTATCTCTTTCACCTATAAAAACAAATTCTTTTAATAGTACTAGAAACTGTAAATAATTTGTGAGCTTTAAGGGGATATAAAATCAGCACCAATGTTTACACAAGATTGAAGACCTGGTATTTTGGTTGTTCTGGGGT
The DNA here is from genome assembly GCF_000317375.1 of Microtus ochrogaster. Classification (NCBI taxonomy): domain Eukaryota; kingdom Metazoa; phylum Chordata; class Mammalia; order Rodentia; family Cricetidae; genus Microtus; species Microtus ochrogaster. Next base: position 5,973,871 of record NC_022029.1, read on the forward strand.
CATTTTATCAAGCGAGAAGCTAAGATAGATGGAATAATATTCAGAATATTTCAAACATGGGAGGTTTTCCTACTTTCCCTTTGAATATCATAACACTATTTTTGTTGTTGTTGTTGTTGTTTGTTTGGTCTTTTGAGACATGAGGTGTCTGTAGTTTTGGAGCCTGTCCTGGAACTAGCTCTTGTAGACTTGGTTGGCCTCAAACTTACAGAGATCCACCTGCTTCTGCCTCCCAAGTGCTGGGATTAAAGTCCTGTGCCAACATTGTCTGGTTTCAATATTATAACACTCTTAAACTAAGCTTCATATAATAATATTGATTCTAAGTATCTCTACGCTGCACTCAGGGACTTACTATTCGTCAAATGGCCCTTTATTTTAAATATATCTCCCCATTTTCCCTCTCTCATACCCTTTTTTGCTCTTCATATCTACTTGGTTCTGTCTTTCAAAATTACCGCAACTATAACTATCTACTCTAGTTCCCAGTATTAGGAGATCTATCAGTATACTCTCCTCCCTCATTCTATACCTAACAACTGTGTTCTATTGGTTGTAGATTTGTTATTACTAACGTTAAAAATTAATACCAAATATAGGCGAATAGGTGACATATTTGTCTTTCTGGCTTTGTATTACCGTACTCAGAATGTCTTTTTTTTTCTAATTACATCTAATACCTGAAATTTTCATGATGTCATATTTATAATAGTTGAGTAATACTCCATCGTGTAAATGTAATGAGTTCTATTTTTTTTCCCCGATTATCTGCTGAGGAACATCTAGGTTGTCTCTAATTTCTGGCTATTATAAATAGAACCACTGTAAGCCCCTTGAGCCACATGAGTGGCCAGGGCCCTCCCCCAAGGACCTTTAGCTTGCAGGTTCTACCCACAGAAAACTCTAACTGCCCTAAATGCTGGCCCCTGTCCCTAGCCTACAGAGTAAAAAGTCCAAACTATGGATAAGAAATCCCACCAGTCTCTACCCTAAAGTGCTCCATCCTGAACCATTCTATCTGTTTCCCATGGAACTCTATATAAGTCCTGTATCCAGTTCAATTTGAGGCTGTTTTTCACCAAAACAGAGGCAGCCACCCCCTATATTTTCCTACCAATAAATCTCTTGTGTGTGGTTTGCTGTGTGATCTAACTTTGTGGCATTCTTTGGCTCCTGGCTTCCAGGACACCTTTCCATCTGACTTGTTATGCTTAGGATGACAATGAACATGGTTGAATAAATGTCCTTGTGGTAGGATGGAGTGTCTTTTGGTGGTATGCCCAAGCATTGTATATCTGGAACCTGCTGTAGTTTGCTTCCCATCTTGAAGAATGACTATATTCATTTTAATAGTAGCTGCACAAGTTTGAGCTCCCAGCAGAAGTGGAGGAATGTTCCTCTTGTTCCCCATCCTTGCCAATATGAGTAGTCCTTTGTATTATTGATCTTAGTTATTTTGACCAGTTTATGATGGAATCTCAAAATAATTGATTTGAATTTCTCTGATGACTAACGATGTGGAACATTTCTGTAAGTATTTCTCAATCATTGAGATTTCTCTATTCAGAATTCTTTGTTTAGATCTGTACACAAATTTCTTTTTTACCAATATTTTTTTATTATTTAAAACAGTTTTTAAATTTAAAAATATTTTTATCATATAGACTTCCTTCCCCCAAATCCTATGAGATCCTCTCCTTCTTTCTACCCATAAAACTTTAAACTCTATAAAAGCATACAAGAAAAAAACTACAAATGACAACAAAACCCCCAAGCTATGGAATTTTAAATTAAAATAACACCCCCCAAAAGGGAAACAAAATGAACTGCAATCATTGTGAAATATTGTGAAAATTTGTATCTATGTTTATATCAGAATTTGGTCTGTTATTCTCTTTCTTTTTGTGGTATTTATGTGACTTATAAATCAGGGTAAATATGACCTTGTAAACGAGTTGCAAAAGGTTTCTTTCCTCTGTTATTACTTTTTGGGAAATAATTTGAGTCATGTTGGCATTAACTCCTAGGAATTCTCATTGAATTTTGTCCTGAAACCATTTAGTCCTGGGATTTTGATGTTGTTTTGTTAGGAGACTTTTAATGACTGTTATTTTATTATGGGTCTTTGATTTAACATTGGTACGTGATATTTATAAAGGAAATTATTCGTTTCTATTAGATTTCCCAATTTGGAGGAGTACAGGTTTTAAATGTTTGTTCATTGTTGACTCTCTGGATTTCCTGAGTCAGTCCGTATGCTGGTATGGAACATATGGTTACCATTGCTGTTAGACAACGGTTCAGCTTTTCACATTCCCAGATCACCACAATTCTCCAGCCCCCCATTATTTTCATTTTTAAAAAAATAACTTTATCTTATTCATGCTCATGGGCAAAGTGCTTTGGCCTTAGAGTATTTGCGAGCCACCAAATATGGATATGAGGATCCTAACTCCATTTCTTCAGTAGAACTTTAAAAGGTCTTAACTGCTGAGCCTTATCCCCAGCTGTTGTTTTTCTAATCTTTTTTTTCTTTTATTTTTTTAAATCAATCTTTCTTTTATTTTACATACCAATCCGAGTTTCCTTTCCCTTCCTTCCTTCCACTCCACATATCCCTCCTCACTGGGCACTTTGTGGGACCACTGGCTGTGAAACCAGCATTTATCCCTGGAGCATGAACTGGCGTTTTTGGAGCCCATTTCTTATGGAGGAATACATTGCTCAGCCTAGATACACGGGAAAGGTCCTTGGTCCTGCCTCACATGATGTGACAGACTTTGTTGACTTCCCATGGGAGTCCTTACTTTCATCTTTAATGATTCTCACTGTATGTTATGGAGGGTCCCTAATGCCTTTCATTTGGGAGATCTTGTGCATGTTGTGAAGGATGAAGATGCATACAATGGCAACCTCTTTAAACAAAAAGAATTCCTTGAAAAAAAAAACACTGCCACCATGGAACCATACAATGTGGAGGCACAGTATTTCTCATTGTGCTCCCTTGAGTACAACAAGGACAAAAAGCTAAATATTTGCTAACTGGACACATGTGACCTTATGAAAAATTCACAATCTAGATTCAGAGCCTGAGGCCAGTAAGGACAAGAGTTCATCCAGTTAATAACTATAGAGAAATAAGAATGGTGTAGTATAATGGGAAAAGGGTAAAACATCAGAACCTTTCTTTTGGGGAGTATATGAGAGGAACAAGCCCATATAGTAAGACAAGACACTGAGGAACACAATGAAGAACTCAGTGCTTAAGATCCATCATACCCCTCGAAGAATAGAAATTCCTCTTAAATTGTGGTAGAGTGTCTAGTCCCCAGAAAAAGTCTTTTTCCCAGGGTCGTACATTTGGATAAGGGCCTCCATTCACTCAGGGTCTTGAGGAAAGTTCCTGCTTGCTAAAAGCAGTCATTCTGGCAGGAGGAAATTGTGGCCTTTCCGTTGATGTAAGAGGGTGCTTGGTAGAGTTACTGAACCTTTGAGAACAGCAGGCATTTAGATATTTGCTGAACTTATCATTTTTGTCTCAGGAAAAATGCATTCAGTCTGCTTTCAATCTTGCCTGTGGCTAAACTATGGTTCAATTGTAGAATATAAAAGGTGTACCCTGTTTTCAATACAGTGGTAGCCAACACATTTCACTCTCAGAGAGTCTCAGCCTCCTCCGTCCTTCCTTCAGTCATTCCACACCTCTTTGGGACATGAACCCCACCGGAGCAGATGCAGGAAGAGTAAGAGTCATTCTCCACTATGGAACTGTCCACTAGGAATCTGACCATGCTCCATTGAATTTACAGACAACACAAAATGGACTTATGTTTTTTCATGCAGGGGAACTTGGAATTGAGGAAAGTTAGAGGACATGGGAAGACTGGGAGGTAATCTTGATCAGGTGGGGTGATGTGAGGTTTCCAAATAATTAACAAAAATAATTCAAAATACATAAAATCTAAAACATAACGTAAAAAGTATAGCATCAGAGAAACATGCGTTCTTTATTGGAAAAGAAAATACTTGAAATTGATGAGAATAAACAATTGAGAAAATATCTCTGAAATAGAATACTAAATAATAAGGAAACCCTGGGTGTGGAGACCATTAATAGCATTTGCTAAAGTTGCTAGATTGATGCTGACAAAAGGAGATGGATGTGGAGGAAGAGTCTCTGCAGGGAGAGAAGCTAAATCACTTCACATTCCAAACTTACTGAAAAAGGATTACTGAGAACAACTGTATGCCAATAAATTCACCAAGTTAATGGAATGGAACTGCCTTTGAAGGACTGAATGAAAATTTATTCAGTAAGTAAAGAATAAATTGTAATACTATAAACCCACTGAATAAATTTTTACATCTTACCAATGAAATAGAAATTCAAGTACTACCAGCTTCACCAGAGAATTCTAGAAAACTTATGAAGAAGAAATTGTAAACATGTTCTTCTAGAAAACCAAGAAGACAGATTAATCATCAATGAATTCCACATATATTTTTATCATGTCAAGTTTATTGTACATTAATAATTCTTTAAATTCTTTTCAAAATGAATCAGAAACCAACTTAAATAATCTAAAAGGCAGGATATAGATGAAATTGTTCTGCTATTTCTGGTAGTCATAATAAATAGACTTAGTGGCTTGCTTTCTGGCAAATCGGGATTAAATGGAAACATTTTTCATTATAAGTTTTTCTTTACCTGATGAGAGAAATTAAATCTTTACCAGAATAGATATAATTTTCCTAGTTTCAGTTGAAATGGAATTGATTATTGGGGTTCTTTCCTAAATGTCAGCCTTCCAGCTCCTGAAATGTAATAGGGTGAGAAATGCTTAGCTATCTAGCATAAAACACTCTTTTGTTCTTCTCTTAATACCAAGTGGATAGAAGCCAGTGAACATTTAATAAGGTTTTATTTACTAGGAACTATATCTGACACTTCTTTATATACTATTGTTTAAAATTTATAAAATTCTTTAATCAATTTTTGGAGAAAATTGGATTATAATCACTGTAGTTGTAATTCTTCTAGGTTTGTCTTTATTATCTCAGATTTCTTTCAACACTGAACATTCTTCTGATCTAAACTATTTCTCAAGAGGTATTTACAAATATTGCTTGGATCTATACCCATGCTGTGTACCTATATGTTCATATGCAGCAAATATTTTTCACAGATGTAGTTAAAGGTAGGTAGCAGAAACATTTAGCAATCAAGGATCACTCTAAGCATAAAAAGATTACATTTAATGAGACAATCAACTGTTATTTTGTGAGACAACTGTCTTACATGACATATAAGAGACTGTCTTTCTAATAATAGGCTGACATTGTGAATATGTGGGGATTGACAAACAAGTTGCAAAGAAAAGCAAATATCTTTTTGAACTTAAAGTGACAACAATTTATTACTACTTATGCCAGAATATTTCAAGTATATGCAAGCTATTGTGCCTGGGTTTTAATCTGTCAAAATCAAAGTCCATAATAGATATTTCAATGTATTTATATATCCAAAATACTCAGAACTGTTCCAACTAAATTTAATTTTTTATGTCTCCATCTACTTATCTTTTGTTAATCTTCATATTTAAAAAAATATTTTCATTCATTAAAATAACTTATTTTATAATAATGTTCACGGCATGCGCTGAATTAATAAAACATTTAAAATTGTAGTGATGAAAGAAAACTTCATTAAATATTTTGGATACATAGTAAGAGTGGCAATGAATTATTAGTAACAAGAAGGCATTTAAATTATCTGAGCTTTTATGCCATCTTCAAATAATGGCAATGAACTGGAAAATTATTATGCCAATGGAAAGGGTATGCTTTAGATGCTATAATAAATCATTTGCTGAAGATTATTAGAGCTGAAATTAAATTCATTTATAATTAAGTTCAAAAGAACTATGAACATAGTGCTTTATTTAAAAAAATATGTTTGGTATAAATTCCAGTGTCCATCATCCTATCAAAATGCCATGTAAATACTGACGCAATATGGTTAAGAGGTGAATGGATTTCTACTTTCTTGGTTAAACAGGTAATGAAATAAAAAAAACTGTAAAATTACAATCAGCTAAGCAAACTATAATGAGGAACCTTAACATTATTAAAATTCTTACTACACAGAAATGTTATCAACTGATATGCAAACTAATTTTAGCAGTGAAGAAACTTGATTTTCATGCCTACTGAATGCAATTGCTTTTTTGTGTACACATCTTTTAGTAGTGGGTATAGCGCTACTGACAAAATCAATATACATACATAGGTTTATTTTAGTTTGAAGTGAAATCAACCAAAAAGTAAACTGGTGCTAGATGTTGAAATGACAACCACAAAAATGTGTCTCCTACACTTATGATTTCAATAAAACCCTAAGAAAGCAGAAGCAATCTGTTTGAACATGTTATGTTGCTACAAGTACAAAACAATGATTTCAAAATATGGCTCTATCAAAAGACAGCGGCCATATTCCACTGTGAAAGGAGGAGGTGGAAAGTTAGAAATAAACCAGGAGCACAGAATGAATCTTAATGAGAAAAATAGAGCCTCAGGTGTAAAAAGAAGAGGAAGGACTGCTACAAAAGAAAAGCTTAAAATGCAGGCAAAAATGCATACCAATTTGTATAATATATATCACATGCATCAATCCTATATAATTGAAGGAGATTCAAATTTACTACCTAGATATTACAGATAAGGTACAAAGCCTGACATTTTGTGAGCTATTTAATACACCTAGACAGAGTTTACTGGAAATATCAATATATTGTGCAGAGTTTCTGAAAATAAAAAATATCCATCTGTGTATTAGGTTTTCTTTTGCTTTTTTCTTGTATGAATTATTATGCTTGCTTTTTCATTACAGATAAATATTTGTGAGGTTTTCTTACACATGATCTTATAGATGTGCAAAAGTTATCTCTTCTGAAACTGAAATATTTAACAGGATATCAGTAGTATTTCCAACATTTTAGTTTTGCCTTTCATGTAAATGATTTTAAAATTTGCTTTGTATGTGCATTCAAATGTCCAGAATAGAAATGCTAATTTGGTCAGAATGTGTGACGTGTGTGTCAGCAGGGTTCAATAAACACGGGACCATTTTTCATGATGTTTATTTAATAAGATGAACAGTAAAGCTTTAGAAGAGGAGCTGTCCATTGTTGAACTAGCTTATGTAGAGAGTAGAAAAGACGAAAGCGTAGTGTCAATTGGAAACTATTCATAAATGCAATTGGGAACTTATTTTTATCAAAAAGAATAAATTCAAAAAATTATAAGACCATTTTTAACATTGAGATTCAAATTATTACTAACAGATGTTTTGTCCATAGGTAAAAATAAATACCTCAAAGAGAGATTTGCTGAACTCTTTATATGTGCCATCAGTTGAGACCGAGAATGCAATATACTTTAATATTTCAAAGAAATGTGTTCATTTATTAAGCTTCTGTGAGGTAAACAATATATAGATCTAGAGTATGTCATGCCTTCCCAAGGTGAGTGGGTCTGGATTGCATAAGAAAAACAGGAGGGGCTGGAGAGATGGCTCAGTGGTTAAGAGCACTGGCTGCTCTTCCAGAGGTCCTGAGTTCAATTCCCAGCAACCATATGGTGGCTCACAACCATCTGTAATGAGATATGGCGCCCTCTTCTGGCATGCAGGTATACATGGAGGCAGAATGTTGTATACATAATAAATAAATCTTTAAAAAAAAGAAAAAGAAAAACAGGAAAATGTGAGTCTAGAAAAATACATTATGCAGAGGTTCTCCAGTGCCTCTGCTTCAGTTTCTGCCTTGAATTTCTATCCTACCTTTACTTGATGATGGTCTGTATCTATAATTCCAATAAACCCTCCAAAGTTGGCTTTGGTTAGTGTTTTATTTCAGCCACAGACTCCCAAACAAAAACATCTGCCTTACCAAACTGGGATTACAATCATAACCTGGCATGCTTCCTTAAACATTAATATGGATATCTTTTAGTGATACTATTGTGTGATAAAACAGTATGATCAAAAGGCAACTTGGGAAGGAAAGGGTTTATTTGGTTTAAAGATAGCCCAAGTCACACTCCATTAAAAGAAATCATGGTAGAAAATTAAAGTCAGCTGGAATGTGAAGGCAAGAGCTGATACAGACTCTGTCTGTATAAGCAGGGTGTGGGGGGGGTGCTTACTGTTTCCAGGATCACAAGCCCAGAGATAGAACCATCCACCAAGGACAGGGTTCACTCCACATCAACCACTAATTAAGCAAACTCCCTGCATCCAGGTTTAATGGAAAGACTTTTTATGAAGAGGTTTCTTTCATTTAAATTATTCTAGTCATATCCAGTTGCCCTAAAACAAGCTAGCACACTGAATTCTGGAGGTCAAACTCAAGAAGTCTTCTCACTTGCAAGGTGAGCATCTTACCAATTTAGCTTCCTTCCTACACTATGACCCTAGCTCCTTAGCATTAAGTGTATGATGTGGTTTAGGCAAGAGATATAGAGAAAGAAAGTATAGGGAGAGACTCCTAGATTTGGAGTGTAATGATGGGGGGAGAGGTATGTGGAAACATTGCACAGTGGAAGTTCCCTAGAATCTAAAAGGAAGAACCTAGTAAAAACTAGTAATGAGGATACAGAGCCTGAACTATCCATATTGTGTAACCAGATAGGTCTCCCAGTGGTGGAACTGGGATACCAACCCAGCCACACAGCCTTAATTTATAATGTGTCCTGCATTCAAATGAGCTTGGGAAATGGTGGTACAACATTGTGGGAGTGGCCAAATAATGACCGATCTAATCTGAAGCCCATGCCAAGAGAGGGAACTCATATCTGACATTGCCTAGATGACCAGAAACCAGGTTCTGGGTAGCCAAGACATCTAGGGCAGAACCAAACACTGTTGGAAAAAAAGATATCAATGAAATAATTCCTATTGATACTTCTATGCTCACATATTGGTGACTTGTACATATGTCATTAAAGAATCTTCTTCCAGAGGCAAAGCAGACCAGATGCTGAGACCTACAGCTAAACAGTAGGTGGACAGAGAGGCCAGGTTGGAGGTTTCCTCCCCTCAGAGTTTAAGGAATCCCTAGGAACAGGTGGAGGAGGAACTGTGGCGTCAGATGGATCAAAGATATAAGGAAATTAAGGCCCATGGAGTGTAGTAATTGGAGCGGCGGGGCCCCCAGCACCCCAGCCGCACCCCGGCCGCCTCCGGCTAGCTTATGCCCCGAAATAATTACACGGACACTGTGTTCATTTAATCACCGCTTGGCCCTTTAGCTCTAGCCCTTACTGGCTAATTCTGATATCCCGATCAACCCATCTCTAATAATCTGTGAGCACCGGTCTTAGTGAGCACCGGTCTTACCGGGAGTGTATCTTCCCAGGAGAGGGGAGCATGGCGTCTCTCTGAGGCATCTGCTCCCGAGAGCAGAGCTGTGGAGTCTGACCTCACTTCCTCTTCCTCCCAGCATTCTGCTCTGTTTACTCCTCCCTCCTGTTTTAACCTATCAGGGCAAGCAGCTTCTTTATTTAATTAACCAATGACCTTCCTCCATCAATGGAGTCAACTGATCAGGGCTCGTGGGTGCTCATAGGGACTGAAGTGGCAATAGCAGAGCCTGAATGGGTCTGTGCTAGGTCTTTTGACGTGTGTTTTATTTATTGTAATGTGACTATAAGGCGACTCCTAACAATGAGAGTGGTGTATCTCTGAAATATTTGCCTTCTCTTCAGAGCCTTTTCTTCCTACAAGTTGTTACCTTGATGTGAGAATTTGTTTCTGGTCTTAATGTTATACCTTGTTCAGTTGATTTTCCTGAGAGGCATGCTCTTTTCTTACATGAGACAGGGAGGCCGAAGTGTATCTGGGGAAAAGCATAGGTAGGTGTGGACCCTAGGAGGAGTGGAGAATTGCAAACGACAGTCAGGACGAACTATATAAGAGAGGAATAAATAAAAAATAAAATAAACCAGTAAACAAATAAAACAAAAAGACAGAATGAGGTATTTCTCAAACAAAGCTACCTGAAGAAAGAAATTACGTACCATTACTAGTGGAACTTAACTTGTAGGTGCAAAGACTATCTCAAAGAAGTACAAAGAGTAATAGTGACACATTCTAGAAAAAAAGCTATATGATCATTTAAATAGAGAAGCAAGAGTAGGCTATTACAACCCTTACATAAACGCTGAAGAAATTAGCACAGAAGAGTCATAGTTTAAAATGACAAATACTTCACATAGCATTTTCATAGCAAACACTGCTTATCCCTTCCACTGATGCCAATGGATTGTATCTCCAGGAAACAAATATTTTGAATTTTTATAATTCTTTTTAGACAAGTTGAAAATTTAACTAACTTTGTACCTGTCCAAATTTCTCAATTTAAAACTTATATTACTAATATTATGCATTTAATAAGGCTATTAATTAATCCAAATGTATTATGATTTGGTTGAGCTAAAAGTTACTAAGCCTATCTTTGGAATTTAGTTATTATATGAAAATTATACTAAAGTATATTCATGTACAACTTAATTTCTCCTTTACTCTCAACCTGTCAAAGTTTTCACTTGGTTACTATTTGAAGGGAGTTTAGGCTAGAATAGAATAATACATCATTAGGAAACTGAAATTGTTTCTGGGATTAATTAAAATTATAGTATAATTTGTAAGAAAAGCTTTTCATGGAGTTTAATGCATAGAATATCAGAGTAATTATTAGCATGTATTCTTGAGATTATATTCTAAAAAAATAGCATTGAAACAAAGTTCAAATGCAGCATATCCAGAAGAAATGTATATGTTAGGAGAACTTATATTGGAAAATTCTTTTAATTTCACCACTGAGCTGTTGATATGGTAAATGATGGTTGTATTTAATTTTGCATCAAAATTATTCTAATACAATAATCTAAAATTCCCATTTGGTTGATTAGCTACTGGCCAATCTAACTAATTTAATTTTTTTCATATTTAAAACTTTGGTTAGTAAACAGGAGAGGTTGCTCAGTGGGTAAGAACGTGTATTGCTCTTGTAGAAGTCCCAAATTCATTTGCCACCACTCACATCGGGTTTTTCACCGCTACCAATAAATCCAACTCTGATGGCTAAGCGGAAACACTCTCTGTACTTATTGAGGACCTGCATACTATAGTGCATACTCAGCACACATGTTCACATGGCCAATGATAAAATAAAGTGAAAGTGAATAAACAATCAAAGTCTGGAGATAGAAAGCATGACCTAAATCATGAAGGAATTGTGCGTAACTGAGGAAGACACCTGGTCAGCCATCCAGTCATCCTCATCAACTTAAATCATGAAACCCAATATGTACAAGTTCAACAGAATAACAATATATGGCTGTCTATTCTAAAAAAAAAAAGTTGTTCAGGTTCCAATACTCCCTCAGAATTTGTGCTAAATGTATAAAGGATTAGCTTCTTGAGGATATCTTTGTTATTCTCTGGCACATAAAAGAGGCAATAGTTAAAATATCATCTTCCAAGATATGTAGACTAAAAGCATCTTGACAATGAAGGGATTTATTTCCTATTGATCTAATGCATTCATTATTTACTTATTTTACTGAAAATATTTTTATACAATGTATCCTGACTCTGGTTTCCCCTCCCTATACTTCTTCTTCTTACTCACTACCTCTCCTCCTGTCTGTTTTCACCCCATATTTTAATTTTAGTTATTTTTCTTTTCTTTATATACAGTTCGGGTCCTTAGCATTCATATTATAACTTGCAGGTTTTTTAATGAAATTCCTGTGTATGTGAGCAAGTTTGTCTCCACCTCTATATATGGTTTTGTGTTTGTATGTGTGTGGTGTGTCTTTTCTTGTGCTCTCATGGTCATTTTGTACTACACAGATGTTTGTTTTTGACTTACCTTTTTATGCTAAATTATATAATTATCCCTTAATTTTCCATTTGCTTTTCAGTAATATAATGTATTTAAACAATTCTCAGAACTTTATTTTGTCCTTGAAATACTCAGATTTGGGTTCAAAAATCTTTATGTACCTTGGAATTGGTCAGGAATACTGGCTAATAATGACATAATATGATCTATTCCATTATTAGTTTATGTATCATTTCCCATGGATTTGTTTTTAATTGCTTTATTGCACAGTTATTCTATGCTCCCCTGATTGAAATTCATATGAGGTTGTCATGGATTATGGTAGTTACTTGCGGTAAAAAATGGGAAATATATATTCAGAAATATCCCTATGTAAATCCTGAGTATTAAAAATTAATTACAAAAATCAAAGCCCAGTGTGTATAAAAGGTAATTAACTGCTGACGGATTATGCAAGAAGGGTGTAATTAGTCCCTTGTAGTAAGCTTGAATTTAGAGACAAGCTTATGTCATATAAGGTAAGGATTAAACTGTCCTAATTATTAAAAATATGAAGATTTTATATGGATACTTCACTGTTAATTCTAGGAAAATCACAAAACTTAGCAATAATGTCCAACAGCCATATTAAATGCTGTATAATTAAAGTACTTTAATTGACAAAAGTATGCAAAACCTTCACTAAATATTGAAAATCTTTTTCAGTGTTTATAAATTGTAAGCATTAGACAATCGTTTCCAGAATTATGGTTGGTTCAAGATGTAAGGACTTTCTTCTGAAAAATAACACACAATGTTGACTAAAATATTTATGTGATTTTTGTCTGATTTTCTGAGCCCACGAGAATACTACAAAGCCAATGGGAAAGAAAGGTGGAATGTGCGCGTTTCTCATAAAGCACAGAGGCTAATATTGAGGGGAGCTATAAACTTTGAAACAGACCAGGCATTACACAACATTTGGAGCCTGTTCTAGACTCACCATACATATTAGACCCTCAACGTGTGGTCAACTAGGAAAAACACATATGTTTTAATCCTACCTTGTTGGCAGTGTTTTCAGAAATAGGAAGATCCAGTTGCTAAGAAAACTATGTCCTAATTAACAATAACCAAACAACAATTGCATCATGATTTTTTTTAATTTGGTATAAATCTGGATATAATAATCAGTAGACCCTTCTATGGAACTAAAATAGATGTGCATTGGGCCAAAAATATGATTCAAAGAGGACTATCTGAAATACAATTGTAAAGGAATATGTAAAAATTCATAAAACATAATTTAAATTCAATGTACCTTTTATGCATGCCATTTTTAAATTGCATTGCTATATTTATAATTAATGTCTGTTCATTATTCAAAAATTAAGTTAAATATTCACTGTCTTAATTATCCAAATTTTTTTTTATTTTTTTATTCATGAATCAAAGAAACTTTATCCAAATTCTTATTTAAATATATACTCCATAATAGATTCTATGGATTTTAGTATATTTCTTATATTAGGAGGGGCATAATTGAACAATTGTTTAAAATATATTAATAGTTATGTAATGAATGTAGAATATATACCATTGTTAGAATTTTAGTTTCTTACATTTGACAGATAATCAACATGATATTCTTTTCTATTATCAATATTGGTCTTGGTTATGGTTTCCTTTGGCCACATAAATTTGGGAAGGTTGAAAAACTATAAGCACCAAACTAAAGTTTTAAGAGATGTTAGGATGTTTTAGGTAATTACACTATGGTGCTGTGGTCTGGCATAAAATGTGTTAGTCTCAGGCTCTGTTCACAGGAGAATCTGAAAACAGTAAATCCAAAGTAAGTCAGAGTCACCTTTAGGATTCCAAGCAGAAATTTTACCCACTCAAGAGACTAATGAGTTAGCAAAAAATACTGCTTTTGAAAAACCTCAGCATTCAGAGATAATTTGTTTCACAACATCACTTCAGAGACCATTAATAACTAAGACATATTGGATCAATCAGAAGAAAGAGATTAATTTTTCCATTAGCATAAAATATTAAGCAAAGCTCTGCAGAGGTGATGACATCTCACCTGAACCTTGAAAAATGAGTTGACTTTGAACCTAAATTGCTTAACTCCTTGTCTCATATTTAGCTGTTCAATCAGGGTAATGGAGTATGAAAAACTATCGATGGGTACCTTAATTTATATTGGAAAAATTTTGAAGAAAATCTTTGGGCAGGCAGCATTGAAAGAACTCTGTGTAGTGAAGGGCAATACAAAAATGAATTTATTTCTTAATGAAAATCTAGTTTTGCAAAATAATTTTTTTAAGTTTTATTTTTATAGTGTACTACTCCTATAAATCCATTTGCTGTTTCTGTAGGCACATTGTAGAAAACTTTGAATGTATTTTGCATCACTTTGTCTGGATAAACCACCCCCAACATGCACACATGCACGAACACACACATGACACACACACACACACACACAGAGTCACACAAACACACATGCACACACAAATACACACACATTTATTTTTTTCTTGTAATACATATATAAAGTGCTCTTCACTCCTTTGTTTCATCAATCAGGAACATTCTCTAAAATGTGCAATATAAACATACACTTGTGTAAGTTTTGTTTAATTCCCAATGGCTTCTTAATAGGGATAAATTCTATCTGTGTTTATCTCAATTACAAAATGTTCATGGACAACCCTGAGCAAGAAGTCTATCAAAAAAGGATAGCAATGATATCAGTTGGAATTTGGTGTAGAAAACTTAGGATGAGAATTCTAGAGAATTCATTATTATTTCAATAGATCTGCATTCAGATTAAATAAGATGTAGAGGAGTCAAAACAGACATTTCATGTAGTGGTAACTCTTTTTATGTTTCCAATAATTGATAAAATATAAGGTCATTAAGAAAAGAGATGGGCATACGTAGCTTTTTTTCCTGCTAATCTGATTAACTAAAATCTACACAGGACACAATTTATTCTGTAAAAGTAAGGGTTTTTTAAAAAAAATCAATTCATCATTCTAGAGTGTTCTATTGTTTAAACAACTGGCTTGTTCAAGTGTGGTTCCAACAGCCAGTCATTTTAGTTCACATGTTAAATGCTTCTGTCATCAAAGCACCAGATATGTTTTGTCGATTGTTTTGAAAACTTAAAGCATTAAATGAATCTCACATATGCAGAAATTCAGAAAAATATATAAAATTTCATTGTAGTGAATATTTTTTTTAATTTTATTCTCTTATTAAAACATGTAAGGTCTACTGAACGACATTACTATGTCATATTCAGAGGCTCAAAATCATAGCTCATGTTCTATAAGATCAGACACCCTTTTATGGCCTCTTTGAGAACCTCCATTTCCATGAATATACTCCTACATAATATAGATAAAATATATGTCATTAAAATAATAAAATTTATCTGCTAATTACATAAAACACAAAAGACAATTAACAAAAAAAAGAGATAACATAAAAGTCAAAAGCATTTCATAGACCTGAAAATGTGGGCTATCATGGGACAATTATGTAAAGGTAGAATGTATATGAAAAGAGATGTATAGAAGTTGATATTATAGGTTGTAGCCATACTTTCTGGGTTTTGGTCAAAAGAATAATCCCTATTATATTTTATGCTTCTCCTTTTTTATTATACATAAATATACAATGACAATCATTGTGATAATGTAATTGAAATACATAACATGTAATGACCTATAATGGCAGTTTATGAAATATTTAAGTAACAAAAATAATTTATGTAAATACTAAGCATGTTGTATTTGAATATGTATTTATACTGTGCAATCATTATATCAGTGCAGTCAATATATTCATCTTAATGTCCTCACTTTATATTTGAAAATAAGAAAGAGTCCCTCTACACTAATGTCTTGATTTTAGTTTTCTTACCTTAAATCTAAAATAAAAGCAATTTTGTGATTTTATTCCCTAAATCTGTTTTAATTCATTACACTACATTGCAATTGAAGATAATTCACTTTGTAGAGACAAGCTAGAGCCTGACTCTAGGTTAAACCTACCGAATGAACAATAACTTAGAATCACCATTACCTGACTTATACAACAGCACTGTACTTACACAGACATGGCATTCACATAGAGTGTGTTTTGCCACTCACTGAAGTGTAATAACAGAACTAAGTTTAATTATAGACAAAAGTTGTTGCTTTTCTGAACAATTTATTTTATACTTGACAAAATTAATATTTAAAAATATAAAGTTTGAATTTTTGAGATTGCAGATGCTTAAACTTTGCCCTAAAAGTTTATTTTCTATTCTCCCTCAGGAAAAAAAAAAAGTCAAACACGCCTTCCTAAAACTGAAAGTAAAATAAAGTCTTATCTTTCACCAGTAGATGAATATTATCTTAGATCATTTTGTTGAATAAGACTCTTAAGTATTTGTCATTCAGCTTCCAATTAAAAGGAAACTCCCCATGGGATGCCTGAGTGTCTTGTTAAAACTAAATCTCTCCTGGCTGTTTGCATTTACTCTTCACTGAGTCATAGATATAATAAGATTGCTTGCTGCTGTGAAGCGGCAATTTCTAAACAACCTCAGTAAAACAGCAATCAGAAAGTCTTATTTTGA
Source organism: Microtus ochrogaster (assembly GCF_000317375.1). Lineage (NCBI taxonomy): Eukaryota > Metazoa > Chordata > Mammalia > Rodentia > Cricetidae > Microtus > Microtus ochrogaster. Next base: position 5,990,401 of record NC_022029.1, read on the forward strand.
CAACGGAATCCAATCAGCATACATATATCAAGTAATTAATATCATTCTTTGATTTAGTTTATACTTTGTAAAATCTACACAAAAGACATATGGAACATTGATTTGTGAACAACTCAAAGCCCTTTTCATATTCCACAATAAAAGATTTATTTTTGGTGCTAAAGAAATGGCCTAGCAGTTGATGGCACTTGTTCTTTCAGAGGACAAGGGTTTGATTCACAACATATACAGCATATAACAATCATCTGGGTTACAGAGTATCTGATGCTCTTTGGACCTACCTAAAATCCAATCAGATATGTTCCACAAATGTCCATGTAAGCAGAACACTCATAACAATAAAACAACTCTCATGTGGCTGCTAAAGACTTGAACTTATGCTTCTGGTCTCAAGCACTTTATCCCCTCAACTATATCCCAGTTACTACTCTCTTTTCTTTAACCTCAGTTTTATTTTTATATAAATTGGATAAATCTATTATGGGTGAGAATTTTTTAAAAGATTTACTCCAATACAATAAATTGAACACTTAAAAACAAATCATTTTGTCAGTCATTTGTTTGATGACATACAAAGTACCAACTTATTCCAAATAATATTTCATCAAAATGTAACAATGTGACCATGTGGCACATTTAAATTCAACAAAAAAATTTGAGGGTAGACCCTGCAGGAGATGTGATCATTTGATGTTTCCAAGACACCAGGAGCACAAATGACCCAAAGGTTCATGCATAATTCCACTGGCCTCTTGTTGCATTCAGTTGTATGAAAGTAATTTTGGATCATGTAGTTTAATTGCAAATATCCCAATGTAGAAATAATCAAAATACCTATGTTTCATATTGTAGTAGATTCCAGATTATATAAGTACAAACATATTAGCTGAACAGGGGCTAATAGCTATGGTGAAGTGCTAGATTCAAATTTCTGAGTTAAAATTCTTATGAATATGCTTATCTTCCCCATGGCATTCTACTTGAATCTCACAGTTAGTTTATTACTACTTAACAGCAGGAAACTCTCTAGACTTCAACTTTGTGAAGGAATGAAGGGATGAAACAGATTATCTTCCAGAAATGAGATCATTATAAAATTTTGTTTTAATATTTTATCTTGATTTAGATTAACATGTTAAGCTCTATGTAAATTGAAAAACAAAAGATCATAGTATGAGGAACACTACCAGACACGTTTAGAGACAATATTTTATTCTATAGTCATTTATAGAGTTCCACAATGACATGCAGGTAGGAAGTATTTTTGTTTATGTTTATTTTTTATAATTACATCATTTAAATCTTTAATTGACACATAATTAATATTACAGACTTGCATTTGAAATGTGAATACAAGATTTTTTTACTTCTCCACTACTGAAATGCAAACATCAGCATGTAGATGTGACGTTTGGTTTGTGTTTTTTTTGCTTAACTTTGCTTTGTGAGACAAGATTTCTCCGCAGAACAGCTCTCACTGTCTTGGAACTCGCTCTTCAGACCAGGCTGTCCTTGAATCACAGAGCCCTACCTATCTCTGCCCCTTGAGTGCTAAGATTAAAGGTGAGAGGCATTACTAATCAGCTAAGTAAATAGATTTTAACTAGTGTATTCATCATCATCTTTCTTCAGTGTCTTATGATTTTCATTGTAGAGGTGACACATACTCATCACCATGACCTCTGCCCTGCTTTCACTACTATGATACAGTGAATGCTTAGAAACTGAGATAGAAGCCTCCCACACTGCCAAAGCTAATTAATACACTACTCAGTGTAGAAAAGTGAAGCAAACACCCTCTAACTACTGTGTGAGACAATTTGATCAAAATGAATTAACATTTTAAATGCATAACCTGAATGGACAAAACTTTGAGCAGGGCACAATCAGAAGACAATGTGATTTGCTCTTGTTTGTTTTGTTGTTGCTGTGCTATTTCTGTTAGTTTCAGATTTACACAAAAAAAGAAACTCACAAGAAGCAAAAGATATAATTCAAAAGAGATTCAGCTTGACTAAAAAGATACCCTTTAGCAAAGGAAACCATAAAGAAAATTAAAACTTTCAAATTGGGAAAAATATTTTAAAATTAATTATATAAAATAATTGATACCCAGAATACATAACAGGAAAAACTAAATAGAAAATATCCACTGCATGTCAAAACAAGTGATCTGAAAAGCTATTTTCCAAAACAAAAACACACTAATGCTAAGAGACCATGAAAAGCTGGTCAAAGGATTAATCGTTAAGAAGATTCTAACACAGAGTTTGTGGATGGCAATCTTTTGTGGGACTTTCTCTTGGACCATAACAACACTGCTAAAGTGGCTAAGAACCTAAGACTAAATAGGTCATTGACTCAGGGAAAATCCTACTGTCATTCTTATTATGCTAAATGAACCTAACAATGGAATGGCTACTAATAACATATTGCTAAAACCATAGATCAGTGCATTGCTCATCAGAGATGCATAGTCTTACAGCAGATGAATGTTAGGCTTCAGAGTCACAACAGGAGAATGTTCAGACAGGGAGAGACTTTGAGGTAGCAAGTCCTAAACGAGGTGTCTTTATGACTCCCCTCCTCTCACACCTCAAAGATCTACGCAGAAGAGGAAAATGTATTGTACAGCAGTGGTGTGGATGAGAGTAAAAATATTTTATCAGATATACTTAAAACATCAAAATATTCACGAAAGAATGTCATTTTCAAAATGTACAACCATTTGTATTAAATATAAAAGGAGATCAGCAGAAATAAACAAACTGACTCCATGAACTAGTAGTAAAATTTTTATTTCCTGTACAGTAGTAATAAAGTGGTCCTTGTTCAAAACACAATTTAGAATAATTGGATATGCATCAGATCTTTTATTCATTGCGATTATATACTATTCAGTCAAAGTGTTTACATTGAACTGTATATATCATATCCTTCAATCTAACTAACCAGCTGCATACACAAAATTAAATATGGCTAGGTGGTCATATTTAGGAGAATGGTTGTTAATTTGTTAATGTAGTTCTCCATGGTTGGGAGTATGAAATAATTGCTATTGTAAAGAATGAGCTCATAAAATGTTTCATGCCACTTTTATTTCTTGTAAAACAAACTTAAAGATCTGTAATCTATTTACCTTTTAAATTTTAGTAAAAGAAATAAAGTACAGAGTGAGCAGGCACAGTTGACCTTTGGGAAGTGCAAGCTGTTCCCATAGAGCAAGTCAAGGGGATGCGGCAGGAAACCACGAGTCTATAAAAGCTGTACTGCTCAAACCTCTGTGGGATTGCACTGAACGCAAACATCTTCACTCCACACCACACAGCATTTCATGGAACCGCATCCTGTGCTGGAGAAGCCAGGTGCAGGTGCTATGCTATCATGATTGACAGAGACCTCACACTCAGAGTTTGTCAATTTCTTACAGACATACGGAGAGGAGGCAGGAACAAGACAGAAATCTTAACAGCTTCTATCAGACATATTTTCATTTTAGATGAAGGAAAATTCTCCCAATTTTGTGCCATTCTTTTGTCAAGTCTACAAAATTACATAGAATTTTATGAATATTTTTAAGTATACAGTTTTATAAATATTTAATATTCTACTAATTTGATTTTAAATGTGAAGTTTTCCGTGGTTATATTTTGTTACATTTTGTTAAAAGGTAAACTTTAAACATTTTTAGAATGATTTTATGAAGGAGTTTATTGTATGGAAAACAAAATGGTTCAGAACTCAAAAGTGACACATTGCAAAACTTCTTTGAGAATTGAAAACAGTGGTTAAAACTTTCCTCTAAAAATATAAGGTTGCTTCACATTTTCATCATCATGAATATTTATGAGTATTTTACATAATTTTTAATGTTTCAATTAAATATTGGGGTGAATTGTACATATCAATGAAATTGGAGTGTGTAAATGGCCCAAAATGTTCATGAATTCATAGCAAACACATAAGGCAACAGTCAAGGGTACTGATGAATGTTAGGCCTGAGAGGTAACCTTCATCAAGACGTCCATGTAAGAATTGTTTCATGGCCAGGCGGTGGCGGCGCACGCCTTTAATCCCAGCACTCGGGTGGCAGAGGCAGGCGGATCTCTGTGAGTTCGAGGCCAGCCCTGTCTACAGAGAGTTCCAGGACAGGATCCAAAGCCACAGAGAAACAGTGTCTCGAAAAAAAAAAAAAAGAATTGTTTCATGTGGGAAGAAAATCTTTGGAACGTCGACATTTTCCAAAAAGCATAAGTGGTATGTAAAAGACAAATATATCACTCATTTATAAGATCAAAAGAAGGCAAATAATGAAAGTAAGACCATATCATAACGTCATTGCAAAGGTATATATAGTGCATATCAATTGCAAAAGTGAAATCTTGATTACATTACATTATTTAAATTAAAATAATGTACACAATGTTGAGTGATCTATTCAAATATTTAAATAATTTAATTGATGAAACACGTAATTGAATATCTATTATTTAAGTTATCTATTATTTAAGTATGTTGTTTTAAATTTTTATGTAATTTAGTATTGTAAGTCAATAGGCATTCGTAATTCTCCCTTTCTTGCTTATAAAATGTCAGTCTTATGTTTATCATATTAATTATACCTGCTTGCATACTGTACCGCCCATGTGTACTATGTGACAATATGGTACTACTCATATATTGTGGCGCCTGCACTACAGGACCATTAGCTCTCTAGGCAAGGGCCTGGAGATTTAAACACACAAAAAAACACACACAGAGACATGGGTCATTCTTGAAACGGGAATGCCCCCCCCCTTATTTTATCCAGGGGCAGCATAAATAGCCACACCCCAGCCAAATGCACCAGAAACCACTCCCCTGCCAACAGGGACTCCTGAGGGCCTTGTGCTCAGAGCAGCTACAAGCATTCCAAGTTGTTTACCAGAAATTCAGGATCTGGGGAGTTCATAGCTCCCAACAGCATACTAAAGAAAAACTACAGAATGCTACTCTTGGAAAAATTGCAAGTAATAAAACAATGGTTGCCCAGAATAATAACATTAAAACACTAAAAAGAAAATTTTCTTTTTTTAAAAGAAAAAAATTTTTTTTTTAAGTGTGAAATAGTTAAATACTCCCCAACATAAAAAGCAAATGTGCCTGCTGGGCGGTGGTGACACATGCCTTTTCCAGCACTGGGGAGGCAGAGGCAGGCAGATCTTTGTGAGCTCAAGGCCAACCTGGTCTCCAGGTTCCAAAGTTACAGAGAAACCCTGTATCCAAAAAAAAAAAAAAAAAAACACACACACACACACACACACACACACCTCCAAAAGCATCAGTATTATTCCAAGAAATCTATTCTGGTTATTAAACCATCCAAACGTGTACTGAGGATTCATTAGGATATCTAAATATTTTGCATAGTACATTAATTATTGTAAATCGTGACCACAGAGGTTTGTAGCTACTTTTATTATTTGTTACCTTATGAATTTAGAGATATTGCCACAAAAAGTTTAATTTTTAGAAATTATATAATTTATATAATTGAAGGCATGAAAAATGTATTTTGTAGGCTAATAATTTTTAAAATTTATTTCAAATTATTCTAGAATTTATTTGATGTTAATTCATTTGTGTACACATGTGTATGTCAAATAATGCCTGATATTATGTAAACTTTGTAGTACTGTGACTATATACCTAGGAAAAACAATTTATAAAAAATATATTTAAAATACATTTTTGATTTAAGAAACTTTAGAAGGATATTTGTTCAGGTTGCTTTGACTTTTGATAGCAGGGAACATCAGAGTAAAAAAAAATCATCTCGTGGCCACACACCTGAAGAAAAGTGACTATTTCCTTCCCTGAACAGCTATGAATTACCAGTAGCTGCTTGCAAGCATGTGGGAACATGGGAGAACTCCTTCCTCTGTGCCGAAAAGTTTGTCTTGCTCTTGCACAGGTTTTGTGCCGGTAACTATTGCACTATTGCAGTGTCTGATTTATATTCCAATAGCTATGATAAAACCATCACTAAAAGCAACTTCAGTAAAAACGTTGATTGTTTTACCTTACACTTCAATTCCAGAATGGAGGTATATCAGGACAAGAATTCAAGCCAGAAACAAACCATAGGATATGGAAGTGTGCTGATTACCAGCTTGCTACCCATGGTTCGCTGAGCCTGCTTTCTCGTACTATCCAAGACCAACTATCCTGGCATGGCACCACCCGCAATGAGCTTGCCCTAACTAACATGAATCACTAATCAAGACCATTTATTAGAGGATTGCCTGTAGGCAAGGAATTATTGGCTCAATTGAGTTTCCCTCTTCCCCGGCTTCTCTCAAGTTGTCAAATCACCAACAGGACAGTGAGCTACTATGTTGGATAGTCTTGACACTTCTAAAAATAGCAACCAGAACACTTCCTTTGTTAGTATTCAGACGTCTGTACTGGCCTGACCTTGAGGTTCTGAGAGGGTGCAGCCTCAGCTGTAAGCACTAAGTGGGCCTGCTGTGCACATTGACTGCTTTCTCTTTTGTAAGGGCCCTAACCACATCCCATCTCTCTCTCTCTCCTCTCCTCTGTTCTTCTCTCATCTTTTCTCTTGTGCCTCTCCCGTCAGAGGCCAGTGTCCTCTCTCTCCTCCCCTCCCTTTTCTCTTGTTCCTCTCCCGTCAAAGGCCAGTGTCCTCTCTCTCCTCCCCTCCCTTTTCCACTCTTTTCTTCAATTAAAAAAAAAAAAAACAAAAAGCAGAAAAAAAAAAACCCTCTGTGTGAGTTCTGTCACATGTCATCTTTCTCTTGTGTGCAGTTTATTTTAAATTATAAACTTTTGAATTTCTGTAGATTTATTTATATATATTTTCCACCCTCTTTCTGAAAAGTCTCTTGCATCATGAGAAGTGATTGTTGATATAGATGTCTTAGCTATCATTGTGAGGCAACAATCTTGTTTTCCTCATATGAAATTTAGAACACAAAGCACACCCATTTCATAGATATTCTTTCATAATTAAAGAAATAGTTCTTTCATAATTAATTAATTCTTTATTAATCTATCCATTTGGATGACTTCCTTTGACAGCTTCCAAAATATATACTGTTTCTTGTCAAGATATTATATTTTCTCACAAAATGTAAATTACTTATTTTCTAGCTTTCTGTGAATCTATATAAAATTTGAATTGATTTTTATCAATAATAAGGTAAAATCTATTTATATGGGTGATATCCTCTTGAGATTTTACATAAAAATATTTTACTTTAGTGACAAAATCTTGTTATTCATCAAAATTGCTACCTAGTTTCACTACAAATTAGATTCCGTAGAGACACATTCCAATAAAGGATGTAAACTTCAGCATAAAATAATAATAAATGTCATAAAAAATGTGAACTATTGGGCCCATTATCTCTAAGAAGTAAACTAATTTTTCATTTACATACTGATTTAGAATACTCCTGGGGAAATAAGTCAGAAAATATTAACCAGATCTTTGAGAAGAGACAAAGTTGTATAGAATCCGGAGTTATAAATAAAAGAAAACTTCCAGGCCATTAATTTGCCCCCTATTTTTCCCACAAAATTTGTTATTTTACACAACCATTGAAAATGGGATGAAAAAACAGCTATATAACTGTAACTGAAAACATAATGATACTAAAATACTTAGCCTGATACTAAGAAGAGAAATGTAGCAAAATTTACCTGTTCTCAAGAGGTCTGTTCAGTATTATTTAAGGATGAAGTTGTGGAGAGATCCAGTAGGAAGAAAGAAAGAGGAAGAACAGAATGTGAATGAAGGAAACAAAGAAAGGGAAGAAATTTGGAAAATGAAGAATACAGTTGTCTTTATTTCATATGGTGCATTACTTCCCACTGAAATTCTTAATTTGACACGTTTACACACCAGTAGTAATGCATTCAATCAACTATTGATCAATATCCAAGGCAAAAATTAAAGTCAACTCTCCAGCTATAAGCCAGCAATAATCAATCTGGAAAATATGGTTTTAAAAGCTGTTTATACTAAAGCTAAATGAATGCATAGACTAATAATTTTATAGAACGTAAAAGTGTGTTAAGGCAAACAAATGCAGTGAAATATGGACATTTATTTCTCTTCAGGATAAAGAAGAGAGAAAATAATTCCTCAATTTAATATAACATAACTAAAAATAAAAAGGGAAAATTTTTTTTCAAGTTAAAAGCCTATTGTTTATCATGAAGGCAATGCCATACAAAAATTAAAGAAAATATTTTAATAATAAAAATGTAAGCATAGTGGGGAATATCCTAGCAAATGATTCAAATCAAATTCATCCTGACTATATAAAATATGGCTTGTTAAATTTCAGTTGATTTTAAGTTCCAAAACTCTTTTCCTTTGCCCAAGTTCCTTGAGTCACAGTAATCGACAACCAAGTCTTGCCTGTACTCATCACAGACAATAAATAAAAAGGAAATAAATAAAAAGGACAGACACTAAAGCAAATTTTACCAATTTTATCACAGTAATGATAAATTCTTAGTTCTATGGAAAGCAGAATGATAGTCTCTTAAGCTTTGTTATGTTTGAAGTATTGTAGACTTCAATGAATTCTATCTTTATTCACAGGGAGGTTTATGAGAATTGGGGACTGGAGAGAGAGAGAGAGAGAGAGAGAGAGAGAGAGAGAGAGAATTTGATGTAACAACTTTTGCTAACTCAATTGAATTACTGTCTGATGTGTTATTCTTTCCTTGGTGCCAAATTCAGGAAATTTTGATTAGAATATCTCAACTATTCTTAATAGTTCACATTAGTTTTTAGCAAAACTTCTCTCACAGTCAGGTCCCTGCCATCATTTAAAAAGCTCCAAATGGCTATAATCATCCTAAATAAGAAAAGGACTCAAGCCCAGAATGATACATTAATACCTACTGTGACTCCTATTGGCATAGAGGGTTATGGTTTCTATCTCTCTGGAAACCCCCCTCTTTTTTTGTATTATACAAGGGGCTCTGTTACTTCTCTATTATTAGGATGAGACCAAGATAATTTAGAGAAAAAGGAGAGTGTGTTGGAATTTTGAATCCTATCTCCAGTAAGACATCTCCTCCAATAAGGTCAGACCTCCTAACCTTTACCAAACAGTTATAGTTATGCCAACTAGGATCCAAATGTTCAAATATATGAGGATGTGGTCCATTTGGATTCAAACAGCCACAATATTGCAGTGGATAATGTGATGCTTTTAATATGCCTTGTTGGGTGACATTATTACTAGTGCTAAAGGAACACACATTTACTCACCCCAGATTTAGAACTGTTAACACACCAAAGAATAGAGAATGCCAACGCCCAGGAAGTGGGCCAAACAGTTTTAATGGAGTTCCATACAGTAATGTGTATGTGTGGATACAAACAGACATACATGACTCAAAGGCAGCTGCAGCACCAAAGTCCACTGCAAAAAAATGTGACAGCTCAAAAATCTGGAAATATAAAACAAACTGCGCAACCTTGAAGCAGTTGAACAGGTTATATAGTATCCTTCACAGGTGGTACAGTTGGTCTAAGTCTCTTCCAGGGTCCTCAGATGGTCTTTGCTTCTTTCAGGCTTCTTAGCCTGTCTGTTCCTTTCATGCTCCCTGTTCTGAAATACTTCTAAGCAACTCAGCTTCTCTGAATATCTTCTAAACACTACAGCTTGACTGAGATCTTTCGTGCAGTTTGTCGTGTCTGAGACAGTCTCTCAGGGGGTCAGTACAACAATATTATTGGTGAAGGAGGAGCTTAGTGAATCTGATCAGTGTCAGAGGTTTCATAAAGCTACGTTGAGACAGCTATTTTCTTCCTTAGATGGATTTAATGAATAGATAGATGATGAGTACAGACAGACAGATTGATAAATACAAGATAGATAAATAGATGTATAGAAGATAAATAGATGATAGATGATAGATAGAAAGATGATTGATAGATAGATAGATAGATAGATAGATAGATAGATAGATAGATAGATGATAGATAGATGATAGATAGATAGATAGATAGATAGATAGATAGATAGATAGATAGATAGATAGATGATAGATAGATGATAGATAGGTAGATAGATAGATAGATAGATAGATGATAGATAGATAGACAGATAGACAGATAGACAGATAGACAGACATAGACAGATATGTAGAAATTAGGTAGATTATGGATACTTCATCTCAGACTGTCTTTAGAATCACTATGTAGTCAAAACTGATTTTCATTTTCTAATACATCTGCTTCAGCTTCCTGAGTATTAGAGTTAAGGTTTTTGCTCCCACACTTGGTTTTATACTGCATTTGTGACAAAACCCAGGAATTACTGAAGCTAAGTGAATACTCTACAAACACAGCCAGGATATTCCTTCTAAACTTTGAATGTCCATATTCTATTGCGGTTATTAACTCTAACACTAGATAATTTGCAGAGTATATTGAAGTTTGGAAATACTTTCATGTATGTCTTTATAGAACAAATTTAAATTACTTAAAATAATAGTTTGGTTGAGAAAAAAATGAAAGTGTTTGCATAGTGATCTTGAAAATATATTTAGGAACAAGCAGAAAGGACTATTATCACAAATATGTAAGTAGTTAATATATAATAATGAATTATAACATCTATAAATATCTTAATTTTGTTCATGCTTTCTATTTTGACCTCGCTGGAGCCACTATAGCATAATTTTATTGGCTTCTTTAACTAAACCACATACTTTTCTAAGATTTGTTGAATAAAACAAATGATATACTGATGCTCAAAATAGAATAAATTATTGTATCATGTCAACAATAAAAACACTGGAACTTACTATCTGATAGATACATGTATAGATGTTTGGGAAGCACATTCAGTTATAGTTTATATTCAAATTTTCTTAATCTGTTAAACATAAATTCAAAACAAACAAGGATATAGCATGTTTATGGATTGCTCTTCTTATAATATGCACAGAATCTGATAATTTTTCACTCTCAAGATGGGACTTTCCAGGAAAGCTCCCTGTATTTCCAAGTATTCAGGAAACTTGAATTATGTTTCTGGACTCTATCCAAATGTTACAATATACTTAATAGAGTGAAGAAATATCTCTGTACACACACACACGTGCACACATGTACACACACACACACACTTCTGAAATTAGCAACTTTCTTCATTATACCAAAAAGGTTGAATATCAACAGACTGATAAAAATGTATTTATTAAATATGGTTAATGAACATTAAATAGAATTTTAATAAAAATTGTACTATTTAATGTTGCATTAATTTAACTCAGTAAGCCAAATTCTTGGCTTTCTAAACATTTGTTGGACACACTATACCTAAGAAAACCATATATGAAAATAGAAGACAATTAAGGTAATCATCAATTTGATTTTCTGTTGAGGTGTTTGATTCATCAGAAGTTCATTCTTAATCACATTCAACTTCTTTTGTGTGGCCATTGAATACATACTTTTTTAAAGGAGAAATTACATTTCAAAAGACTATATTTATGTACATATACACATACCTTAAGGTGATTTTTTAAAAAGCAACCCACAAAATATTATATTTCAAAATAACACTATACCTTGAGAGACAAATGAATAGTTGTAGATATTTAAAAATATCTACTATTTCCACTTTGAAATCCTGACTGAAAAAGTCACTTTAATGTGTGATGAAATAAAATTGCTTCCTTTCCTCTTGAGCTTAGTTTACATAATTTAAACATCAATTCCTCTCCAATCTGTAATCCCAGAAATACGTTTCATTAGAGTCAAATGCAGTAATGTTGGGAGGAGGGCTGAGCTAACAGCTAATGTAAAATGCACCTGATGAAGAACTTTCATAATTGCTACTCATGCCCTGGAGGAGACAAGTTGTCAGATCATGAAATCTTTGGAAAAAGAGATAAAGAGAGAAGGAAGTGATAACACTGTCAAACATATCCTTCTGCAAGTTTATTGCTTCATTTTACCCTTCCAAAAAATAAAAGCAATACGGAACACCTTTGAAAGCTTTTGTAGACAGCGAAATTTTAAAAGTTCAGCAGAGGTTGATGATATCTAATGATTTTGTTATTTACTAAAACAAAACACTATTTCAATATAAAAATAAGCAGAACTATTTTTACAATTTTCAATAAAGTTAGCAAGTGTCAAAAGAATGTTTGTCAGAGGTTATAGTTTATCAAGTAATTATTTCCCAAATATTCTAATATAGTAGATATTTATTAAATATGGCAGTAAAGTATAACATTTCATATTTTATATTATTTTTATGTCTTACTTATAAAAGCTTCTATAGATTTTTAAATGCATATATAGGAATTTGATCAAAGAATAAATAAACAAGAAATAAATAAACATTTTAATTTATCATTTACAGAACAGGAGCGATTATAGAAAATGAGATACATAATTCAATTTAGTTTGAATAATTTTGAAGAATCTCTTATGAGAGCACACTGTATTTGTGCTGCCTCTACCCTTCCCTCTCCCTACTCCAACTCCTCCCCTGCCCACCTTACACTCTTCCTTTCATGATTTCTTTTTTTTTCACTTTTTATTAATTTATCTTTCTTTTTTTCTGTTTTTCTTTCATTACTTAAAAAAAATACTAATCCAAATTCTCACTTCCTCCCCTTCTCCCAATTCCCTCCCACTCTCTCCACACACCCTTCTTCCCACTCCCCTCCAATCTTTTTGTTTTGTTTTGTTTTTCTTTTTTTTTTATTGAGAAAAAAAAATTTCCGCCTCCTCCCAGCCACCCACTCCTCCCCCCTCCCCCCACTCCTCTCCCCCTCCCTCTCGAGTCTGAAGAGCAGTCAGGGTTCCCTGCCCTGTGGAAAGTCCAAAGTCCTCCCCCCTCCATCCTGGTCTAGGAAGGTGAACATCCAAACTGGCTAGGCCCCCACAAAGCCAGAACAAGAAGTAGGATCAAAACCCAGTGCCATTGTCCTTGGCTTCTCAGCAACCCTCATTGTCTGCCATATTCAGAGAGTCCGGTTTTATCCCGTGCTTTTTCAGTCACAATCCAGCTGGCCTTGGTGAGCTCCCAATAGATCAGCCCCACTGTCTCCGTGGGTGGGTGCACCCCTCTTGGTCCTGACTTCCTTGCTCATCTTCTCCCTCCTTCTGTTCCTCATTGGGACTTTGGGAGCTCAGTCCAGTGTTCCAGTGTGGGTCTCTGTCTCTATCTCCATCCATCGCCAGATGAAGGTTCTATGGTGATATGCAAAATATTCATCAGTATGGCTATAGCCATACCACCCTGAATGCACCCGATCTTGTCCCCTCCAATCTTAAGAGAGCACAAGGCACTCTGCCCTGTAGAAAGTCCAAGGCCCTCCCCACCACATCCAGGTTGAGCATGGTGATATTTAAGATAATCATCAGTCTGACTATGAGGCAAGGCCAGTTCAGGCACCCTCTCTATTGCTTAGGGTCTTAGCTGGGGTCATCCTTGGATTCCTGGGAATTTTTCTAAAGCCAGTTTTCTTGCTAACCCCAAAATGGCTGCCACAATCAAGATAGCTCTTTCCTTGCTCTCATATCTCTCCTTCCTGCATCTCTACTATCCCATTTCCTCAAGCTTTCCCCAACCCTCGCCTTCTCCCCTCCTCTTCTCCTTCTTCCCTCCCTTCTATACCCCACTCCTATACTCCTCAGCATGTTTTCCTGGAGTAACTTCTACTTTCTTAATTTTAAAAAGCAATAGTATTCTGTATATTTTAATGGGAGTTTTATAAGTTTAAAAACTTCCTTCATAAATCATATTTTATCATATTCATTGTTCCCACTCCCCCAAGATTCACCTCCTCCTTTCTCACATACCAACCCAGGTCTGTATCCATATTAAAAACAAACAAACAAAAAGCAAAAGCAAATAAAAAATTGTCCCGAATCCATCAGTGCACTTTGAACTACATTTACAGTCTATATGAAGGGAAACTGACTCTTCCCCCTCCCAGACCAGGCTATCAAGTGAAAGACACCATATACTAGAGTTTGGACTTCGTGGCCAACTCTGCTGGCATTTGTTTCACTTGGGTGTTATTCTTATCCTCTACCCAGGCGACTGTGTTCATGTTCTCCCTCATTTATAAATCACAACTTAAATTAAAATGATATAAAACAAAACTATCTTATTAAAATCAGTCAAAACAGACCAACGGAAAGAAAAGAACCCAAGAGAAGGCACAAGAGTGAGAAACTGTTTCACACACTCAGGGATCCCATAAAGAATAATAAACTAGAAGCCATAGTATAATCACAGAGTAGCAGGTGCAGATGCATGCAGACCTGTGCATGCTGCTTCAATCTCTGTGAGTCCATGTGAAATTTGCTCGTGTTGATTTAGAGGGCTTGCTTTCTGGGCGTCCTCCATTCCCTTTGGTTCTCACATTCAGAATAATTATCATAAAATGTTACTTAATTTCACACAAACTATTAAGTCATATTGAAACCTCTGCATGAATAAACACAGATATGTCCCTAAAAAACTATTAGGATTTCAAATAATCATATCAACAAAGAAAACAAATTTGATAAATAAGAGAAGGTAAAGCATTTGTGATTTACAAAGAAATCCCTCCAAAGTGAAAGTAATAGAATTATATTGAAAACTGAGAAGAAAGAATCAAGATTTGCATGCTTTTATGCTGGACTATCTAAGTAGAATAGATTCAATCACAAAATAATTGTTATGGTATATAATATACTTCATAGCTTGATGGCACTTACTATAGCTCCTAAAGTACCAAGATTAATAATGAGCAAAAGAAATGAGGGCATAAAAATCCCATCAGGTGATATTAATAACTTCCCTTTAGCTTGTTGCCTTTTTCCTGTCAACACCATTGTCAGAGATCTTACTGTCATGCATCTTTGTCTGTTATTGTTTTCCTATTATTATGATGTATAGATTTAATCACATTAGAAAAGACTATCACATTAAGAAAGAAGTGTATTAATGTTGCATCAACAACATTTTAAATATTAAAATGGTCCCTTGGAGATGAAGCAATAATTTTCAAGTTTATTCCTTGTATTATGGCCAGTTATTTTACATTCCTTCCCTCTAATTTTACATAGTCAGTTACTCTATTCAGCACACGTCTGCAGAGCAACAATTGATGCAATGGATATACATTTTAAGAAAGGATTTTGTTAGATTGGCTTACATAATAGAGACCAAAAATATCCATGTACACACTCTACGGCTCAGAGCCCAGGGGCTGCCTCAGATCATGAGGCTGCATACTTCAGGAGGCTTAGTCTGTTGCTCAGCATCAGTCCAACTGAGACCTATGCAGCGTGTTCTTGGTGAAGAACAGCAGCAACAACAGTGGTTGTTGCAGTTCAACAGAAAAGAGAGGTTCACATGCAAGCAGTTGTGTACATATTCCATGGGGTCTCTTTTATCTGGGCCACCCTGCCATCCCAATCCATGAAGGGGGCACTTCTCTTCCTCTTCCTAGATACTTCCTCACAGAGGTAGTCACACATGTGGTCCAGTTTACTCCAGATCTACTCCCTTTGATAAACCATGACAACTACTTGAAAGGTTTCAATTTTTTTTTTTGAGACAGGGTTTCTCTGTAGCTTTGGCACCTGTCCTGGAGCTAGCTCTTGTAGACCAGACTGGCCTCGAACTCACCGAGATCCGCCTGCCTCTGCCTCCCCAGTGTTGGGATTAAAGGCGTGCGCCACCACTGCCCAGCCAAAGGATACAATTTTTAAAAGGAAGTTAAACTTGCATATAGTTTACAAAAGATTTAGTTCTACTTTCTAATTTGTGACAGCTTTATCTAAAATTTATAAACAAATATTTGGGGACTTTTTTATCAAAAATAAAATTTGACTTAGTGTTTGATATGAAATGAGGTATCTTGCTGAAAAGTAGGTTATTATTGCGGCCATTTGGCAGTCTGCTAAATGATGAAGCTCTAAACAAAACTTCAGGTCTTGAGTGCATTACTTAGTCCTAAAGGATATTTAATGTAGGAAATGTGGCAGTTAGCTGTTGAAACACAACTTTTTAATGAGCTCACTTTTAGTTCTCTTTGGTTTTATTGCTATTAAAAATGTTGAATTTATGATAGTTTCAAAAATATTATTCCTGCTGTGTATTATAAGTAGAAATTACTTTAGTCTGAGCAAGAGAGCTAACTTTACTAAATTAGTTAATTGGGATCTAGTAGACCCAATTTGGATATGAAAATGATTATTATTTACATATATGCTATACAAAAGTAAACCTAATTATTTTTTAATTACTAAAGGAAAATAAATATATCTATTCATACTTATTTTAACAGGAAAACAATTATCTTATGCATACAGTATTTAACTGTGTTCTTCCATAAGAACTACAGGCATGGTAAAATTGCTTATGAAATACTATTTCAAAAGAAATTCAGAGTCAGAAAAGTCAATCCAGGAGACATGGGCAGTAAATTAAATGTGTTTAAACTCCTAGCTTCAGTTCAGTAGAAAAATGTTAGCACGGTATTTGACAAATCAGTGCAATTTCTTGTAGTACCATCCTGTAATTCTTAGGTTCTGCCTAATTCTTATTATTCAAGTTTGCACTTTATCATTATACATACTTTATATGAAGAATGGTATTTGTAAAATTCATAGTTCTACTTATGAAATAGATATGAAAATGTTTGAAAGAATGTATTATTAAACTAACACAGATAGTGGTTGCAGAGTTGGAATCTTACTCAGTATTAAAAGTAAATGGTATACAGTGTGTTCATGAAATTGTCCTATTTTTATAACTTTATTTTGAAACCATTGAGCGCTTATCTTCTGTGTGACCTTGAATCATTTGGCATGTTCTTTTTAATTTGAATTTGCATTCCTTTGCAAATTGCCTATATAAGTGCAAATGCCTATACACACTAGAGATTATCTCAATAATTTAAACTTAAGCATTGTATTTTAGAGTCATATTAAACAGTAATGATTCATTTTGAATGCATATGTGTACATATACACATGTACACACACACACATACTCATGCCTTACAAGTGACAGAACAAATTCTGGGAGTCAGTTCTATACTTCCATTGTGAACTTTGGTGATAGAATGGAAAGCATTTAAAAGATAATAAATCTTTAGTTTTACATAAATTTTACAATTAATGTACACTAATAGGATTAATATAAATGAGCAAGAGCAGACACAGTTCTTCACACTGCCCATAATTCATTAACTATGTGTTACGAGCTTATCTAAGTTCATTTTAATATCCTTATTTTCTTATTCGGGACAATTACACACATTTGCATAATACATTCTAGTGGCACTCATTCCTTTGTTCGTTCTCATTCTTCTACCTCTCCATGCTCCTCTCTTCACCAAGTGCCAGCCCCACTTTTATACATTTGTTTTATTCTGTGGCCATTTGCATAGGCATCAATATGAAGCTATCATCTGCAACATGAGTGACTCATCCGTAAGCAGGTCACTGCAGACAAAGAACCTGGAATACCTTTTGACTCTCATTCTCACCTGAAGGTATATCTGGAGACTAGGTATCCCTTACAAACTCATGATAACATCGCTTATTTCAACGTGTCATCATTTCTTACCTGGGTTAAAGAGGGAATCTTGTATATGTCCTAATAATCTATCGTTAGTGTTCTTTCTTTATTGAAAAACTAATTGTGGTTCTGTGAAAATAGCAGTTCTATAAATTACCTATCAAAACCTGGTCCAACAACAAGCCACGTCCTGGAATCTTGCCTGGTTGTTACCTCAGTCATATCACTTCATTATAAGGTGATCTTTTCTAAAGTCTGTGTAGTGCGTTTATCTATCTCTTTCATTTTTTTCTCAAAACTATATACTTTCCAACTGGATTGTCCTTTAATAAACTGTCAATGATAAGAACAATAGTAAATTTTATATATATATATATATATATATATATATATTATATAATATATATATTTCTCCTTCAAAGAAGATATTAAAACAATGAAAATGTTAAAAAGTACAAATGCTGAAGTACTTATTTTTTATAAAAATAAATATTAAAAAGGAGCTTAATTAACTCAAAGAGGACTACTGTATTAAAATAAAATCAAAGAAACACAAAGATTAAGTAGAGGAAAAAGGAAGAATTGAGAGAGGGGAAACTATAATCTGAATATATTGTATGAAAACATATTTTCAATAAGAAAAAATAAAGAGAAAAAGAAAAATAAGAGGAGGATGAGGAGGAAAACAGGAAGACTGCAGAAGCAGCAGTAAGAAAGGAAGGAAAGAAATGAAGGAATGAGAGGGGAATAAGAAAAGAAAATTTACTGAATGAGGATTCCATACCTGGTAAGCATATGCTTGAAAATTCACAGAAAATTGTTGCCATTTTCAGATGAATGAAAACTAAGCAGCAACAAAACCATCTTTTATGAAGAGAATATTTGATTATAGAGAACTGACTTAATAGGAAATAGAAACTAAATAAAATGGAAATATAAAACTAAGTTTTTTTTCCTGGCTCAATTTAAGCATGCATTAATGTGGACATTGCCAAAGAGACAAAGATATAGATGTTGAAGTTTATCATGAGTAAAAGAGTAAAGACAATATATCCATTCTTCATCTCAGTTCACAATTCATAATTTTTATGGTAATTGATAGATGAAATGAAATTAAATATACACCAGCAACACTGGATGAATGGTGGTACATATGCATGATATATAAAATTTTAATATTTTATATTATTTTTTACGTTAAATCACCAGTTGGGTTGTAAAGAATTGTAGCACAGTTTTAGAAATGTTGAATGTTGAAGAATGACCTTTTAAAGATTCATGCTGGCTCATAAATCATATCCTAGTTAAAGAAACTTACCCTGGTTTTGAAACCAGAGCCAGTAGAAGAAACACACCCTGTCTCTGAGACCCAATCCAGAAAACAAAACACTTTAGCCCCAAATCCAGAACCAAAGACATCCACTCTGACTCTGAAACCAGTGCCAAAGAAACACACTTTAGCCCTAGAAGCAGAGCCAGTGAAAGAAATATTCCTTGGCCCCAAAACTAGAGTCAAGGAAACAAACAAACAAACAAACAAAAGACCAGTGAGAGAAACACAGTTTGGCCCTGAAATCAGCCTTCTCTGCGCCCAACCTACTAAAATAACCAATCCCTCTTCTCCCTGGGAAAACTCTGCCCCTAAGAAGCCCTATATAAGCCTTGCACCTCTTCAGTTTGCTGCTGTTCTTTCACCCTGGAAGAGGCAGCACTCTCCTGGATTCTTCCACTTTAATAAATTTCTTGAATGAGAACAAAAAAGAATCATGCAGCCCTCATTTCCTGAAACATTTTTCCAATGCTATGTTTTAAATAATTCATGGAAGTGGAATTCAGAAGTCAACAAGGAAATAACCACAAATATTCTTGATTGATCTTTGTGGCATCACGATCCCAGCATATCTTCATTAAACTGGCTCTGTGAACTTTTCACCCATATTCTGCATCACTAAGATATGAGTCCATGACACATTCTCAGAGTATTTTGTGACAATACTAACAAGTACAAGATTAAATGAAATATTTATTTTAGCCATAGAAGAAATACTGTAAACCACTTCACAGTTATGTGATGATGAGAAAAACAAATTCAATATGGGTGTATGAACTTTATATTTCTAGTTTTCTGGTTTATATAAAGTAGGAGAAAACTCATAAGATTTGATTTAAAACATTGAGAAAGTAGAAGGACAAATGCTAATTTGGTCTCTATTCAGACTTAAGAACATGAAAAAAAGTGAAATTATCTTCCGTTAGTTTGCTTCCTTCTCTTCTGTTTCTGTGTTTGTATTTCACACTATTTTATTTTATTCTATTATTGTGTTATACATACACTTTTGAATGTTAATCAGATAAATAAAATAAGGTCATGGGCACTGTGCCCCCTGCCACTTGGTCACGGTCTTACTCCTGTCAACTTGGCACCATTGTGCTTCCATGGTAAATGGCTCAGCTTCATATTGCTTACTCTAGTACTCTGATATTGACCAATGAGATGTAGTACTTATAATTTTTTATTGTTATGTACAGGAGACACTTTTTCCTTGTAATCATCTTCTACCTCTGATTTTTGAACCTTTCCATTTCCTATTCTACAGTTATCTCTAAGCTTGATAAGTGAAGTATATAGGACTTAGGTCTGGGCCCTTGCTTTTATATGTTTTGAATTAACTTTTAGTATGTATTTATTCATAAAATTGCCAACTGACTCTTAGTGATTTGGCTCTAATTTAGCTAGAGTTTTACTGGTATAAAGAGACAACATGATCATGCCAATTCTTATAAAAGAAACATTCAATTGGTGCTGACTTAGAGTTCAGAGGTTTCCATCATGGTGGGAAGCATTGTGGCATAGAGGCAGACATGGTGCTGGAGATGGAGCTGAGGATTCGACCTGTGGATCCACAGACAGCAATAAGTGTCTGTACTAGACCTGAATTGAGCATTTTAGACATCAAAACATGCCTTCTTGTGATGCACTTCCTCCTACAGCACTAAACCTACTACAACATGGCCACATGTACTAATAGAACCAGTCCCTATGAGTCTAGGGGAGCCATTTTTATTCAAACCACCAGAGCTTTATATTACTTGCTGTTTTAGAGTAGAGAAAATTATGTTTGCATCAGCCTAGATTTTATTAGAAATATTTTTCAGAAGCATTATGCTTTCCAGTAAGGTTGGTATGCAACTTTTATTTCAATCTTGCTTGCATATATATATATATATATATATATATATATATATATATATATATTATTTTCAAAATGAAAGGCAATTTCACAAACCTAATTGGTTAGTACATTGGATGATTGACAAAGGATTCATCATTTACATCAGCAATTATAATTTAAGATTTTTATTTATTAGGTAGCACATTTTGAGCTGTGCTTTTATATTTAACAGTAATAGTATTCATCCTTGAATGAGAAAAGTTTTAAGAACAAACATGATTTCCTGTGCTAAGGGGTATTTCAGAGAACAGCATTCACCAAGAATTTTGACTGATCTAATTAAAGCTATAATAGTACAGTCACACTTCTCAAATAGTGCCTCTTATTAGCCTTTCAGGTGGTTCCCCTTTGCAGTGCACCATGCCATGGCCAGGTCTGTGTTACGGAAAATTGGATTCATTACGACAGTGATGACAAATTATCTTCTGCAAGAATTGTTCAGCATAATGGGTCAAAAGAGAGGACGCTAAACAAAAGAATAAAATGGCATGAGAAAGAATAGAGAATAAAATAGTGTATATAAAAAAATGAAGAACTAGAACAAATTTTAAAACCCGAATAAGTAGGTAATGTGAAATTGTATGCATAATTAGCTTTTCATGTCATTAGAGGTTATTACAGTCTCATTTCTTTTATAGTCATATATGGCAAGCCCAGTATTTCAGTGCTCTTACCATGCTCAGCAGAAGCAATATGTGCAAAATTACAGGAAACCCTTTCAAATAATGGCTTATCATGAAATGTGATTCACTAACTTTCTTGGCCAAAGTCAATAGCAGTTAGTATAAGTTTAAAGTTGAGTGTGATCTAGTTTTGATTTGTTCAAAGTTGAACTTCATTATGTATTGCATAACCACTTTTCTATCTTTCCATAATATATCTTTTCAATATCAAAAATTGGAAAGGGATTTTAATAGTTTTTGACATTTCTATGCTATTCACGCACTAATGATTTTGTTAAATACAGCTTGGAATAAGATCAGCCTGGGCATACTTAATATAAAATGAATTTCATCTGGCGTTTGGATTCAGAACAAAGTAATATAACCATGTTAGAAGTGTTACTGTGTTCAAATAGTCACTTTAATACATTCTGTAATACTGTTAAGGTGACTTGGGAAATGTTTCAACTCACATTATTTCTTTACTGCTGATTTTACTTACCAGTTGTCTGTGCATCTCATAAATTTGAAATTTTCATGAAAGTATTAAGTTTTATTTGACTTTTGTAGAAAGTACCTTGATGATATAGATGGTATAGACTTAATAATAATTAAGGTTCTAAAAATATTAAGGAGACAAAAATGAAATACACTGTAATATAATTATTCCAGAAGTTAGTAAGAATTTAAGACAACCTTTAATGAGTAAGAGCCATGTGTTTTCTTCCAGTATTCTAGGATATACATAGTATACAGATTGTTAAGGATATTACATGATATAGAGCACTTGACATCCTTTTAAATAAAGATGCACATTTCTACATTGAAAATTTTAAGCTATGAATATTACTACTTTCCATTATTTTAAGCAAACATATAAAAATAAATATAGTGAGAAATTTAAAACCCAGCAGCACCACAGGAAAACCCACAGAAACCTAAGTGAGTTTATCAGACTTACAGAGTTTGAACCAATCAGGAGGACAACATGGGACTTATGTAGGTTGTCTGCATATATGTGACAGTTGGGTGGCTTGGTCTATATGTGGGATTCCTGGCAATTGGAGAAGGGATTGTCCCTAGTGATTTGGCTGGCTCTTGAGAACCTATTCTTCATGCTGGATTGCCTTGCCCAACCTGCATGCTGGGGGAGGTGCTTGGTCTTATGGCTGGTTGGAATGTCATGCTTTGCAGATGCCTATCAGAGGCCTGCTAGTTTCTGTGCAAAAATAGAGGTCACATTGATCAGGAGGAGGAAATGGAAGGAAAGTAGAAAGGGGAAGTTGCAGTCTGAATGGAAAATTAAAAAAATAATAATAAAAAATATTAGGTATCAGGGCAGGGTGAATTCCAAAGACAAATCTCAAACACTGGCCTTACATTTTATTGTAATATAGGTACTGTATGCTTTTGGATCAGGATGAAGGAACATTGAAACTCCAAGTTTCAACTTTGAAACTATAAAGTACACTGTTTGAGAAACACAGTCATTATTTTTGGACAGAGAATGGTTATAGTAGGATCAAACATAAGAAACAGAAAAATATAAAAACAAGGTCAATAGTTTAGGTACTTTTAAGACAGGGTAAATATTTAAGGTTAGAATAAGGACTAAAAGAAAGTGTGATTTTTTTTCTTAATTTTTTTTACTATGGAAAAATGAAAATAGCCCAAGATAACCCACATCTGTTTGACCCTGAGACCATGTGCTTTCTGTCACTAAACTCCCTCCAGAAAGTCTCACGACTTCTCTATGAACTACTGGGCTTTGTTCTTACCTCTTAGCTCTCCCTTGGAGCTGATAATACTTCCCTGGTGGAATTTGCTTTTGTGACTCTTCTTAAACTCCACAGACTCAGTTTGATTCAAATGTCATTGTTACTACAAACAGATTGACATCAGTATAGTCAATGGCCAAAATTGGCATGCTCGATTTTCAGTGCTGTCAGCTTCTGTCACTGCACAAATAAATGTCCTAAAAATCTTGCTCTCTTTTTCTCTATTATTCCTATCTACACCTGTCTGGAGGAATTCTTAAATATGAACTTGCAATGGCCAAGATACTAGTAGCCCACAGCCTGTCCTAGTAAGGTCAGGAAATTTTTCTATGGTAGGCTGTCAAAGGCTGACCCTGCTTCCTATACCTCTGCTATTCATCTCTTCCTGACCTGGGATTACCTCATATGTCTGTTTTCTCTATTTTGTATGATAATCCCTACCCTGAAAGCAGAAGCCATAAAAATTTTGTCTGTGGAAGAGAGGATTTAGCAAACAATGTTCTTTTAATAAAACATTAAAGCTTCACCTTCATGCATTTATATACAAGATTACACCTCATACGGGTAGCTGAACTTTGTAATATATGAGTCAGCTAGGTGGTATTAGTTTTAAAGAGACATTCAGAGGTCATGGAGAGCAATCGAGGCTTAACAATATTTGGCAGGACAGAAGTTTCTAGAGAGTCCTGGAGAGACTATTGTGAAAATGCAGTTCAGTTACAATGACAGTGCAAGAAAATGTTCTAAGGCATGTACAGGAAAGTTCTGAGGTATAAGAAAGTGTTTTAAGGCATGTAAAGGAAAAGTTCTGAGGGTACATGTAAGAAAGCATTTTAAGGTATGGAAATGGAAGTTCTGGGGTATAACAAAGAGATTTAAAGAAAGTAAAGGAAAATTCGGACGGTATAATAAAGTACTTTAACACATGCAAAGTTCTTAAGGCATAAGAAAGTTATTTAAAGTAATGAAAAAATGTTTCAGATATCTTTTGACCTCTGTGCTTTTGTTATATTCACCATTTGCAAGGCTCAGGAAAGCTATACTCAGGAATTCATCCAAACCCCTCTCGTGGTGAGATCTGGAGACTGCTCACCAGCAAATTGTCAATAGGAAATGTTTATCCCTATAACAGCCAAATTGATTTATAAAACATCTGTCTTCTGTACTTGCTTTCTCTATGATCAAACTGTGTAGATATTGGCCAGAGAATTATAGAGGCTTCCCTATTTGGTTTTGTAGGAGACATGATGCATATTTAAAAAGGCATTCCTCCTCTTATGCACAATGGGGGATTTTTTTTTATATACTAATTAAGGACCTGTGGCACCCTAGATGGTAGATGGGAATCTTGAAAAAGAAAACTTCGAATTAGACACTAGGCAGATAGAGTGAATCTGGAATTGGGATGTTAAAACTTAAAGGCCAGTGAAACACCTCCTTCAAGAGGGTCACACTTCCTCCAACAAGGTCACACATCCTAATCGTTCCCAGTCCACCAACCAGGAAGCAAGTAGGAAAATATACAAAGCCAAGAGAGCCAATCATGTTTAACCCCCTATAACAATACATCTCAAATAATCTAAAACTCTCAAAGTAGCCACTTACCAAAGAATTCATAAATTCCAGTGAAGTTATAGTACAACCAACCTTGTTAGACACATATTTCATATCCTCTGGGACACAAATGAGCAATGTTCTCTTAAATTGACACACCTCACCAAAATAAAGGGCTTGATATGTTTGGCTTCTCATATTAACGTTTAAATTAAACTTGGTTTGCTTTGGAAATATTGCTTTAGTTACATATCTATATATTCATTTATGGTGTGTGGATGATATAAAAATTCTATGATGTAAACCTAAATTTATTTCTTGTTTAATATTAGTCAATGTACTACCCTAACTGAAATCCTGACATCTGTAATATTTAATGATTTTAGAAAGAAAGTAATATGATTATAATTTTCAGTTAAACTGAGGAAATCTGACACACAAAATGCATTTTCAAAGTTAAAATTTATTAGTGGCGCATTTGCTCATATTTATTATGCTTTATTAAAAAGAAGCAGGGATTCAAACTGATACTTCATATGAAATGCCATCAATACACATGGTTCACCAGGACTCAACCCATACTGAATTCATGGCTAGTATTTACTACTATAAAAAAAATAGGTACCAACTTGAACAAAGGAAATTATGTGTGCTTCAGCTGCTAAGGACTTCCCCTTTAAGGCCCATTGAAGTTCTTTCTGTGAGGTCCATATGTCACATTAAACATCTCTTGCTAGGAATTGTGACCATATGAACCAAGTGTGGGGTGTATGCAGAGTATTTGAAACTTTTTGTTTTGCTGATCATGTCCCAGAACTCTAAATTCTCATTCAATACTTATTTTTGACATAACGTTATACTCACCATTTATGGAAAATTATATGTCAGTGTGTTGAACTAATTACCAGTCAAACTCCAGACATGAGTCAAGAACCAAGCTTTTTCAGCAAACCCTCTAAAAATAGTGTTAGCAAGAATGCCATGTTAATTTTTCTACACTGAAATTATTTTTTTCCTTGGGAAAATTATTGCAAATACAGCAAATTGTTAACATAAGAAATTAGAAATAATGAGTGAAATAGCCTTGCATACTAATCCTTAGCAATATAGATTGAAGATGCTAAATGACATGATAATTACTGAGCTGCTTAATAACATCCAATTAATAAAGCCATGGAAACAGCATTGAAAGCTGTATCACTAGACTTGCCTTCCACCAGAATAAGATAAAACTATGATTTTACAAAAGTGCCTGCCCACACTAGAGTTATGAATTGTTAATGATTTTTTTCAGATTACTCTTAAGTCCAATCAGCCACTTAGATGTGAGGAGCAAGCATTAATTTTAATTTTCACTTTTCATTTATTAAATTTCATAATTAATTTTAATGTGCAGCCAACTTCTAGCTTGACTGTAAAGAGGTTAAGTGGATACCAGCAAGAGGGTTATAGAAAGCAAATTTGTTGAGACTGAATGAGAATTGATTGCTGTAAGGGTTCAAGGCTTGTTAAAAAAGATTTAATTGCTCATTAACACCTTATTAAAAGAGTTTATTCTTCAGCAGCACTTTCCGAGGAATCAATTGAGATGTATGATCAGAAATTAATTTTCTCCATGGGAATTAAGGAGATTAAGGAAAGTAAAAATGTTACAACGAATAAATAAGATTTGCTGAGTAGAATATGTGAATTTTCTAATCCTAAGTCTAAATCAAATCAAATTTTATCATCTTTACATTCTTATTATTACTAGTGACACTAGTAAATATTTGTAGACTGTCTCCATTCCTCAGGCAAGAGATGAGCTATCTGTCCATCTCTACATAATAAAACCAACAGCTGCTAAAAGGTGAAAATGTTTCCTATTTGGCCACTAATGTTGCTACTTAGCATTCTCTCATGGTCTATTTGTTATTTAAAATTTGAATTTTCTCCATTTAAACTCATAGGTACGTATATGTAATGTCCTGTGTGAAAATTAAAATTGGCTTACTATAAATCAATGTAAGTTTCTCTTATAATAAAAACCACATTCCAGTCTCCCCATTAATTTATTTATTCTGTTTTCTATTTCTTTAGAATAATCAAATTTTATATTTTAATAAGAATATCCTCTGTACCTTCTCACCACTCAAATTGTTACATCTTAAAAAATGTATTTATAACTCTATTTTCAGTTCTTAGAATATCTGAGACTGCATAATTTAAATATTAAAGTGGTTTCATGAATTTCTGATTTCTAGGTTTGAAAGCCTCCCAACATATCAACACTTGTTTTGTTTCCTTGTGTTTGATGGCATCATAATAATTGAATGTAAGCGACAAAGTTATCACATATAAAGAAAGTAAGTCAGAGTATGAGGACTTACATGTCCCCTAAGTACTTTGAATTAGGCATCTTAAAATTGACATTGCTCCTCACATTACCATGCTGGGGACAAGTGTTTAATAGACGAAGCATTGGGGTTCAAACACTTCCAAAGCATGTAGTCCCCTTTCCTTTTTACTCAATTCTTAAATTTTATGTCTTCTCATCAGTAACTAAAGTAATTTGCCAGGCAGGAAGGGAGGGGGGGAACTGTGGTTGATATGTAAAATGAGTAAAAAGCTTAAAAAATAAAGTATATGAAAAAAGTAACTTTCTTGGGAGCCTTGACTGCAATTGCTGTTTTCATAATAGGTGTGTGCATTTCTCTAATAATAGTAATAAGATTCTCACTAACTTGTACTGTATGTTTTCTGTGAGATTGACCTAGAAGGAGTACAGCAAAGCCTGCTGCTTAAAACAGAAGAAATTCAGTATTTGTATTATAAGGAAGCTTTGCAGCAAGTGTTTTAAGAATTCCTTGACAAGTCGGGAGGACATCATGATGAGATGCCAAAGAAACATGTAATGATACAGCAGCTGGAGTTAATACGAAACGTTTTGCTCATTGCATGCTGTTCTTTTTGCTGTGCATCCTCTCCCATATGGGTAATGTATTTCACATAACCACGCCATCATCACACTCTCTTGTCATCCTGCTCCTTCTTCTTGTTTTCCTAATTCATTTTAGCCAACCAGTTACTCTATTGGTTTTGTACAAATAATTTTAGATCTACATAGGAAAGAAATATGCTCTATTTGTCTTTTGAATTGCCTTATTAGACATGACATTTTTATATTCAACAGCAAAACTATTATCGAACATAGGTAGTTTCTTCTAGTTGAAACTGAAAAAAAATTAGTTTCAACTCATTATTACTGTAAGCTAATTTATGTTTGCATAAATGTTATCAGTCCTTATTTGTATATGATAAAGTTGAACAAATATTATATTCTCATTTTTTATTCCAGCCCAGACATCTTCTTGGCTGCCAGCAACCACAGCCAGCACACATCATTTGTTGAGTTAATGTCAGTGAGAAAACATAAAATTATAAAGTGCTCTTCAAAATATATTTGCTGTAATAGTGGCTGTTTCTGCTTTTGTCATGTGGTAAGCAGAGCAGGTCATTTTTCCTGCTTCTTAAAAACTGCAGCTCAGTTTCTCATCATATGATTAAAATTTAACTATTCTAAGATAAATATGTATATAGATCAGAAATTCTTTGACGTGATACAATGGAATGAATGTAAGATGCAATTATGCTTCCTAAAATTTTAAGCCATAAAAAATTCAATGATAAAAAGAAATACCAATGCCACGATTTAAAATAATTTATGTGATAATCAAGTGAATCTTGTCATTAAACAATGCAGTGAACATATCGTTCCCACTTTATTAACATAAACCCGTTAATATAATTGATACCCAATGATGCACATGAGAAATAATGAGAATTAATCTTATATATTCCTCCATACAAATTTCAGATACAACCTACTCTACCTCAAACCTCAATGTATTGTTGTTTAGTCTTGTGGCCAACTTATTCATAGCAGGCCTGGTAAATTTAATGACATAAGTTTAGTTCATATATAATACTATGTTTATTGTGGAGAGATTTTATGTGTGACAAACAAAGAAATAGTAAAAATTCAATGGCAATTGGTGGAGTTTTGGTCTGGAAAAAATAAAACTATTTCTAAATTACTGAATCTATAGAGTGAAAACCTTCAGAATATTGTTTTATATTACATATTATACTGTTTGTACACTGATCTTTGTTAACACTCTTATCAATTATTGTTTTATTATTTTGCTGTTTATATCACTTTAAAATTGAGGATGTTTTTCCTAAAAATTAAAAAAACAACATGCTAATAATAGGACATAATCATAAAACATTCTCTCTAACTGAATAGATACTCATACTACACTGATTCCCTGTGTTCCAACACAGAAAGACAAACGCAGTAAGACTTGTGTTTGGTGGCCGTTGGCCTTTCAGTTGGTCTTTCTTCAGTAAGTCTGCTTTGATGTTTAGAAAACTATGTTTTAAGGATGCCACGGCAGCTATTTCAAACTGAAGTCAATGGGACATGTGATGTCAGCTTTTTACTTCAACATTTACTATTGCTGTTCAGAGTCAAAGACGAAAGCAGTAGAAAGCGGTTCAGTGTCATGCTCACCTGTATGATCCTCGGAGACAGCCTGTGATGTGATAGGCTTCCCTAAGCATTTAAAATGGCCTCTTTTATTTTTTAACTGTTATTGCATTATAGACACGTATATGTGTATTTATAAATATTCCTAAATATATCATGTTGAATCCATATACTTTCTCAAAGTCCTACTCAGGACCAATTTGCCAGAGAAAGCTTTCCTGAAATCAAGACCAATTATCATTTCACTGTCTCTTAAAATGTGCTAGTTAATACTAACAGAACTTTACATTATTTAAAATTATTTTGTGTGTTGTTTATTAAGCAAGCTATGATTTCTACATATATATATTATATGCATAAATATAAATTCTGTGATGACATTCATGCCCAGCATTGCTCATAATACTAAATGCTTCAAAAATAGCTGACATTTACTAGAACAAATTTATCAAAGGTTAAATCCTGCAAAACTATGAACTGCATTTTGTCAGTTAAAATTTAGAAGTAATCACCTTCCATCATGTCACAACTAGATAAAACACATTTTGATAATTTCCCTTAGTTGGAGAATGCTTCTTTTATTATTTTTTATTGTACACAATGTACCATAAATACTTATTTAAATGCTTTTTACCTTAGAATGTATAGACAAATATTTTTACTTCCTTTCTTTTAGATGTATTAAGAGAATAGCTGCATAATAAATACATGTATTTTAATAAAATAAAGCATTAAAGATGCTGTTTGGATTTACAGTCTACCAACAGCATATGGTCTTCATGTTTCATTTATTCCTGCATCGAGATTTTACTTTGGGATTAGAAAGTATACACAAGAATATAATGCTATAATTAAAACTGTCTTACCTTCAGTCCAAAAAAGGGTAGAAATTACTACAAATAATTAGAACTCTTTGTGATCCTTTTTAAAAACTAATAGTCAGAGTAGTTACAAGAAAATTCTTCTGTTTAAGTAACATGTTATCATTTTGAGATTTATTAATGCAAAATAATTTTAAAATGACTAAATAACATATCATGATGCTCTGATTTGGTATTCATGTTTCTTATCATGCCAATATTTAACTAAAATTGCTACTGTCTATTTCTTATTATGGCAATGTTGAAAATTAATAAAAGTGGTGTTTTTCATTGCACCATCCTTATAATTATTGATGCTGAATATTTCACCCTGTTACAAATGGATAAGTATAAATGATTTTGAAAATATACATACATATATGCACATAAAATATTGGATAGAAATTGAGTTATATGTGATTTTGTTGTTTATTTTAAAGAATTATATATTAATAATAGATACAATTATTTACTAAACATATGAATTATAAATATTTTCCCATCTTTTTCACAGTATCTTTTCATTTCTTTTTCTTTGTGCTAAAAATAGAGATGTTTCCTCATATAAAAATTCCTCTCTTTCTTCACCTTGTTACGTCTCACCTCACCTCCCACACAAATCCACCCATGCTCTGTCTCAATGGAAAATAAACTGACTTCTAATGAACTGTAGAAATATAACAGGACAAAATATAATATGATAAAGTCAAACTATCACATCAGTGTTGGACAAAAAAGACAAACAGAGGAAAAGAGCCCAAGATAATGAACAACAATCAGAGAGCCATTTGTTTTTCCACTCAGGAACTCCCTAAAAACAGTAAAGTGGAAGTTATAATATATGTACAGAGGACCTGGTGCAGACCCCTGCAGGCCCTGTGCATGCTGTCTCAGTTTCTGTGAGTTCATGTGAGTTTTGATCCTGTTGATTTAGATGCCTTGTTTTCTTGTTATCCTCCAACCCCTCTAGTTATTATATTCTTTCTTCCATCCTTTCCATGGGGTTCCCTGATTCCTGAGGAGAGGGTTTAAATAGACACAAGCCTTTTAGGACAAAGTTTTCTAATGTCTTTCATTCTCTGCATCTGCATAATGTCTCTCTTTCTCTCTCTCTCTCTCTCTCTCTCTCTCTCTCTCTCTCTCTCTCTCTCTTCCTCC
>NC_022029.1:6021852-6032827 GCF_000317375.1 Microtus ochrogaster
TCTCTCTCTCTCTCTCTCTCTCTCTCTCTCTCTCTCTCTCTCTCTCTCTTCCTCCTTCCCTCTCTCTGTCTCTCTCTTTCTCTGGGTGTGTGTGTATGTATGTATGTGTAATAGCAATTATAAGTAAAAAGGCAGTAAATCTGAAAGAAAGACAGAAGAAGTGATCACACATGGGAATAGAGAATATAGTGAAGTGGAGAATGATGTAATTATACTCGAATCTCAAAAAGTCAAATAATATTTTAAATGTTAAATAGAGAAAATTGAATTGAAATTTTCATTTAGCACTCTCAGATGTCAGGAAAAAAGTGAAATAAGGATCAAGTACAAAGACCAGACATTTGATCACTTGACAATGTTGTTAAAGAGAAGTTTAATTACATAATTCGATGATGTAATAAAATTGCACTGTTAGATTTGATCTTCAAGTGTTGTATGTAATGTCTGAAATGTTTGATTTCTTGCTTATTAGGTGATGTATTTTGTACTCATGTGGATGTCTTTCAGCTCTTCCACAAATGTTATTCATTCTATCCTATGGAAAATTAATAGAAAACGTGTATGTGCATGTGTACACAAACATACATATTTCAATATATTATAAACATTTAAGTGCTTATTCACATTTCAATATACCAAGCTAATTCAATGTATGAAAATAGTCTAGATAGTTTTATACATATATCTTGTGCTGACATCACTTTGTAAGACTAATGTTTTTCATTAGTTAATATTATGTAATTTTACGTCTAACATTTGATTCGTGTTCAGATCTTGCTTTCATAGCTATATTGGTGAGACTCCTTGAGTATATTTCTGATTTTCTACATGAAGTAAACTCACAGAAAACACCATTTTCCTTTATTCTTATTTATACATTTATTTTTAATGTAGGCAACCTTAAATTTTAGAAAATTACTCTTTTTCTAGTTTGCTTATAGTTAAAATGCATCAGGTATTTGTTAACATTGAAGTAAAAGCTTTATATTCTATTAAGAGTGAAACTTAAATCCAATAACAAACACATAGTATTAATTGATATAGTAATAAAATTGCTAAGTAAAAATAATACTATGTGATAAAATTTTAAACATTGCATTAATGGTAACATTTTAATTGGTAACTTTTTATGTTTATGTCCATAAATATTATACCAAGTTTATTTTATATCAATAAAGTAACAATTACTGTGAAGTATTATATCATTAATTTATTTACTACAGAGAGTATTCTATATCTCAGATATTGATGCATCTGAGAGCTGATGTGGGCATTGTTCTAAGTACTGTATGGTTATCTAAATTTAAAGTACTACATTAGATATCAACCTGACAAAACTCAAGTGAGCTATTTAATTCATCTTTGTTTTTTTCAAAGACTTTCTTTTATTTTTAAATATGCTAAGTGTTATAAACAGAAGTTTTAGAGAGCAACAAAATTTTTTAAATTTTTGTTTTGTTTTGTCTGAAACAGGTTTTCTCAATGTAGCCCTGACTGTCCTAGAACTCACATTTAGACCAGGATCGCCTCAAACTCAGAAATCTGTCTTCCTCTGCCTCTTGAGTGCTGAGAGAATTAAAGTTTTAAGAAACATCATGTCTTTAAACTACTAAGCCATGATACTTATTTACTCAGTTAATCACATTAACTCACAAAAATTCAATTATATTAATAATAAACAAAAATTCAGACAAAATGCCAGGCTAAGCAAAGTGGTATAAATATTATAAATGTCCCCAAATGATAAATTGCAATTAATTCTTGTCATTGTTAAGAACAATTTGTTTTATAGACAAATTTATTTTAATGTAGTGGGTCTGAATAATTCAAAAGTATATTATGATTCTATGAAAAAAAATTTTCACATTTAGCACAATGTATAGTCTAAAATTTCAAATATACAATATTTTTATTTAAAATAAAATAATTCAGATATGTAGGAAATATCAAATAAGTATTTATTATGAATTTTTAATAAGATTTTGTGATGTTAAGCTTCAATCTAACTATAAAATTTCACACTTATTTTGTTTAATCAACTAAATGAGGAAAGTATTAATAAAATATTTAGACTGCATTTGAATTCTTAACCATTTAATTGTAAAACTAGAGTGTGTAGACACCGTTTTAAAATTATTTATCTAAGAGATATTTCAGATATTTTATATGCATTAAGATGGCTTTGACAATTTAGAAATATAATAGCAATTATTAACATAGATATCAAGAAACTGGTAGTTTTGTACATTTATAGTGTAGATAGAAAATAATGTGGTTCAACGGACATTTGTTTATCTTCATCTTAAAAAAAATTGGAATAAAATCTATCATTTCCACTTTTAGCAGATAATCCCAAATATAACTGAAAAACTGTACAGATATATGTGCATCAATATTAATGACATCACTCATAATGATCATAAGTAGGAAGTCCTATTTTGAAACAATAATTACACGTATAACAAAGTTTAACATGGGTTTTAATTTGAATAATACACATTTTAAAACCAATAAAAACCTTATCTATCCTATATTATACAATACCATGAATTATGATTGAGTTTAATATGTCAACTATAAAAGGGAGAATGTCTTGATATCATTTATATAAGAAAAATAGAAAATCATTCATATAGATACACAAAGCAGAAGAGTAGTTAGCAGGGAATTAGAGAACAGAGAATGGGGCTATATTTATCACAAGTGACAGTTACAGTTAGCAATGATGAAAAGGAAATGGAGAAGATTACATAGTAGTCTATTTAGCATTTGTGTCTTAATTGGGCATTTGCTGAGTTTAAGTATAAAACAATTTATTATGATATTAATATTAAAAACATAATTAGGAGATTATTACTAGAATGTATTGACATGACAGAAAACAAATTAAACTATATATGCTAGAGAAGAGTCTGATAGATCATGTCTGCCCCACTACACTGCTTGTGTGAGAGAATGGTCTGTATTCTGTCAATTATATTTTAAAGAAATGCTGGTTGGCCAGTAGCCAGGCAGGAAGTATTTGTGGGACAACCGGAAAGGAAGTAGGGGCAGGTTAATGAGAACAGGAGAATTCTGGGAAGGAGGAAGCCCATTTCTCTTCAGTCGTGACCTGTACACACAAGCAAGATGTGACTGCTTTGCTGAAAAAGGTACCAAGCCATGTGGCTAACATAGACTAGAATAATGGGCTAATATAAGTTTAAAAAGTTAATAAGAATCCTGAACTAATGGGACAATCAGTTTATAGTTAATGTAGACCTCTGTGTTATTTCCTTGGGACTTAATGATTGCAGGAACCAGGCAAGACAGAAACCCCAACAACATACTGCTACCCATGGGGAGTCTATCATGCTGAGTTTAATCTGAGTGTGCATGAAGGTGGTAACATATATGACTGTGGTCCTGGGGTGAGCCTCTGGCTGTGGAAAGATGAGTCAAGTAACATTATTCATAGAATCAGATAAAAATTAATCATCAGGAGATAAAAGACAAGACAAATCTGTACATAAAATTCCAGTTTAGGTAAGGTGTCAAATTTGAGTGGTCAATAAAGAAGAAATAACTGGATAAGAGAATTTTGGGAGGAAAGAAAATATTTGAGAAAACTCAGATTAAATAAATCTTGGGAAAATAAAATCTAGATTACACAATTGACTATATATAGAATTCAGCAAATTAAAAAACTGAAGTATGGCTTGGAAAATTATACATATATAATTATTTACATAATTTATATATTATCTATATAATTTCCATATTTAGGCATTAGATATTAAACTGTAAAAATTAATATAATCTTTGTATATAACTGTAAAATATGATGAAAAAACAGCTGAAAAGAAACGGGTAAAAAAAGGGTATCATTGGTGTGAGTGTGTGCAACTCAAGATAGTATCATGATCTTTGTTTAAAACAATACTATTCAAAACGGGCGCTGGTGGCGCACTCCCTTAATCCCAGCACTCGGGAGGCAGAGGTAGGTGAATTTCTGTGAGTTCAAGGCCAGCCTGGTCTACAAGAGCTAGTTCCAGGACAACCTCTGAAGGTACAGAGAAACCCTGTCTCGAAAAACAAACAAAAAAAAATACTATTCAAATTCATGAAATCATGATATAAGATATTAGAAATTATTTTCAGGACATTTTCTGCAGAATATTATAGATAGATTTGTAACTTGGGTTCCTTAATTCAAATTGAAATTTTAAACAAATTGAATAATGTCTATTACATATAACATCTAAATGATAAAATCTTATAAATATATAAATTATGAGATTACAAGAGTGAAGCAATCAAGTAGATTTGCCTTCTTCACTGGGCACAATTCTCATGCAGAGCCTCTAGATGGAGGGATGTGCCCCAGGTGAGCCACCATGAGAATATGAAAGAGAGCACATTAGTACTCTTATTTACATTGATTTTACTATCTTTGTAATTCAAGTATTTGAGTTAATTGATAGTATAATTTAAACTTACATATTTGTGAATAATCACATATATGATGATATTATATAATAAAGTTGTTAAATACGTGAACAAAAATTTTGCAGATAAGGAATTTCCAAAATCTTCCAAATGCATGAATTTTCACAGCAGTATTCTATAGCCTAAGGCAAAGAATACATTAATACATAGAGAGTGTATGCACAGTGGTATTTCCCCCGCACTTTCCTTTATTTCTTATATGTAAAACTAAATCATATGCCAGAAATGTGAACAAAACTTCAAAAATGTTAGAAATTTTTAAAAACACAGACTATATACTTTTCTCTAATTTATTAAAGTGTAATGCATACCAGAGATACCCTCTACAAACTTATAGTTCCTTTAAAAGTACTAATGTATTTGTGAAATATTAAAATATTATAAGATGGAGAAATTTTAAATACATCAGCACTTTTCTTTACAAAATTAGCTATTTCTCCAAGCATCATTTGAAAGTTTGCACATATTGAATTCACATAATTTTTTTTTCATTTAAAGCAAATTCCCTTCAACTTTTAAGAAAATGTATTATATGAAATTTCCAAGTAATGTGATAATGATCACAAACTATGACAATATATCATATTTTAAGTTAAGAACATATTAAAGATCATATTCCCTCAGAAGAAAATTTTGAGATTGCTTGAACACAGTTCAACTTTTTTTTATATGTTCAAATTATGTGATATTGTTTTTTTTGTCCCAAAGATAGTTGCTTTCTTTTAGGCTGTGGCCATGATCATTATCACCTGTGTGTAGTGTGAAGGCTGCTGGTTTGTTTCCTGGCTGCCCAGACTCCCAAATAACCACACAAAAGCTATATTAATTAAATCACTACTTGACCTATTAGCTCCAGCTTCTTATCAACAAGCTCTTACATGTGTATTGCCACGAGGCTGTGGATTACCAGATAAAGTTCTGGCGTCTGTCCTGGTGGGGATACATGGCTTCTCCCTGACCCTGCCTTCTTTCTCCCAGTCTTCAGTTTAGGTTTTCCTGCCCACGTGTGTTCTGTCCTGCTATAGGTCCAAAGTAGTTTCTTTATTAACCAATGGTATTCACTGTTTACAGAGGGAAATCTCACATCACCTCCCTTTTTCTGTTTAAATAAAAAAGAAAGTTTTAACATTAACATAATAAAATTACATTTAACAAAACAGATATCAAGCAAAAATTATAGTTACAATATTTATAACTACTTTATCTTTTATCATCACTAAGGAAAGCTATATTATTACTATCTATTCTTCAATTTCATCAAAGACTACAGAAAGATATAATATTACCTATGTAAACAGGAAGTACAATGTAAGCAACTTCCAAAATTCTAGAATTGACAGAGACATCTTGCTACTTCGATAGTCGTCCATAGTTGTTCTGTGTCATTGGGGCATCTAATCTTCAACCTACAGGTCCATAGTGTCTAGCAGACTCTTCCATGAAGCAGGAAATTTCATAGACAATTCCTTCTACATTGACAGTTTGTCAGTAACTTTCTTCTGTGTCCTTAAGACTGTCTGGTAGAATCTTTCATGAAGCAAGAACTTCAACGTAACATCTCACCTTCAGGCAAGATCAGCAATCATTTCTCAGTGTGTTCCACATGTCCAGTTCCCACAGCATAACATCAAGTAGTCCAGGCAAGAGCAGTTTCTTGCACAAATGGCTAGCAAACTCCTTAAGGAACCTCTTCAATGCCCATTACCCTCTTGAAGTAATTGGTGCTGCCAGGAGCAGATGTGCCTGACTGTCATGAAAACTCTTAACTTCTTAAAACATATGCCATATTCTTAAATGCCATATTCTATCATCTTTGAAAGGTTTGAAAAATGCCTATCCATCTGAAATACACCTCTGTATATCTATAAAATCTAACTAACTTGACTACAAGCTTGACTATTATAGACGATTATATATTAATTTATATCTCTTAATACATTACATTTTTAAATGAACTGCAAATCACAATACCGTAATCAAGAGCAGAAGTAAACATATAACAAGATTGACCTTAAATTTGCATCAATAGTGCAAGATCCATACCAATGCATAGTATCCATCTCTATATCATATTCCCCTTTAAATGTAAACAAACATTTATAAACAATATTTGGGAATTTGGGTGTAGTTATCTCTAAACTGTTTCCTGCTTTCTGTTGGTCAAAGTATTTTGGGGGGTGTTCATGGCGATCTTTAGAGTGTCTTGGTTCATTAAATCACATTAGCCTGAAATGAATCCATAGTTTCTCATTCTCTGTGGAAACAAAAGAGAAACCTCTATTCTAAAGTAACATATCCTTAGACTCATATTTGGGAATCAAGAAACCTTTAAAACATATCTGTTGGTTGAGCTTAGCAGTCTCCAGAATCAAATGTCTCACTGCAGTGAAAAAAATTTAAAGAAAATGCAATACTATACATAATCCAGTCTCTCTGTGTATATTCCATCTTTACATGGTTTATTTTCTTACTCTATTACTTTTCCTACACGTTTAATATTTATTTTATTATTTACTCGTTTAACCTATAACTGTCTATATTCTTTCATATTATTACATTTCCTCTTTGTTTTTTTTTTTTTACTCTTTTTCTTCTCTTTCCCAAGCCTATGTACATTTTTTTTTTTAAAAACACTGTGTCTGGTTTTGAGGTCTTTTATGACTGAATCTGTCTGTTGTGAATCTGCCATCATTTTCGGACCAGAAGTGCCTTTTTTAAAATTGGTAAGCAGGCATGGCTAGGGCCAATATGTCACTGCCTGATTGCTCCACCGAGTCCAAAAATGTACAGGCATGTTTGCTACCTCTGACAGTCAAGTACATTGTTCCATTTTTAGGCACACAGTGGGTCTATGTTGTCATTAAGCAAGTTGTAGCATTCTCCTCACAGAACCCATTTAAATGCATCACAACTCTACCTCCTGAAAGAGTCAGAGCCATTCAGCCCAGGAAGCTGCCATTTCAAATCCACACAGCTTTTTTCTGCTACAGCTGAATCGGGGAAACCGCTCTTTAAAGGAGCTGCAGCATGCCACCAGCAAGCAGACCCCTTGCAGGGAAAAAAAAATGCAGCTAAACTTTGTTTTTTAGTGTTAGAATTTCTTTCCAAACCCTCTCAGGTTTTATGTATATTTAGTCAGCCTTACATTAGTACGTCAATTGGTAGAACTAGGCTGCTTGTTTGTCCCCCACCTGCTCAGTCCCAAAATAACCACACAGAAACTCTATTAATTAAATTACTGCTTGTCCTATTAGCTCTAGCTTCTTTTCAGCTAGCTCTTACATGTTAATTTAATCCATTTCTATTAATCTGTGTTTTGCGATAAGGCTGTGGATTACCAGGTAAAGTTATGGTGTTTGTCTCTGGTGGGAATACAGCTTCTCCCTGACCCCACCTTATTTCTCCCAGCCTTCAGTTGAGTTTTCCCTGCCCACCTGTGTTCTGTCAAGCTATAGGTCCAAAGCAGTTTCTTTATTAGCCAGTGGTATTCATGGGATACAGAGGGGAATCCCACATCTTCTGGAGGAGTAGAACTGGGGCCTACATAGAGCCTTCACCCCATATGATAGCATCTTTACTACAGGAAATACTCTGTCTTCTATCAAAGGA
This sequence comes from Microtus ochrogaster, assembly GCF_000317375.1. Lineage (NCBI taxonomy): Eukaryota > Metazoa > Chordata > Mammalia > Rodentia > Cricetidae > Microtus > Microtus ochrogaster. Next base: position 6,029,950 of record NC_022029.1, read on the forward strand.
TAAACATCAACACCAACCAAGCCACAAACCCTTTGATTTACAATGATGTCCTGCCTGCAAGCTATGCTAGGGTAATAGTGGCACAAAGCTTGTGGGGGGAAAAAAGTAAACACTATCTGATTTGAATAAAGATATGGGTTCCAAGAGATGGAACCCACACCCAACAAAGCTTGGGTAACCAAAACCTGAGGCTAAATAGCACCTACAGGACAATTTAGGGACCTAGGGTAAAGTCAAATACTACTTCTGAGAAAAAGTAGCAATAAAGTGACTCCTGATGACATTTTGTTATACTCATAAAGAGTGTCTTGCTCAGCCCTCATCAGAAAAGCTTCTTCCTACAGCTGATCCAAACAGAAAATGAGAATCCTTGGACCATGCCACCCTAAATGTGATGACTCCATCAAATTCCTCCTCTCAAGGCTCATGAAACACTATGGAAGAAAGATAAAAAAATATAAGAACCAGAGAGGATCTAGAAGACCAAGAAAATAAAGCCCTACAAATCAGTATGGACACATGGTAGACAATTGATGGGCATATTATCTCACAGAGACCCAGGGAGAATTCAAAGGGCCTACATGGGTCTGCACCATGTAGTTGGAGTCCTAGAGCTGAAATAAAAATTGAACATATGCTCCCAAATCCCTTAGCCAGAGCTCTCTCCAAATGATAAACACTTGCAAATGAAAATTTAGTTTTCTCCAAAGGAGTTTCCTTGAGAAAGCAAACTATTCTTAAGAGTAGAACACATGCCCAGCTGTCTATGGCCAACAGGTCACAAACTCAGCAACATCTTTAGAGGTTGTCTCAGAATGTAGTCAGAGTCTTCTTTTATTATCCTAATCATCATCTTCATTATTGTTTATTACTGTATTCATTTTTTCTTCTCTCTTTTTAATCCCACAAGTCTTTTAGTTTAGTGTTTTAATGGGATTCCCGAATGTGTGAATAAGTGAGTATCTCTCTATTTCTTGTGCCTTTTCTTTCTTGGTCTTTTCCTTCTGTGTATTTGTTCTGTCACATTCAGGTGTGTTAGCTTTTATTTTATCTCTTTATTTATTTTATTCTATATTATTATTGTTACCCCATAAAAGCCTGCTTGTTTCCTAATGAAAAATAGTAAGGGGCTAGATACAGGTAAGAGGGAAAGTGGGGAGGATCTGAAGGATTATAAGGAGGAGAATGTGCAATTAGGATACATTATGTAAGAAAAACGTATATTTTCAAAAAAAGAGAAAAATGAGTGAAAAAATGAAATATCAGAATAACATATTTACATGGAAGTAGGAACATCACAATTTTAAATGAATCATTTGCCTTTGTAAATAATTAACATCTGAATAACTTGTATTGCTATCAAATATGAAAATGTATGTTGCCCCATAAATAAAAATGAATATTTAAATATTGTCTCCATAGTGGTTTGAAATAGAAAGGCCCAAGGAGGCTCAAATATTTAGTAACTAGCTTATGTATTGGTTTGAAAATTATTAGATTGTGTGGACTTTTTGGAAGAGGTATAACACTGGCCCTTGAGATTTCAAAATCTCATGCCATTTTCAATTGACCCCCCTATTTCATGCTTGTGGATTAAATGTAACACCTCACTCAGTCGCTACATCCAACTCCTGCCTGCCTGCCAGCCTGTGGTCATACAGCTCTCCAGGATGACATTGTCTCTAACACACTCAAAAAACATAACCCTCTAATTATATCCTTTCGCTTTTAAGTTGCCTTGGTCATGGCATGGCATTTTATCATGACAAAAGAAAAGTAATTATGACAGTGTCTTCCTTTATTGCTTACTAATTTCTCCATTACAAAATAAATCTACTATAAATGTTTACATATAAAGGGGTACTATGCTCCATGTAAAACTTAGCAGTACTGGGTTGCCGCATACCTTCCACAAGTTTTCTAATATGTGCATGAACTGATAATAAATTACATAATGAGCATAAGGAGAAAATATATAAACATCAATAGGTAGAATTTACTGCAACTTTTACTTAATTTTTAAAATTATTCTACAATCTATAAAATTACATAACCAACAGATTAAAAATTAAGCTGTTTTATAGTGAAACATTATTTAAGTAGCAAGTTGCAAATTGAGAAATTATATTCCTGCAATGTGTAGCTATTAGTATCTTAATATATACTAGTAATAAAATTATCCAAACAATGGAACATTATTAGATAAATGAAATAAGGGTATGCTTTTTTATTTATCTTTAGAATACTTCTAGTTAACTTTTTACCTCTATAAAATACAGTCATTTAAGTAGTCATATTACTTCCTATTATTTACTTGCAATCTAATTATACTGCATTCTAGTGGAAATCAAATTAAACTAATGTTTACCCACTGCCTTAATAACTACTCAAGAAGTTTGCAAGTCCATTAGGGAACTACAAATAGCAAATTTGCTGAAGGCTATGTTCTACATTGTATATACAGTGTGTCTTAAACAAATACAAAATCAGGTATAGTATTTAATTCAAATACTACTTATTAAAAATGAGCAAGCAAGGACTGCAAGGACTAATGATGTTCTTGCTTTGTTCATGTTAGGAGAAATATTACAGCACAAATCATATGGCTTTGTTGAGCTTTATTATGCCATCTGTGACAGAGTGTATTTTCCAAATGTGAAATGCCATCAGTGTTTCTCTCTTTCATTGGAAAGCAGAATGGAACTCTTCATGGTTGAATTTGGACTGGTTTTCTCAGTATTTGTAATCAATATAAAAAGCTTGTATAGTTGTAAGGAAACATACACGAATATATCAGACACAAACTCTCTGTTTCTTTCCATCTCTCTCTGTATTTCTCTCTCTCTCTCTCTCTCTCTCTCTCTCTCTCTCTCTCTCT
>NC_022029.1:6032927-6036536 GCF_000317375.1 Microtus ochrogaster
ACACACACACACACACACACACACACACACACACACACACGAGCTAGAGAGAGAAAGAGAAAAGTTAAGACACCTATTTGGATTATCATCAGCATTGAACCCAGTTTTCTGTGAAAGCCATCCCTTTGCTACAGAGTCTCACACTGGAGAATATAAGTTTTGCATTCTTCTTAGGCCTTGAAAGATTTTTTTCTTCATTTAATTGTAATATAAGAATCTATAGACACAGTACAGATATCAGCAGTTTGTGGGGTCCCTGCCCAAGTGGATATATGTATACCACTACTCCTGTGTCTGCCGCTCAGGAAACATGTAAGAGTCAGAAAGTTAGAAAGTCTACTGTGAAACAGCATCCTAGAAATGAGTGTGTAAACCACTCTGAAACAGTGGCAGTAGACACAGTAACATAGAGGAAGGAAAACTGCATGAGTTTGCACCTCTAGACAAAGAACTGTAAGCAGCTAATGATGGCTGGGGGAAGGTGAAGTATCGTCTTCCAGGGATGACCCCCTTTATTTATTAGCCAGGAGAAAAAGGTCCTTCCTGGAACCATATACATACAAACACCAATAACAAATTCAGGAGATTGTATTTGTATTTGTGGACACCCCCCCCACACACACTCAATATGTAAATAAAGATAACAATACCAATAAAACAAAAAGAGGCCATTGACTTTAAGGGAGTGGTGTCGGGGAAGGGGCTAGAGAGAGGGACACTAAAGAGGCCTGGATGTAGAAAAGCAAAGTGGGAAACTTACATAAATCTTTTTTAATTTAACCATATGAAAAATAAAATAAAAATAAAACAAGAAGAACCCTATTCTCCTACTTTGCATAAATAAGTAACTTTATATCTCTTAAATGCCATTGTCAGTTCCCCATCAGATGATTATTATTTTTAAATCTAAGAAGGAGGTTCTCTCTCACTCTCATATTCTCATGTAAGTTATGATACAATACAGTGTAGCCAGGACACTATCAGTTTATTCTTTTCCATATTAATTAATGTTGTCAAAAGAGGGACAACCTACTTCATTCTCTGTATACTATTGGTGTACAGAGTAATAAGTTCTGTGTTCACTCAACCCAGAAAGAAATAGCATATGGCCATGACTTTGACTTGAACCCCATAGGGTGTATCCAACACAAATGCTTTTTGGATTGTATGTTCAGTCAAATAAAAAATAAAGGGTGAAAAAACAAAGTTTGATTAAAGACACGAGCATACATTTTTAATTTTATCATCTAAATAAAACCTAGTCCTGTCACTGGGTGCTTTGTTTGGTGACAGAGACGGCAAGTAAGACTTCCAACTCCCTTATTGTTTGGAAACTTCATTAAGATTGCCTTCATGTGTTACAGAAATCTTGTACGGCACCAGGCTTTCAAATATCCAATCATATGTGCTTCAGTTGTGTTTGTCTCTCCCTTAGTACTCTCCCTCAATCCCATCTTCCCTGCCCTTTCGAACTGATCATCCTGTTCTCACGCCCACCCCAAACTTAAGTACACCCATAAAATCTGTTCTATTTCTCCCTTGCAGGGATATCCATGCATCCCTCCATTCATTTTCTCTATGCCTAACTTTTCAGGATCTCCAGATTGTAGCTTTTATCATTTAATGAATGGCCAATATCAAAATAAGTGAATACATACCATATTTATCTGTCTTGCTCTGGATTACCTCACTCCTGATTTTTTTTTCTAGTTCCATTTTTTTTTTTTGCAAATTTCATGATGTCATTGTTTTTAACAGCTAAGCAATATGCCATTGTATAAATGCACCACATTTTCTTATCCATTCTTCTTTTGAGGGACATCTAGGCTAGTTCCAATTTCTGGCTATTATTAATAGAACAGCATTGAAAATTATTAAACAAGTGTCTTTAAGGCAGGATGAAGCATCCTTTCTGGATAAGAACAGGAATGATATGGCTGGATCTTTACATCAATTCCCAGTTATCTGAGGAATCACCATATTGATTTCTAAAATGGCTCTGCAAGTTTACATTGCCACCAACAATGGATGACTGTTCCCCTTGCTTCACTTGCTCCACAACCTTGTTAACATGAATTAACACTTGTTTTTTTTGGTTGTTGTTTTTGTTTTTTATCTTAACCATTCTGACAGTGCAGAGTAGAATCTGTGTCATTTTGATTTAAAGTTCCCTGATGGCTGAGGATGTTGAATAATTCTTAAAGTGTTTCTCAACTATTTGAGATTTCTCATAGAAAAAGAGAAATACCCCAAATTAGAAAATTAAGAATGTACCCCATGTTTTAATTTCATTTTTAAATCTAGTTTTTTAAGGTCTTGCTTTTGATTGTTTATTTTTTTTTTTTTTGAGACAGGTTTTGGATCCTGTCCTGGAACTAGCTTAGCTCTTGTATACCAAGCTGTCATCAAACTCACCGAGATCCACCTGTCTGCCTCCTGAGTGCTGGGATTAAAGGCATGTGCCACCATTGCCTTGCATTTCTTTATATAATTTGGATATTAACACTTTCTTGCTTGTGGAGAACCTTTCTTGTTTGTGGCAAGAACCTTTTTACATAATGTAGGCTATCTTTTTGGTAGTATTAATGATCATGATCAAAATTTAAGACACAAGTTTCATTTTTAAGCAAAGTCCTCTTATAGTATGGCTTCTAATTTTCTTAGTGTCCATCTGTGACTCAGTCCTTCACTACTCATTGAAAAGCGTATTTATTCTCAATGCTTCATAGAAGGTAATTTCTCCAGCAATAGCCTGTCATCTCATCATTGAGAATAAACTTATTTCACATTATAACAAGAATTATATTATTTTTATATTGACTAGAAATAAATTTGAGTTTTATGTCCTTAATCATAATTTTCCTTTTCTTTCATGAACATTGTCCTGCATACCAAGGAAGCTATCATTCCTAGAAAGGTTTGTCTCACCTTTGTTATGTCACAGACATGCTTACTTACATTAATGAAAGCTTAATCACCTTTGATAATGATTTATCTCGTCCAATCAAGGTTTTAAGAAACTATTGTGATGGCACATGCCTTTATTCCCAGCACTTCGGACGCTGAGGCAGGCAGATCTCTGAATTTGAAACCACACTGGTCGATACAGTGAGTTCCAGAACAGCCATGACTGTTACACAGAGAAACCCTGTCCAGAAAAAAACAAAAAGCAAAACAAACTAAAAAAAAAAAGAAGTAACTGAAACACCTTTATTATTTCATTACATCATTAAAGAGATAAAATTTTTAACAGCCCCATAAAAATTACTGCATACTGTTAGCTGAAAATTCATGTTCATAAAAAAACCTAACTCATAGACAATGTAAGAAGACCAAGGCTCAATATTTAACCAAGATTTGAATAACATAAATGATACATTATATATTAAAATGCAAAAAGTAAAAAGTAAATGGGAAGAATATTTCCTCCCTGGATTAATTTAGTGAATTATGGGACTTTGTTGTTCTATATGTACATGTTTATAACTTCTATATCATGATTTAGCACAGTAGCTCTAGTGAGTGACCTGTGTACTCAAAGCTGTAGCTGACACTTAGATATCTCTCTCTCTCTCTCTCTCTCTCTCTCTCTCTCTCTCTCTCTCTCTC
>NC_022029.1:6036636-6075226 GCF_000317375.1 Microtus ochrogaster
CGTCTTCTTCTTCTTCTTCTTCTTCTTCTTCTTCTTCTTCTTCTTCTTCTTCTTCTTCTTCTTCTTCTTCTTTCTTCTTCTCTCTCTGTCTCTCTCTGTCTCTCTCTCTCTCTCTGTCTCTCTCTCTGTCTCTCTCTCTGTCTCTCTCTTTCTCTCTCATGTGTGTGTGAATGTTCATTTGCAATGTTAATTCTGTATAAGTAAAAGTGGAAAATATTGGGAGTCACTTCTCTCTACTTTGTGGTTTATCAGCCTTGGGCATTCATACTTGTGTAAAATATCCTTAAACGGAGTCCTCTCATCCCTCCATAAACATAGTTTATGAATTCAATATAACTTCAACTTCAGAAGAAATAATAAATCTTCTAAATAATTCATCTTTCTCATGATTAGAATGAGGGCAGTTTTAAAAATTGAGAGAATGTTTTAGATTCTAATATTTTCATAATTGTATGTTTTATTGTTTAACGCACTTTTAAACAATTATTTGACTTTACATTCTGTATCAATGAACATTTTCTATCTTCTCTTGAAAATCCCAAGATATTTGTAATGATTATTCAGAACTGTTAACCTGATGACATCCTCAACCGTTTAGAGATGGCCTCTGGACATGACTATGAATGATTAGCTTCATCAGTTTAATTTTGGGGTGAAGAGTCATATAGCATATGTGGCACCATTTGCTGTGCCATGATTGAGTAGTATAAAGAAAAAGAACAAAGAAACAATGGTCATAATATCCATTGCTTCCTTGTTCCTGTGGATGCAAAGATACAGAAGCTTGAAGCTTCTGCTGCCTCGAATTCCACCCCACAGTAGAAGACAACTCCCATTGCGAGGCAGAGTTGACCCCTCCTTCTTTCAGTTACTATGCTTAGGTAGGTTATCAAAGAATGGAAATAACTAAGTTAATGCCCAAAAACATGTCATCTTAAACATCACTAACTATTTTCTCCTAAAAAAATTCTACTGGAATATTCACATTGAAAATATCACATTCTAGTTGGCCTATTTAATGTCTCTGTTTTGTCAATATCATTGTAAAATCCTGGATCACATACACCCATGGCATTTTGTTTTTACTTTTTTAAAATTTGAAATTTAAGGTACTTTGAAATTAAATTTTAAATATATAGCTATATATATTAGAAATATAATTTTTCTGTTGGTTAAAGTTAACATTCCTTTAATTCCTCTTAAAATAGTCAGCATAAGCAAGGAGAATACACACACACACACACACACACACACACACACACACACACATATATATATATAATGGTTTAATAATAGCTTTCCTAAGCATTACCATGATCTGTTGATCTGTGCAGGTTACTGTTCTTTTTATATTAGTGGTAGAAACGATTTTTGTAAATTTTATAGTTTTTTTCTAGCTGTTAAATACCTCTCCACTTTGTCCTTTCCTATTGAATTACTGTGTACTAGACAATCATACTACCATTTCTTAGGTGAATGGCTTTCAACCTGAATTTCTCATTCTTGGGTCTCTGTGTATCCCAAAATACTTTGGAATATAAGGACTCATTTGTGTCTGTAAAAGCTTGAGTGATATCATTGATAATGACTGGGTGAGGACCCAAGATAGTACTAAAAAGACTTGAATAAGGCAGTGATTGTAACCCTAACAAAGAGTGATTAGAGATTTAAAAACTTTAACAAAAGACGTGTTGACATTTCCTTGAGTCAGCAATGCTGAGGCACATACAAAGTAAGTTAAGGGTTATTTGAGTGTAGCAGTGGCAAGCAGGAGTTGGAAAAAAAAGAGTTGTGCTACAGAAAAGTTGTTATATGGGAGCTTAGAAGATATTTTTGTCTTCCTGTCAACATCATATAATGTTAACCTTTAGCTTGTAGGTCAAGGAGCTGGGGGTATGGGTCATTGATTTTGTTGTTGTTATTATAGTGCTGTGTTTTGGTTGTGTGTGAGTTACAGTTTTAGCTTCTGTTTCCTGTGTATGCTACAGACGCTGCTTTCCAGTGTGTGCTGTTGACAGCTTTGTCAGAATGGCCTTTGGTTGTGTGGGCTTCTTGTTGGGTCTTCTGTTCTAGTCTTTGGAGCTACATATCTGTCTCTTCCTGCACCATGTTGATTTTGTTATTATGGATTACTAATTTGAGATTCGTTATTTTTAGCATTGTTTTTTCTGCTGAAGATTGCCCTAGCTTTTGGGAACTTTTGTACTTCCATATGAATATTAAAATCTTTAAAAAACAATTATTTGAAACATGGCAAGAATTTTGATGAGCTTGCATTGAGGTTGCAAATTGCTTTTGGTAACAGTCACACGTTAGCCACCGTGAATTCTTCCTGTCCATTTATTTCTTCAGTATCTTAAAGGTTTCATGTTTATTTGTTTCTGTTTTTTGAGTGATGATCTTAAAGAGGAACTCACACACATAAAAACAATGGAAATATAAAATAAATCTTATGAAAAATAAATTTTAGGACAATGTGTTTTATGGTATGGTGATTGTAAAATACTTAGTTGAAGTAAAACATTATTTCTGTAATTTCAGATGAAGGATATTATCTAATTTATAATAAAAGAAAATCCTTAGCTGTTTTAATTTTATATAAATAGGAATAAGAAAGATTCTGACTTCAATCTTCTTTTTATCCTGACTAATATAATTTTATCCTAAACCTTTGCATATTTGTCATGGAATGTAATTTTGCTAAACTGCATCTGTTATCTAAATGAAAGTATGTGCCCTCTCCACCCACACTGATCCTCTGGTGGTATTTTTTTAAATCTTTTATATTGCTGCTTGCTGGGAAAAGTTTATTCTGAATTTTTAAAAATATAACAATCTACTTTTTGATAGTCATTAATCTTGTGTAATTACGTGCTTTCCTTCTACCATTCAATTTATCTGGGAGAATCTGGAGATATTTGTTTACTTGCAAACATAAGACTTTTTTCAAAACAACTTCCAGCTATTTTCATTTCAATGTTAATTCGAATTGAAAGAGGCAACAGAAAAAGATGTACAGGTGTAATTAGTTGTTTTTATTAAAGTATATTTCTATTGGCATTACTGTGGTCTGTATGACAACTGTATTCAATATTTTCCTAATACATGAAAAGTTTCAATTTAAGTACAATAGTCTGTAATTAGTAAAGTGTTAAATATTTGAACCTATGTATAATATGAATTTTTATTGAGAAAAAAATTCAGGCTAATTATTTTATCATGGATAGTTCCTGATATTACTTTAAGTGAACTATTGCAATATTGTATAAAGTGTTTTCATAAATCTTCAATTGAAAATGCATGAAAATATGTTACTACTTAAAAATTTAAAAAATATACTAAAGTATATTAAAATGACATTACCAATTATAAATGACATAAAATACTATAGTATGATTTATTTTTATTTAGTAGTGCTATTATTTGCTAACGGATTCATTAACTAGAATGTTAAGAGAGGCAAGATCCTAAGAATAAAAAGCAAATCCTCTGTCCCAGTCCCTTTCTGTGGAGAAGACTGCCTCTCAGTGTAGAAGAGCCAGTTCTAATGTTATTAAAGTAAAATACAAAATTTCTCTGACAACCTTAGAAGAGGAAAATAGTCCCACTATATCAATTATATCATTGTTTCATTGTTGGTATTTTGAGTATTAATTTTTTTTTATTTCTGTGGTTGACTTGCCAAATTATTGCTAGTGAGCTATCTTATTTTAGTGTCTTAGTCAACTTCCATCATAACAACTATGCATAACATGGACAGTAATGGCTGGAAGAGTATCTGAACAATGAGAGGATGTGTAAGAAACATGGATATTTGTCTTAATCTGTACCATGAACAGTCCACTAAGAAAAGCTTTAGCTTCTGCAAGTCCAGTTTATGCAGCATACCATCAAGCAATCCAGGCAAGAGCAGTTTCTTTCCCAAATGGCTAACAAACTCCATAAGGAGCCAATTTGATGCCCATCATCCTCTTAAAGTAGATTGGTGCTGCCAGGAGCAGATGTGTCTCATTGTTATGAAAAGTCCTAAGTTCTTAAAACATTTTAAATGTCATACTCTGTAGTCTTTGAAAGGTTTGAAGAATAATTATTCATCTGAAGTAGTCCTCTGTACATCTCAAAAACTTAACTAGCTTGACTATTATAGATGACTATTAACCTGTATTTTTTAAATATACATTATATTTTTAAATGAGCTGCACAAACATAATACCTTAATCAAGAGTAGAACTATACATATAACAAAATTGACCTTAAATTTATCTCATTAAACCAAGGTTCATACCACTGCAAATTATTCATCTCTATATCATATCCCTCTTTAAGTGTAAACAAACATTTATAAACAATCATTTAGGCAATTTGGGTATTGTTCTTTAGACTACTTCCTGCTGATTGAGGTTGCTGTTGGGCCCACAGAGAAATGACTGCTGAAGTTGACTAAAGAAGGTGAGATATTCCTTCAGGGTTCCTGCTTCATGAAAGAGTCTTCCAGACATTCTGCAGGACACAGAAGAAGGTGACTGAAAAACTGCCAATAGAGGAAAACAGTCTTTCAAATTTCCTGTTTCATGGAAAAGTCCACCGGATACTAAAAGGCCTGGAGGCTGAACATGGATATCCCAATGTTACAGAAGAACTTTGGGTGATTGTCCAGGCAATGAGATGTCTCTGTCAATTCTAAAGTTTTAAAAGTTGCTCACAATGCACTTCCTGTTTACTTAAGTAATATTATATTCTTCTGGGGCCTTTGATGAAGTTGAAGAATAGATAGTTATAATTATAATTTTCCCTAGTTATGATTAAAGATAAAGCAGATATAAATATTATAACTTCAATTCTTGCTTGATACCTGTTTTGTTATATGTAATTTTACTGTGTTGAAGTTAAAACCTTCCTTTATATTTAGACAGGAAGGGGGAGATGATGTGGAATTCCCCTCTATATGTTATAAATATGTTTTATTACCATTGGTTATTAGGGAAGCTGTTTTGGCCAATGGCTGAGTAGAGTAAAGCCAGGTGGGAAATATGAACAGAGATTATAGAGAGAAAGTAGGCAGAGTTGAAAAGACACCCTGTAGCTGCAGAAGGAGACAGACACAAGTAAACCTTACCAGTAAACCATGAGCCTCATGGCGATACATAGATTAATAGAAATTGGTTAATTCAAGATGAAAGAGTTAGCTAGAAATATGCATGAGCTAATTGGTCAAGCAATGTTGTAATTAATAAAGTTTTGTAATTATTTTTTTTTGTCTGGGCAGCCGGGAAATGAATGAGCAGTCTCCATCATCAGGTTATGAAGTGGTTGTAACTACCAGGGAGGGAAATGCTACCTTCCCCACATCCTTACCAAGAGAACCAGAGTCAATATTGGCTGTCAAAGCATTTTACATGCAATTTTCAAGTGTGTATATGTATCATTAAATTCTGATTTTAAATGTTGATCAGACACGTGTCAGAAAAGACCTTTTATTCCCCCTGTTTTCCATAAAGCTCTATACTAAATAGTGAATGAGTCTTTGGCATTCTTGATGATCCAAACATGTTTCCATTATAGTCATTCAAGTTAATTTTGTTTCCAAATGAAGGCTTTGAATACAAAACTGAAATATTTACTCTTTAATTTATTAATCAAATTAATTAATACCTAGTATGAAATTTTTCTACCTTGCATATGCTTGTTTATTATAGTGCACATTGAATCAGAATTAATGTTATTGAATACAGAGAAAGCAGAATGCCTGCTTTCAGCTTTCAAAGACTTCATAATATGGACTAGGATATTCCAATATTCTTATAACTGATAAATTAGTACATTGACAAGGTAAGTTACTAGTGAATTTAATTATTTCACATAAATATGCACCAAAGTAGTTGGAGTTTTTTTATGATGTACATTACATGATTCTATTTTTTTTTTTTTTTTTGGATTTTCTAGACAGGGTTTCTCCTTAGCTTTTGGTTCCTGTCCTGAAACTAGCTGGAACTAGACCAGGCTGGCCTCGAACTCACAGAGATCCACCTGCCTCTGCCTCCTGAGTGCTGGGATTAAAGGCGTCTGCCACCACCGCCTGGCTTGTGCATGATTTTAAATAAAAATTAAAATTACAAGTAGTAATTTTGACTGGAGATTCATCCCCCAAATTCCTTTTGTTTTTTTTCTATACTTTTTCATAAGAGATTGGGAAACAAGATCTCCGTGAGTTTTCTGAATCTAAGCGGTAGCCCACTGTGTCCAAGCATAGTATTTCAAATTATCTTCCCTGCTCTGCTTTGAAACCCATATTCAGTCTACCTTACGAATACCTCAGGACAAAGCAACATAGCTTTTTAAGAATAAACAGAAAGTTAAGAAGAAAGATATTGTTAGCCAGATTAAACTTCAGAGAAGTCATGAAGAGTCTCTAGACAGTTATTACAATAGGAAATCCTTCCACATTCATGGTTAGTAAAGGAGGTATAAACCTTAGCTGAAATTTTAGTTTTTAATGTCAATAAAAAATAATTTAATTATCTGCTTATATATGTAGTAAAGAGAAACTAGAAAGTACTGTGCTTCACAAAATAGTATGGCAAGAAGAAGCACCAGGTAGGAGACAGAGAAAAAAGATTTCAGCACAGTCTTCTTGTGTTAAAGAAGTAAGAAAAATTTAGAAAAGATGTTTTTACATCAAAAGAATCTTTCGGCCCAAATGATTCGTAAAGACTGACTGATTTAGTGTGTGGGTTGAAGGAGATGGAATTGATTCTAAGCCAGAAAAAGCAGGTACTGGTTAAAACAAGTCCATTTAAGTGAACACACAAAGAACACACAGTGAATCGAACAAGGGTTCACAAGAGATAAGGCACATAATAGTAGTATGATTAAACATTTCTTTGTGTACCCTAGATACTTCATTTCATCCTTAAGAGAATAAGGTAATTTGAAAGAGAATATAACAATGGCTTATATATTTGAATATCTGGTTTATAGTTAGTGGTGCTGTTTAGGAAGGTTTAGGAAGTGTGGCCTTGTTGGATTAGGTGTTTCATGGGGGCAACTTTGAGAAATTCAAAAATTCTAAGGCTCTCTCTGTTTCTCTCTCTCTGTCTCTGTCTCTGTCTCTCTCTCTCTCTCTCTCTCTCTCTCTCTCTCTCTCTCTCTCTCTCTCTCTCTCTCTCTCTCCCCCCCCCAGGTGGTTGCTGATTAATATGTAAGTGCTAAGCTGTTACATTGTTGTGAAACTGAATTCTAACTCTCTGAAACATTAAGCCCAGATTAAATGTTTTATCACATTGTTCATACGCTACATGACTGTAATCTTGGCTTAAGTTCCTAGCTGTCATTCTCTACTCTTACACAGCCTACTCCATCACCTATCTTGGCATAAATATAAAGAGTATAAAAGTAGAGTGAGAAGAACATCTTCTCTTCTAAAGTCAGAACTCCACAGTTTCTGATTGACTAATTCTAGTTTCACAAGGCTTAAGGTCAGGAATCTGAGAAAATCAATGCTGAGGCTGCTGGTTTTACAGCCTCAAGCCCTAGATATGACTCTTTCGGTAACCACTGCACCCTGCTTCCTGGTCATTCTTGCTTCCTTTTCTCACTCTGGTTGTCTCTCTTCCTCTTTCATTTTCTTCTCTTTCCATGATTCTGACTTCAAGCTTCAAAATAAATAATGTAAATAACCTCTACAATGAGAAATGTTGTTGTAAATTAATGTCTTATATGTGTAGCTACATATACATGATGTAAGGCATCGGCACACTACCATATAGAAGACACTGCAATGATAAAGTCTATTGCATAAGTGAATTTCTACATCTTATGAATGATTTTTAAACATATTTTGCAAATTCTTCACTAATTTCTGCTACTTTATTGTTTGGAAAAATATTCTAGACAGGAAGATTCTAACATCCATAAGAAAGCATTTCCTTCTGAAAGCAATATGTGTTCATACTCAGTAGAGTTTACTCCCCAAGGACTCCCCACACAGTGGTGGTCTGCTTGAATATTTAATGTTTTTGACTCATGTCTGTTAATTTGAATCTACTTTGAAGTTTTTAACCATAGTGTAACATCTAGTATAATGAAATCTCTTTAGGTAAGATATGGACTCAAACATAGTTTGTAAGACACCCCTATTTTCTACTACTTTTCTGCAGAGAGTGTTCCCATTTAAGCTGTAGTTGTTGTTTGAAGTTGGGTCAGTCTGGGGAACACTGAATCATCTATTTGGATTTGAACAATCATTACACAATTAGGCATGTTAAGTCTAGTGGCATCAAACTTTAATTCCCAGAGCCCAGAAGCAGAGGTAAAAGATCTTTGTGAGTTTCAGGTTAGCCAGGGCTACACACAGAAATCGTATTGAAAGGATAGGGTATATGAAAGAAGAAGAGAGGAAAGAAAAGAAAGCGATATAGGGTACTCCTAGTTTTTAAAATAGAGCATATTCTTTTATGAATATGAATTATAAAGATTGCATTTTATTTCAGACTGCAGGGGATCTGCCCAGGGATATGTGCTGAATAAGATTCTCTAAAAGTGCTGATTGCCATGTTCAACAAAATGGTTTTCAACTTAACTTAAAACTTGCCTCCTTTTCTATTCCCTTGCCCTCTGGCATTCATTTATCTTACTAATGCTCCCTTGGTTATCTGAAGGTAGAGATAACATTTACTTAAATTTGAGTATCATTAGATATATGCAAGTGGTTAATAGAGTCTTTTATTTTGTGGACCAAGTGAAATGTCCTAATGATAAATGTTTAAATTTTGAACAATTTTTGAGGTAGCTCAGGCTGTACTAAAATATCATGTATAGGCAAGAATGACTGAAATCCTGATCCTTTTGCACTCACCTCCTCGTGCTAATATTACAAGGCTCAAATATGCCTAACATAAGCATCCTTTAAATCTACTTAACACTACAATTCACACATGCAAGTTAATATTTGTAGTATAAAAGCCACTAGCTTGTTCCTGGCTGCTTAGCCCCGAAATAATCACACAAAAGCTGTATTAATTAAATCACTGCTTGGCCCATTAGCTTTAGCTTCTTATTGGCTATCTCTTACATATTAATTTAACCCATTTTTATTAATCTGTGTAGTGCCACATGGCTGTGGCTTACCGACCAAAGTTCTAGGGTCTGTCTCCAGCTCTCCAGCGGGGCTTCATGGAGTCTCTCTGACTCTGCCCTTCTTTCTCCCAGTGTTCACTTTAGCCCCCCCCCCGCCCCCGCCAGCTCTCTCTGCCCTGCTCTGCTATGGGCTCAAAGCAGTTCTTTATTAACCAATGCTATTCACAGCATACAGAGGGGAATCTCAATCTCACATCAAATATTTGAAGTCAGATTAATATCATCTGCTCTTACACACAAACTGGTATTTATTAAAGAAAATGAAAGGACTTCAATAAGTTGAATTTAAAGAAATAAAGCTATTTCCATATTTTATGACTTTCATAAAAATGTAGAGTAGCCACTTATGACATATTATACTCTTTTTGCAGAGAAAGTGAATGAACACTACAGATTTTTCCAAGTCTGTTTACTCTTCTATGTATATACCTGTTTATCCATTTTCATGTTTGAAAAAAGCATTATTTTGCAAGTATATTAGCTAGACCCTGTGTTAGTTTCTACAGAGAGTGAACCTAAATTGGTGGACATCTCCTTTCAAAGATAGTATACATAGTCTTCATTATGTATACGGAGTGATTTATGTTAAATTTTTCAGCTTGAGAAAGGAAAATTTCCAATTTTCTTAAATCCATTAGGGAGTATTCTGTAGTTACTGTTGACTCTCAAGCCAGTGGTTAAGTTTAGGAACTGAGAAAGTTTCTGAAGAATCAGTTCATTTTGCCATTAAATAGCATTTATTTCTTTTTATCGTTTATGAAAACATGAAAATGTAAAGGCAGAAAAGGTCATTAACAATCTCTAATATCATTTTACATGTTTCTATAAACAGATATTGTTCTTGAGATAAATATACAAAGCAGTTCAAAAGTTGGGAAGAAAGGTTTATGTAACTAAGTTATTTTTGTTCTACTTTCAATGATATTTGGTCACCTTAATAATTTGATTTACAAAGTTTAAAATTTAACAGAAGAAAAGTTTTGACTATGAAATTTAAGCAAGAAATTAATTTATATAATCTGGGTATACAAACAGAATTACGTCTGATGCATATTAAAAACAATATTTTTTCATTAGAAAAATTTGCAGTTGCTACTAAATAATTATACTGGGAAGTGATGGAGACAATTATACATAACAAGATCAAAAGCAAATTATTTTCTTAGTAGATGTTATTTGATAAACCAAATAAAAATGTAGAATAATGACCTCAATTAATTTGAAATATATAAAATTTGATTTAATCATACCTTATTTAAAATGTAATTTCTTCTTATTTCAGTAGATACAGTATAGAAATTTAATCCACAGTCTACTCACCCAGGGTTTATGGATGTCTGCCCACAGAATGCTTTTGCATTCATTTCCCGCATGATGCATCTTCTTATATACTGCACGAACCTGGCCACAGAAAGCAGTATGAATAATTTTAACACTTTCACAAGATAAATGTTAATGATTTTTCAAATCACCATAACTATTTTTTCCTCACACTTAAAATATTGAAGATCTTATGAATAGTATCAAGATTTCCTCATGGATATACTCTAAATTAAATTTCTGAATGACTGTTCAAACTTTAAAACTTAAAGTGGGGACAATTGAAATGACTCAACAGGTAATGGCATTTGATCCTAGCCTAATTATTTTAGTTCATTCCCCAAGAACCATATGCTGCAAGTAGGGAGGAGATTTTGACAATGTTTTTTGTGGCATGCATGGTCCTTCACACAAACATGTAAAATAAATGAGTATAGTTTGAAATGTAATAATTAATAGGTATAATGCTTTGTTTAAAATCATGTGGAAACTTGGAATTAATATTTTAAACAATTATAATTATATATAATAGATTCATACATTAATATGTATGCTAATTCCCTGAAATACATATCTTTAGCCAATAAAGAAAATTGTATAAATATTTATGAAAAGAAGTTATATATATAAAATAATTTAAAGTTAGTGTTTCAGGGAACTGGAAAGCATAATTTTCTCTGAAATATCTTACGTGAAACCAATTACATCCTGCACACACCATAAATTCTTGAAAACATAAGTCCTGTGTTGTTAATCACAGGATCCTCTTTTGCAGATCCTTGGTTCCCTTGAAGGTTGAGCTCCTGAAGTTTGTAAGCATTTAGAGATCCAGTCAATGCAGAGTAATTAGATAAAAAAAAAATTGTTCCTGGAAATTATTAGTGCCCATGAAACAGGAAGTGATATGTTCTTCTGTGATTGAGTGTTAATTATGTGAGCTCACCATACACAGTGGGCTCTTGTGCACATGTCAGAGACCAGCTTTGACAAGGCTACCTCTTACCAGGTTAGGGGCTTAGGAATTAGAAGAACAAGTGAAGAGAAGAAACGTGAGTGAAAATAATAAAAAGAGCATAGGATAGCATTAGGAGGGAGTTCCATTGTATACTGAAAGTTTGCCCATGCTTAATTTCTCCATTTGCTCCAATACCCTGACACCAAAAGATAGGGGTAAAATTAAAAAAAAAAAAAAGAGAAAAACTACATTCACATGATACAAGGAATGAGCAGAGCAGTTGAAGGATTACTGGCTACATTCTTAGTTAAACATTCTGTTTCCAAAACAAGACAAGTAACCTCACATCTTGGAGCAAAACATTCTGTAGGCAAATCACTGTCTGGGTGAAATCCATAGTTATCTCTCCAATGGTGTAGGCAACTAGATGGATCCTTAGACTTTCATTTGAAAGCAAAACAGGTTTATGGTAGTCTTATCCAATCCGTGGTGGTAGTGGTACTTTCCTTTTTCTTTTTTTCTCTTCACTCCTGTTCCCATGTTTGTTCTATTCTTCTCATATCTCTTTTCTCCTATTTTTGACTTCTGATACAGTGTCTAACTTTTGTGCACAAGCTGGCCTCAGACTTCCTGTTTCTTCTGCCTCTGCCTCCAGGGTATTGTTAGTGAAGATGCATTCCATCTGGTTAGGCTTAATATCACTTGGAGAAAATTGGTCATTGATAACACCATGAAGACTAAACGTCTTCACTATAGTGCAAATGTCTCAGTGCACTATTACTGGTACCTAAAATCCCAAATTAACTTATTTTACTGAATAGAATATTAAATTTCATATCTCACTATTTTGCAATTGATTTCCAAATAGAAATCAATTAAATTTGATCATATATTAAAAACTATTAAAATTGCATTTTAAAACTCTCATTTCAATACATTAGAAAACATTTGTAATATTTTTATGACAATGTAAAATATATGTTTTAAGTTCAGCATTATTATATTCAATAATTTTCAAACACCTTGATTTATATACAGAACCTAATTTAACAATTTTGCAATTATCTTAGCAAAGTAATAACAAAAGGCAATAGCAAGAAACATAGACAACTGTGTAATTATTCCGTGGACTCCAACTGTATTGTGCAAAAGATGAATAGGCTTATATTAAACAAAGAGAAGCCTACATAATTCTGCTTCAGAGCTAGGCAACATATTTTGGCAGGCTAAAAATGGACTTACATGGTGGATTGACTAAACATAAATGCTTTCTAAGATGATATAACTTTTATTTTTGCTTGAAGTTTTTCTTTATAAAGGCCGGTTTCTACATTTTGAAGTATACAAAAGGAATTAGAAAATTGAAATTAATGAACAGGCACAACATAATACTGCCATCCAGTGGCCATTGTGGCTAAATGCAGACAGAGGTCCTTTGCAGATTATTCCAATCAATGGAAAGAGGTGTTTGGTAATTGCTGTTTAATTCGATTTATGTATGCAAGAAGCAATTTATTAATTGATCATATGTCAGCAAGCAAGTTGTGTGATGCTTGTATTTTTATAAAAATTGCGGATTACTAAAATATACAGGAGTACAAACAAAACTGAGTTAATGTTCTAATGTCTCCACTAATTATTTCATCTATGTAATTACTAACATTCACTGTGCTTCAATCTTAGTTTGCTAATTTTCACTTTTTTTTACAGTTGGGTTCTCGAATGGTCTTCAAATACATGCTTACATCTGTAAGTCGTCTCCAGCTTGTTGCAGCCTGGGAAGGCTGGTAGAAGTATTAATCCAAATTTCAGTTTCCTGAAGACTGCACGCCCATTGCTGAAAAGAAAGCCGGTGGTCATTGGAGTTACTCAGTGGTCTCAGAAGTTTAGAGCAGCTGGGGTTCCAGGTGGCTCTTTTCCTTAGGGAAGGAAACACAGAAAAGTTTATTAAAAAAAAACTTTATTTAAGGAAGCTCAAAGAATTTAATTTAACTTATATCTGTCAATCAAGTTCCACCATTCACAAATAGTCACACTAATGACTGCATTGGGAAAAACCATCCTGACAAACCCACATGAAACGCAGGGCCCAGGAGGTCGTCCCTCCCACGTGTCCAGAGGTGAGAAGCTGTTGTGCTGCATCATTTATTCAGTAAACACGCCTCTATCTTTGCCTTCTTCAGCTAACATATATTCAGCATCCTTCCACCTCTGCTTATGCAAAGTTCTAACATTTCAACTGCAGCTTCAAATATTTTTCTATTTTAGGCTATACATTTTCAACACACTACATCCAAGGGGGGGGTAACAAATTGGCCAGTATAAGCATCTAATTCTACTTAGTTTCTCAAGCAAAATTGTCTATAAATAAAAATTAGGCATGCTTGAAAATCCATTTATTTTTAAAGGCTATGATTTATTCATTTTTATTTGCCACAAACCTTGTGATCATTCCTAAAACTCCTGTATGGTCATTGACCTGGAAGCCATCTTTTGTTTGTGCTGTTCTATTTCCACTTTTATGAGATTCCTTTGTCTACAGTGGCCAGTTGAAGATGTGTGTGAAATTCTATAATCAAGTCAAACAATTCAATACATGCTAGATACAACTTTACAGTACTAAAAGCACCATCTCCTGGTTTCATCCAACCTCAAAGACCTAGAGTAAATATATTGAATACATTGACTTACAGTGAAAGTATTTAAGTGGAGATGGTCAACAGATGAAATGGATTTAAATACTGTCTTCTTTTTAGCCTGGAACTATGAATTTGATGAATAAATCTCTTTTAAAGCTGTGTCCCAAGTCTCAACCCTCTGCATACTGTCTGTGGGTCTACTGCCACATTTATTTATTTATTTATCTATTTATTTATTTATTTATCTATTTATTTATTTATTTATCTATCTATTTATTTATTCATTCGTTTATTTATTTATTTAATTTGTTTTTTAAAGACAGTCTTTCTTTCTTTCTTTCTTTCTTTCTTTCTTTCTTTCTTTCTTTCTTTCTTTCTTTCTTTCTTTCTTTCTTCAGGACAGAGTCTCTCTGTAGCTTTGAGAACCCGTCCTGGAACTAGCTCTCATAGACCAGGCCATGAACTCACAGAGATTACAGAGATCCACCTGCTCTGCCTCTGAGTGCTGGGATTAAAGGTATGCACCACCACCGCCCAGCTCATTCATACTCCATTTTTTTTTAGCCAAACATCAGTATCCGCTGGTTTTATTTTATTAAATATAAAATAAATATTTTACCATAGGTTCTTTGCAACAATGTATCTTGTAAGTAGGCCACTTGTAGATTGAAGTGTTTTGTGGCTGGGTTGGTGTTTAACTTTCTCCTTTGGAACCATATCCAGCACAATAAATTTAATTTTGTTTTTGTGGCTTCTAAATTTAAGAATCAGATTCATGATAAAATGACTTTTATCCGTATGTTTATTTATACTTGGAATGCTTTTAAAATTAGTTTTCTGCATGGGATTGTTTTAGTTATTCCAACCAAATGTGTCACGCATGTGTGGCTGTAGAGAATCTCTGGCAGCAACTGCCACAGTTGACATCCCGTTCTCATCTCTCATCACCTAAATTAGTCAGATTTACACACACACTTCCAATTTTTCAGTTCAAGGCCAAAGCTGTTTTTCACAGTCAATTTTATGAATATTTTTCTCAACCCCAGTTATTTCATGTTTGCCTTTAAACAGTTGTTTAAAGAAGAAACAGTTGAACTGGTGAGAGCATTTTAAAAGGACACACAGGAAAAAGTTTAATAAATATCTACATATTTTTGTTTCACAATGTTGATCATTATACAAGTTTTCAGTGTTATCCTGTCTCCACCTGATATAACTTTGGCTTTTTAGGGAAAGCAAATGCCCACAGCTAGTACAAGTAGATCAGTTTTATCTACATTTTTTAAAAGGTAATTGTGACTACAAGTTCCTTGTAGCTTTAAAAACATATTTGTTATCGAAATTCTGTTTTTCAGAACATTACTACGAATTAAATTCTCTGAGATCAACAACTTCATTTGAATAAATACTCTCACAGATATTTCCATGTTCTGAAGTTCCAAGAATCCAATTTGCTCCTTATATTTAATTATCTATCATATTATATTTGAAATATTGGAATAACCAAAATTCTCCTTTCACAGTTTCCTATATAACACGTGAGATTCCACTCAACTGTTACTGACAACATTAAAGAAACCTAAAAATAAAGACAACAATTCCAATTACATCCTTTACCTTACAATCATGCAAAAATAGAAAAAAGAAGGACTCTAGAATGACTGAAGTGATAGATCACATTTGTGTCTTTTAGTAGAGTTAGCTATCAAAGAAATATAATCAAAGACAAACTATCAACAGTTACATTATGAAGAAACTTCACCTATAGAACATTGGAGCAGAACCATTTTCACAAGGTGTTTAGCAAGACAATGAGCTATTGTATATGAACTACTGGCCAAAATGGTCTAAGCACTTATTCAAGATCCAGTTATAAAATTGATTACCTGCAGGAGTTAAGATGGTGACTTTGTATCAATTAGTAATTGTAATTGAAGTTGAATGTAATTAATTATTTAATTTAGGGATGTTAGTCTTAAGTCTCATTCTCATTACATGAAGAAACTGAATCATAATGCCAAATTCATTTATGTAAGAATAGAGTCTCCTTAAAGATGGTGGACAGTTTTATTAACAACATCAATAAAATTACTTTCACCTGTAGGATAAATGTTAGCCTGAAGGCAATTACTAATTATAATTAGCTAAATCTCTCATGTCTCATATTCTTCATACTTCTGTATTACAAAATTTTCCTAAATGTTATTATCTGACTGAGAGAAACCAATTTTGTTCTTTTCCAACTTTTCTGTAGTTGAAACCTAATGATTATGAGATTTTACTCCATTTAGACAGATTTTTTTAAAAGTAAGTACATAGACTAGTGACACTGGATTTAACAAATACTACCCATGATGAATATTTAATAATGCATGCCCTGGAAATTATATAAGTCAAAAGCAACTTTGCATATTGAGTTCAATTTTAAGTAATGTTTAATATGGAACTTTAAGGAACCAATGTCAACAGCTTATATTAGCCACATAAAATGAAAAATGTTTGGAAATCCATTAGTTCATGAACTATGGGTACAAAAACATTCCCCACTTGTTTTGTTTTGGGGTATGCAATACATTGGACTGCACATTAATTAACTCAGACAATCATGGAGTTAAGCTCTACCTCCATATCATATTTATTCTGTTTTCTCATGCCTATGATCATCAAGAAATAAACAAAAGCTGTGAGTCTATGCAGTTGCATTAAATTGCTATTGTTTTATAACCTTCACATTCTCATGAACCATGCTGGATCATTGCTTAAGAGTACAATTTACTGATGGATGCAGAGATAGTCCAGGGGTTGCAAGAACTTCAAATTCTCATTATTGCAACAGAGAAGCTGGTTTTAGTTCCCAGCCCCATAAGATGGGTCACAATTAACTGCAACTTCAGTTCAAGGACAGTTAAATCCCTATTCTAACTTCAACAGCCACTATGTGCATGCAGTGCCCATATTGATAATCAGGCAAGTGGACACACTTAAATACATGTAAATACAATCTGAAACCCAACTTTATTTTTATTTTTGATATAATTGTTGTTATCTGAAATTTTATATTTGTGAGTTAAAGAATAGACATGCCTGTTTCATGATGTTGTTTTCTAGATATGAAAGCAATGCTATATCGATTTAACTTCAAAAATAGGACCTATATAATATAAGACCTAAACAGCCCTGTATAATGAAAATACCAGTTGTGATGTCAACACGGATAGAAGAAATTTCAAAAGATGCCACCCCTAGAGATGAAGAACTACAGTCAGACAATAATTACTGAGAGAAGGGGAACAAGTTTTCTCCAGTGACAAGGCTCGTGATAGTTATTCTTTCCCAAAAATTCAATCTTAAACACATACACATACAAGTAACACTAAATACAATCAGTGGGTTATATTTGTTAATTATGAAATGATAATAAATACAGAAGAAATGGTCATGAAGCTGAAAGAGTATGCGGAAAGGACACAAGTGTTTGCAGAGGTTGGAGGAAGAAATGGAAGTGATATAAAGACAGTACGAATGTGTGAAATTCTAAGAAAGAATTAAATATTCACAAAATGAAAACCTCAAATAATATAAAGCTGTTTTCCACCTGAATTTCTGTCATTTCTTTTTTGTGTTATGGAATATGAAAATAAAAGAGCACAAGAAAGAGTTACAGCCTCATGCTACTTAGAGAGAGTGATACACATACACACACACACACACACACACACACACACACACACACACACACTTATACGAACAATGGTCTAAGTGCATCTTCCCACATTAATTAAAACTGACTTCCTCAAAAAACTCAAGTGAAGATCACAAAATCCAAGTTATGTTGGCACTTTTGGGTTTCTGAACCTATACAAAAGCAACAAATTAGTTAATACTATAGAATTCTGTCCAAAATTGATTGCATTTATAAAGATACCTTTTATCAAGCAGAACAAAAGAAATCCATGTTCTTATCCTGGGAAATCAAGTATTCTATGTTGCATGGCAAGAAGTTTTTTAAATTTATAGCTCATATAAAATGCATAATAGCATTCGCTTAAGATGCAGAAATTGTATTGGAATATCAGGATGAGTTTAATAAAATCACAATTGACATTGCAAATCATAGAGAAGCAAAATGTCTCAGAAACTATAACATGAAGAGAAAATTTTTCATCAGCTATTGTCCAGTTAAAGACAAAACGGGTACCTTGAGCTAAAAATGGAAGAAGCCCCTGGATGTGGAAACTAAATCTCCTGTTCAGTCTCCAGCATCAAAACTAAGACTTCCTTTTACTTTGCCTCCTTACCTGAAGAATGAATACAGAAAATGTGGCCCATTTACACAATCATTTCTAAGTCATCTGTTAAAAACAAAGACACCATGAAAGTTGCTCACAAATGGAAGAAACTAGAAAATATCACTTTGAGTGAGTGAGATAACTGATACTCAGAAAGATAGACATCTTTAGTGCCTAGATCATCTGTCATCAGAGAGGCTTCATCCAGTACCTGATGGAAACAGATGCAGAGACCTACAGCCAAACATTAGGCAGAGTTTTGGAAATTTTGTGGAAGACAGGGAGGAAGGAATGTGGAAGGTAGACAGGTCAAGGACACCACAAAAAAACCCGAACTATCAACTAACCTGTGCTCATAGGAGATCACAGAGACTGGACCAACACCCAGGGAGCCTGCATGGGACTAATTTAGGCCTTCTATATATTTTACAGTTGTCGAGATAGAACATTTTATAGATTTTCCAACTGTGGGAGCAGAGTCTGTCTCTGAACCTGTTTCCTGCATCTGGGTCCATTTTTTTCCTATCAGAGTGCCTTGTTCAGCTTTAATAGGAAATGAAGTGTCTAGTCTCACTGTAACTTGGCTGGTTTTATCCATCGAAGGCATGCCTTTTTCTGAAGAGAAACAGAGGAAAAGGAGTGGATGAAGGACAGGAAGAGGGGAGCTGGGGAAGAAGGGCTGGGAGGAGAGAAGGAGGGAGAGGAAACTATGATGACACTAATTAATTTATTATTTAAAAACTTAAAAAAGGAAAATAGTTAACAATCACACACACAAACATACACACACAAAGCCCCTCCTAAATTGGAAGATTTGAATTTGGAGGGACACCAATGAGGACAATGTGACAATGTGAATGTAAATAGATGTAAATAGACACTTCTTTGTAGATAAAGAAAGCCACTGATGTCTTGATTCTGGAATAGCAAAGAACTAAGTTACCAATTCTGAGACTCCAGAGTGAACTAGCCTTTTCCATATGATGTTATCTCACCAGTCTGAATTTTTACTTTCTGTCTTTGTAACAGTAAAGTCGTTGGCTTGCGTGGTTTTGAGGTGTGTTTGTAGCAATGATCCCAGGACATTGCTCTAATTATAATTAACTATGAATGTAATTAGGAAACTACTGATAAACAGGGTCTAATTTAGACTATAAAGAAAATATACATGAAGTTATAATTAAAATTAGCTTTCATTTACAGCTATCACTTGATTATTTTTCTATATTATCTTGGTAAATCTAATTTAGGAATCTTTATACTTATATTGTAGACTTCAGAATGTTTTAAATATCAATTTTTGCATATCATATATTTCTAAAGGTATTCATAATTTTATTTAAGTTATTGCACAATTAAAATACCTTAAGTAGCATGAAATTTCTCAATAGTTTAACTTAATATAACCTTTTGAAATAGAATGATCATATTGTATTTGAGACTTTCATATGATTCTATTTTTGATATCCGTTTTCCAAATAAAAAGATAATTATGTTTTGATAATTTTGCTACTCAAGCTGAGATGAAATTCAGCCAGATAATTTTGTATATTCTTATATTTGCCTAACCGACATAATTGCATCTTAATTGTGTTGTTCTAAAGCACAAAGCTAAATAAATCACAATGTAAGTAATACTATTAGAAACTGCTTCATGTTTTATAACTTAAAGAATTGATTTACTACATCCACAAACTGGATAAATGAATAACCTATTATAATAGAATCAGTTCAGCCACATAATAGATTTCATACAAAATGCTGATTTTTGAGTATAGATAATTTTATATGACAAAAATTTTAAATAGTATTTTGTAATATTTTAAATTTTTAAATGATCTGAAATATTTATCATGTTTCAATTATGATGGCATTTCCTTGTTCTTTCCTCAAAACTACATTGTGCCACTAAAAATGTACAAAATTTGCAAATTAATATAATAAGCTGCTATAAGCTGCTATAAGCAACTTTACTTAACTGTACTTAACAATAAACAATCCGTCTTAACCTTAAAAAATTGCCTATAATCCACAAAACTGAAAAATGTAAAAGAAATGGACAATTTTCTTGATAGATATAATACATACCAAAATTAAATCAAGATCATGTGAACTATTTAAAAAGACCTTTAACCTCTAAGGAAATTGAACACAACATCAAAAGGCTCCCAAACAAACAAACAAAGCCCAGGGTCAGATGATTTCAGTGTAGAATTCTACCAGAACTTCAAGAAAGAGCTAAGATCTATACTGCTCAAAGTGTTCCACATAATAGAAACAGAAGGAACATTGTCAAACTCTTTTTATGAGGTTACAGTTAACCACACAAACACTCAACAAAGAAAGAGAATTACAAACCAATCTCCCTCATAAACGTAGAGGAAAAAATATTCAATAACATACTGGCAAAGCAAATCCAATAACACAATAAAAAAAAATCTTCAACAAATGTATAAGATTTAGAACCAAAAGACACCGAAATTTTCTTTAGAAACTCCAAATTGCTTAATCCATCACAATACTAAATTCTACACTATCAATGTTTTTATTGATTTTATAATATACTAGGCAATCTTCTTATAAAAATTACATATCTTAAAAATCATATGGAACTTGAAAATTTAATAATGTAATGTATATTAGTATATCTTTAATCAGGTATAGAAGTGCATATTTTCTATTTACTCATATATAGGAAGGTAAGAAGCAACCAAGATATCCTTCAAAAACTGATTGGCTAAACTGAAGTATATTGATAAAATGAAATATCATTGCTTACTATGAAATTTTATGTGAAGTGAACCAAAACACATTAAAGATATCCTACATAGGTGAACAAAATAACCTAGGTCTGCCTCTGCCATAATTCTATGTAGATGGCCTTCTAGACATGGCAAATCTGTGCAGACAGTGAACTGGAAGAGATTTTTCCAGAGGAAGAGGAGAAGGAAAGGGTAGATAGATTTTTATGCAATGACCCTGTTTTCTGGTGACATGACAGTGGGTGTAAGTAACACATTTTTCCATAAACACAAAATGTCAACCAGCAAGCGTGATCCCTAAGGTAAGGTAGACTGTGTGATGGAAGTGTGGGTTCACTTTCCACAGAGGTGGAAGACAGGCTGATCTAACACATTGACAATGGAAAATGGTTGGCATAAAGAAAGGCTCTGGAAAACTTGAATCTTTTCATGTTGATTTAGGTGAAAATCTAGGCTTAGTCTGTGAAATAAAGTTCTCAAAGGAGGAAAACTATGACTGGTTTAATATTTTTTGGGGAATGGCACTATACCTCAGTTGTGGATCTGTAAGAAAACAAAATACATTTTTTCATCCTTGATAATAGATGTCATAGTGAGTGGAGAGACACAAACATGTAAAGTTGATTCTTTGGGGCTTTTTCCTATTTTTAATTGAAAGATCTTATCATTGAACCAAAATATATGCTACATATATTATATTTCTTCTGACTAGTTAACTTTCTTTCATAAGAATAATATGTACATAAAGCAAAGAAAACCAGCCTATAAACCACAATCCCAGAGAACTTAAACAACAATGAGGACACTAAGAAAGACTTACATATGTCTAATCTATATGGGAAGTAGAAAAAGACAAGCTCTCCTGAGTAAATTGGGAGTATGGGGTTTGGAAGAGAGGGATGAAGAGGGGAGGGGAGAGGAAGGGAGGGTAGCCGAGAAAACTGTAAAGCTCAATAAAAATCAATAAAAAATAATAATATGTACAGACATAAATTCCAAAACTTTGGATAATTTTCCATTCAATATTTTGTATATGTGCAATTGAGTTTTTGAAAATCAATAAAAATAACATTTTAATTTTTAGCATATGGTGTCTTTAAAAATTTAAATTAATTAATTTATTCATTGGTAAAGTCTTTTATTTGGATACTTATTTTTGAACATTTTAAATATCATGGTAGTGTTAAAGAAATGACAAGAGATGAAGCACTGCTTGTGTGTCTTACCAAAAATTCTTCTGACTATTTAGGCATCCAAAGAGTGATTTAATTTCCTGAGAACTCAGTAATAAGTTTTATTTGAACAAAGTTGGGTACTGTTTCTAAATTATTTTATAAGAAGACTTTTTTAAGAGTTATACTTCAGTTATCTCAAAATTGAAAACATTCACTAAAACCCATTTGCCACTAACAATTAAAATTGTTGAGATATTGAATTTGACCAAGTTGAAAATGAAAACACACAGAAGGACAAAAAGGCTGTAACAGTAATAAAGAAAACACATATAACCAAGATTTTCCTCAGTTTTCTTTATTACAACAATGGAGAAGACACGGAGATACATAAAATAAAATGACATTCAATCCACTATGGAACACGTGCACAAGATTACACATAGCACTTGGGAATATGTGAGGGTGTTAAATAAGTGATGATACCAAGGACAATACATTTATAACACGTACATATTGCCAATAAAATAATCTGGATGAAAGCAAATGCAATTAAAATGATTAAAATAGTTTCAAACATAAAAATTATACATAAAGCCATTGTAAAAATATGAGAGAAATATTTATAAATAGGTTTGAATTGTGGATCTTGCTTAAAGAAGTAGCTTTAGTTTACATTGCTTGAAAAGACAAGGCGTGAATATTGCCCATTAAGTACACTCATGGAATGTAAATGAATCAAGTAGCGTATTTAAAGGATTCTACATTTTATAATTATTCAACTGTATACTGTCTTTTCTAGAATGAAGTGATAAAGAATATACTAATTCATTTTGAGTATCCAAAACTAGGAAACTGTTGACATCTAGATATATCACAATCAATGCTAGTTCACATTTAAAATGAAGTTTAGGTATATGTGGATTAATGCATGACTGTACTTCCAAAGAGATAAAGTAAATACCAATGTCCCAAGAATGTCAGTCACAAGTCTGTGTTCCACAAGATCATTTATAACACATTGAGCACACATATTCATTTATACCCTGTCAATACTGTTTTTTTTTCAATTTCAACACATTTGGATAGATTGGTTTAATGAAATAATCTACATTATCTGTGGCATTATCTAGCAAACAATTTAAAGTTAGAAGTTAGTAACTCTTAGTTAAGGAGATTCAGTAAATGATTGCTAAATTTATCCAGTACATCGTCTTAGACAAGGTAACAAATTTAAGTTTTGTAACATAAAGAATGACATGAAAGTCATTATTGTCTTATCATTGAATATATAAATTAGCTTTACACTAAACATACAGTTTGACATCTGTGAAAAAAATTAATACAATTTTAAAATATTGATTATAGAATATTATCCTGATTTTGTCAGTACTGAAAAGACTGACATAATGAAAACTTTAAAATACTGCTTTTACTTTATTTTAGTAAAATCTCCTGAAAGTGAAATTAGCTATGTATTTATTAATGACATAATTGGTATAGATATTGCCTTTTAATTTAAAATAATTTAAAAATCAATTCCAAAGCTATTTTTAAAATTGTTATATATTCAATTGCTTGACAAAAGCAAATGTGATCAAACCATTAAATGTGCTGGACTCTCAAAATTTTATGATATATTTCTCTGTAACTATTGGAGCAGGTACACAATTTGTATGTATAATTAGCAGAAAACAAAGTTCAGGACATTCACTCATTTCTAAACAAAAGAAAATAAATGTCAGAAAGGGTAAATTGATTTTTAAAATGGTGATATAATAAAAATAGGTTTTTGAAAAGAAAAAGGCTACTTAATTTCACTTAATTGATATAGGAAAAAGTCAGAGCAGCCTACACCAATAAAAACAATCATTATAAATTACGTAAAAATCAAATTATTTATATCATCTATCTTTATATATGTCTATGCATTTATTGATTTGCATCATAATATCAGAGAAATATGCATGACAATAGTTACTGCCACAAATGATTTATCTAAAATTCTCAATGCTTCTAACATCACAACAAAATTAAACAACTTTGTATTTTTAAAATTCTTTCAAACTTTTAAGGTTTTACTTTACCAGTAATTCTTATATTTTTTCTGAAATGTTCTCATATATAATGTTAAAAATTATCCTTGAAAATAACATTAAAATATTACTTTCTTATGTTGACATAATGTTATCCATCTTGAATTTCCAATTTAAAAATTATTTTTGTATTCTTAATGTGAGAATATCATATAAGTGAATGTTTATGTATCTAGATATATTCATCTTGATTTAATTGTACATGGCTAATTTTGTGTACAATATGCTTGATGAATGAATAGAATGGGCAAATTAAAATATAGGGGAACCACTGAAAAAAAAGCATTACATTGATTTAAGTGTAAATAAATCCAAATACGTGGGCAATGTTAAATGAATAATATTCCAATAAATGGTAGTTATCATTTAGCCTCATTACATAATTGTAAAGTCTTATACATTCTTCTAAATAATTTCAAACACAAATATGAATATTTTAAGTATATTAGAAAATAAATTCTGTGAAAGGATTAGTCATCAATAAGTAGAACTGAAACGAATTATACTTATATAGATAACACATTGTAAATTTTAATCTAATGTTTTGAATTTATTAATATGTGTTCTGTAAAACTCTTAAGTACTTAGATAAATTAGAAAAATTAAAAAATAGATAAAAACATCAAATTTTCAAAATCACAGTTGTTAGGTGTTGTTATTCACACATGCACCTTTAAAACATTTGAAACAAAGGATTTTATAAAAGTATGCTTAGTTATATAAATTCACATAATTATAATGAAGAGGATTTGTAATGCCAATTTGTCTGAGGGAAGAACCTACTGTTATCTTCTAAGCATCTATTTCTAGCACACATTGACTTAATATTAATAATAATTTTATTTGTGGGGGAGTCCATTGAAACTAAGTTCTAGGGTTACTATGACAGGATTGGTAAGAGAAAATGGACATTCTGCAATGTATAAAAAGATAACCTGATATCATACATATACATGCAGATTACATAGAAAATCATGCATAAGCAAATTCACTTAGCTCCATCAGAGAATGGTTAAAAACTACCTTTAACACTGGGAGTTATTATACACATATTTAGATCCAAATATTTCTCTAATTACCTATAATAGTATATACTCTACTCATGTCAATACACACATTTGTATATGTACACCTTCAATAATTAAATTTATTTAAAAACAAAGAGTAGAAAAATGGTTGATAGCAACTATGGAGAATATGATATTTTATGATTTATTTATCATTGATCATATTTCAGATGATGGAAAATTGATCTGAAATAGACAAAAGGGTAAAAATGCAAGTTTTTTGCTTTCACACTGTACTGTAGCTGGGACAATAAAAGATAAAACCCAACAACAAGAATCTCACCAAGGCATAAATAAGTATATAATTTCCTTTTTTTTTTTTTGGATTTTTTGAGACAGGGTTTCTTCATAGCTTTTGGAGCCTGTCCTGGAACTAGCTCTTGTAGACCAGGCTGGTCTCGAACTCACAGAGATCCACCTGCCTCTGCCTCCCAAGTGCTGGGATTAAAAGCAAGCGCCACCACCGCCCAGCTAAGTATATAATTCCTATGGTCCTTTGGGGCAACATAATAACTTCAGTATTTAGGATTTTGTTCCTTCAATTCTATGATATAAAACACCAATGCACACAATGGTTATTTTGAGTGCTACAAAATGATATGTTGTGTACCTGTGTAACTTTGACCTTGTGTGTTCTTTGTATCACTCTTCATAATGATGAATTGTGGTACATAAGTTTCAAATCAATTAAAACTAACTGACTAGGCACATACATCATGCTTCAAAAATCATTTCAAGATAAGTTAAATCAGTTGTAACTTTTTCTTGTTAGTTGACATCTTTCAACATATTTGAATGATTAAATTATGCACTAAAGAATAAAAAAAACATGTTTAGAAATGTTGCTTTAATTTTTTTCATTCTCAATATTTTCTACTGATCAGTAATGAATGTATCAACTCTTAAGGGAATACCAAGGAATTTATTGCAAAGTCACAAACAGTACATCATTTAGAAGGTATGGCTCATGTTATTTTTCCAAAATTAAAAAAAATCTATAATATTAGCTCAATTTTCATATCCAATGAATTGGATTTGTTTTTACTATGTTTCAACAACAAGGAAAATATTTTCCTTGAATGGATCATATTTTTAGTTTATTTTGCCAGCTATAAGACAAAAACAATAGTTGAAAGCAAAAACATTTAAAATCATATATTAAAACACAACTGATTATTAATCCATACCTAATCTTGTTGGACCTCACATAATAAATCATATTTAATAACAATAATAAATAATGTGTTTGGGTATCCCAAAAGCACAGAGAAATTACAGATAAGCCAAATGCTTAATTTTGGTGGGTGAATCTCAAAAACTGAAAATTAGTTGATTTAGCAAATAAAAACTGTTATGTTTGTCAACAAATGGCATACATAAGCAAACGTGTGTGTTTGTGTGTGTGTGTTTCCTAATTGGCCTAAGTAGGCCTAAGCACATCACTAAGATGTGGTTCAAAGCAAAAGAGACCTTCTTGTTGTTTTCAAATAACTGAAACTGGGAAAAAAAAACTGATACCTTTCATGTCTTTCTTCAAATTGCACTTCTTTTGAAATTTTGAATACGGTAGGTTCTTGTTCGCATCTCATTTTTATCTCCTTGAAAGTATTACCTATAATATTCATTTCTTATTTTGAAGCTTCCAAAGACAGTGACTGTCTCTCATTCAGAAAAATTCAATATGTAACTGCATAGGCTGTCACATCTGCAATACTTGGTTTCAGCTAAAATATAATGTGAATTTACTGTATCGAGCAACATTTCAACATAATGACATTAAGGTTATTTATTACAGACAATGGTAGAAAGATAATTTCACTTAAGAAATAATTAATTGGATATTCAGATTTAAAGGAAGATAGTTCATTTTTGCTCCTTCAGTATTATCTCAAAACTGAAGAAAAGAGAATAAATAACAGATATATGTATCTGGTATAACTGGATATCAAGTTTGTATTTTATATAAATGGTAAAAACTATAAAATCTTATAAATGTTTGTTAAACCAGAAATTTTCTTTAAACAGTTTAAAAGGCTAATAAGGTGACTCACAATTATATAAAACCACAATTTTTACATGCTTAATACCTAGGGATGTTGATTATATTTGCAACTAATTAAATAAAAAAGGACTGGTCATATAAAATGCTTAAGTTCAATATACAACAGACACTATTTATAGCTATGTTTTCTTTGTGAAATGAAGGCTTTACATCAAAGCATATTGTTGTTAAAAAATAGTTGAGAGAATAAATATTTCTGGAATGTTTTTATGTTGGTAAGGACAGAAAGAGGCTAATTGTTAAAAACATAAATTGGACTGCAAAAATTTTGGTTATACTATTTGATTATTCTGTTGCTACTCTTCTCGTTATTTCTGTTCAGGCAATACCATAGAAGACAATAACATTAAAACAAGCAAGACAAACTCATAGTGATAATGAGAGAAAACCCAAGAGCGTTCAGCTGCCATGACTGGCCTCCATTTTCACCTGTATTCTCTTCACAGCAATTATCTGCATGATGAAAATATTTTTGAACATAGAACACAATAAAATAAGTAACAAAATAATTAAATTGTAAATGTGAAAATAAAACAAAAGAAATAAAACAACGGTAGGAAAGAAAAAAGAGAAAAATTAATGAAACATGTACACATATCTATTAACATTTACCTAGAAAAATCTCTGACACAAGACAGTGATTAAAATTTTATAGAAGATATTTTTAAAATAATCATTCCTTGCAAAAAGTTTATGTAATGAAAATTATCAATGAGGTTTATAACGTGGAAATCTGATAATATTTTTGTCATTCTTTTAAAAATTGAAATTATTTACATTTATATGTTGAACATAAATACTGATAAGAAGTCAATGATATCCCACTGTGAATTACAGCATTCATAGTACTTCAGTATACATAAGCCTCTTATAGTCCACAGTACAATCTACTATGATTAATTACCATACAGATTTGAGAACAATAATTAAAACTTGAAAAATTACTAACTGCCAAAAAATGTAAGTGAATGCAAAAAAGACACAGATGTAAGGAAAATTTACACAAATTATCAATTTGTGCAGTCAATTATCTACTGTCATACTCTCTATACCTTACTGAACAATATCAAAATTGTTTTGAAATTAATGATCTTCACCATAATTTATGTTTTTGTGTTTCATTATGTGCTAAAAGTTAATACTGTCAGGTTGTAGTGTCAATATCTGGATACCATTGAAAATTACAGAGAGCTAAAATTAAGTTCTACATTGTTAGACCATGATTTCATGATTTTTCTAAACTTACTTATTTTTTATTCTAAAGGTAACATGGATTATAGGAGCAGAAAAAAGCAAGAAGGAGCATTGATAAAGATATAATAAAAGTGAAAATAAACATATTAGAGCTAAAATAATTTGTGCAATATTTTACAAATGTATATTGATGTCTGATAATTCTCTAGAACATAATATTCTGGTCAATTCATAAATATAGTGGTATTTATTGTTTGATATTTATTGTTTAATATTTATTGTTTAAAAGTACTCTACTAGTAAATAAGCCATAGCAATTTTATCAGTTTAAATTTCAGATATAGCATTTTAATGATTTTTATAACAATATATTTGAAACTCAATAATCTGTATATACATATATATTTATATATTTATATATATATATATATATAATAGCAAAATGGATTTGGCTTTTGAAATCTCAATGAGTTCATTTTGTATATTCTATTTATCCATAAACAAAAGATGTGTCTTTTATAATACACTTTTCCTTAATCAAAATAAAGTGTATTATAAATGTAAAACTAATTTTAAATCAGAATCATGAGCTTGAGGGGAATACAATGTCTACGAAGACAAACAGATAGAAAAATACTTCAAAAGAACTTAAAAAGGAATATGCTGTTTATGAATATAATTCGAGCAGGTTATTACAGCATAAAATTGTATTCATAAATTTCATATCTAAACTTTATATGAAGCCCATTATTTGGAAGTTAATTATGTATAAATGCATATGAGTAATAAACTTTATGACAAAAATATCTGTATATAGATGAATATTGTATAAGATCATCTATGCAAAAAAATTAATCAATTTAAACTTCAATTTTTTATCTTCCCAGTCTTAAAAAAAGGATTTATATTTACCAGTGTCTTATTCATAAAATCTCGGATAATGAGCACAAATTATTCCTTTATTTAATACTGGAAATATAAATCATAAGAGTTATGATTAAAATCAATGAAGGTCATTTTTTAATACTATGGAAAATATAATTTAACACTGCTGAATGTTATGTATTTAAATGTTTCAAAATTATTTATCAACACAATTTAAGGATTATCTCATAATACTAACAACACAATTCTTAGTCTATTAAGTCATGCCTTTCATGTAGCACAATAGACTTGTCAATCACTGGATTCTATCAGTATATCAAAGTAAAATACTTTATGGAATTTTTGTACTATGTTAATTTTTAAACTCTTTCTACTTGGAATTATTGACTTTTTGTACATTGTACAATAGAGAGAGAATGAAAGTAGGAGATTTCCTACTTTATAAGAGAGCTTGACAAGTATTTCGTTTCTGTCTACCTTATTAATAGGTCTTATTACAACAGATATGAAACAATCCAGTCTTCTCCATCTTAATATCTTTCTAATAATTTCCACTTCCTCTACCCACCTTGGAGGAAAAGCTCTTGAAACTATTAACAAAGAAGTAAATGAAGTCTTGCAGGTGTGTATGACAACCTTGACCCATTTCTTACTAAAATCTCTCTTAATCACTCTTGCGAAACTATGTGCAATGACATATATGTATTTTTCCCAGCAGCATTTAACACTTTGTTCCTATACTCCAGGAAATAAATCCTAAATTTCATGATCTCCTATTATTTTATTCCAGTGACTCTGTAAGACCTTAATTTTCAGAAAGATGATGGATGTAAATACATTTTCTTTTTATATCCCAGTTCCTGGTACTTGATAGTTTTGGGATTCTTTCTTCAGCAATCAAGAAGGATCCCTTAAACACCTTGACCCAGTACTTGCAGAACTGAGAAAATTTTGAAGAACATCACAAACAAAAATTTTTGGTGGAATTTAGATAATGATTTTGAGTGCTATTGTCTCTACCCATTCACAAAATTCATTCATCTGTTCTACATGGGAAGTAGTAGAACACAAAATCTCCAGAGTAAATTGGGAGCATAGGGACCATGGAAGAAGGTTAAAGGGGAGGGGAGAGGCAGTGAGGGAAGCAGAGAAAAATGTAGAGCTCCATAAAATCAATAAAAAAAGAAAAAAAATTCATCTGTTAATTCTCATAGACTCAGAATGCAAATTTTTGAGTCACAGTCATCTCATCTGTAATAGGCATATCTAATTAATAATTTGACATTCCATGCTTCATGTGGCTGTCATTCTGCAAACAAATCTGTCCTACAAAAGTATTCAACTGGAGAAAATATGCTTACGAAGAAGCTAACAGTAATCTGGTCTATTAAATTCAGTCTAGTAGATAGGTCTTGTGAGTTTCCTCCCACAGTGTGTATACAGTTGATTCTTTCCCTTTTTCCATTCTGTGACCTTTTTATAGAATTAACGTCTCATCACATGTACTTAGTCACATGAATGTAAAGTGTGTAATGACTATACATCTTACGTACTACTTTTTTCCATATAAGATGTGTGATACTTAATTTTATGACTTTTATGGACCATTTAGATACAATGCCCTTCCTAGAATTCTCTTGAGGCATACATGTACAAATTCTCATTAAATGTACTTTTTTTTTCTAATTGCTAAAGGAAACAGTTACTTTGTCAAAGATGTCTTACATGAAACACACATATCTAGAAGTTAATTATTTCAAGTCTTTTTGGAAAGTTTCTTCTAGGGAGCCATTTTATTATCCTATTTCAGGCTTCCTCATTAATGTGGTCAAGGTAGCATGTTTGACAGGCACATGTCTTTCTTGGGCTCTTTCCCTGTTGTCTGATGCAATAATTACTGCATTAAGTATGATCAGCTAAAGATTCCACTGTTTGCACAGATGAATCCTTGTCAGTACTCGCCAAAAGTACAACTTCAATACAAATCATATTATGAAAAAATAAAATCATATTTTTCTTCACTTTCGATCTCTGGTTTTCTATGAGCAGTCAAATTAAAAAGTTTACAAACTAAAAGAAAAAATAATTTTATAATGAGTATGTTACTTCAATTTTTGATCTATGTACTGTTTGCAGACATATATGTTACTTATTTACTTATTTGCCCATTTATGTCTATAATTCTATGAACACAACAATAAAAAGCATAGCTATATTTTATTTTTAAATATTTTATGATTATTAAATTATTAATAATTTAATCCTACATTTTATAGGGAAACTTTTTTGATAAATAAAACTATTATGGGGTACATTATGATAATGTGATGCACGTATGTAATATACTCTGATAAAAATTTGCATTTCCATCTTCTTAAATATTTATCACTATTTTTGATTGAGATAATTCAAGCTCCTTTCTTGTAGGTTTTATACATAAAAAGTGCCAATTATTGTCTCTCTACAAGGATGTTGAAGACACCAGAACTTTACTGAAGTAACTGTGCATTTGTACCTATTAAAATTTATATTTATCACTTCATATAAATCTTCATTGTTGTTTGAAATTAAGCACAATGTTTGACTAAAAATTCACCATAATTTCACTTGACTATATAACTATTCTGAGGACTCTCAAAGTGGGATGTACTTTCGAGTCCTTGGTCAGCTACACTGATTCAGTTTGAGATCATATTTAATTCACCATTGAGAGACATGCAAGGAATATAATTGCCACAAGCATACTATAACTGTAGAAGATGTTATTGGTATTTCAAATTCATAAGGACAAATAGATTGATAGGGCATGCTATATCCAAACACTTTTATTTATGAAAATCAATCATTTCATTCATTTCCAAAGGGCAATATTCAAGCATATATATACCAACTACACTTGAAAAGAGACAGTCATTTAACCTTTAAAGTCATATGCATACATGAGTATAACTTACTTGATAACTCTTAAGAATATAATGTGGTGAGATGGGAATGAAAAATAATATTAAAATAAAAATAGTATTTCTGAAGAAACCTAACTTAACAAGATCTGTGGTACTTGATAGTAAATATTAGCAACACTTTGCCACATTTTAATTACCTTTAAACTTTATAATCTGCATAATATAACTTAATTCCAAATTAATTTTATCAAATATCTTTCAACCTGAAAGGACTAGAATTTAAAAATTGTCACATTGATGTCACCTTGAAATTATAAGGTAAGTGATATAGTCAAAGTGACTTTTTCTCCTTAATTGAAAAATATTGTGTCCTATTAAGGATACTGTGTTACAGATGAAATGAGCCAGGGTTTTATGAATCAAAATTTTGTTCTCATCATATATATATATATGATGTGTGTGTGTGTAGAGAGAGAGAGAGAGAGAGATTTCCAAATATAATATAATATATAAGAAATATATATTACAAACATACAACCAAATAATGATATCAAAACGAAGATAACTGAATATCCTTTTGAACTAGCATATGACCTGGATTTGTTGTCTTCATAGAATATATTTGAAAAGAATTTTAATAACTAGGTAATTTTATCAGCATATCAATTTGCAATGTATAAGTATCATCAGAGACCTTGATTGGTTTGTATTAAAAACAGATTAAAAGTTCCCTGAGACATTTGACCCTTGTAGTATCTCCAGCGTTAGTTCTTAGCAAAATTGCATTTAAACTGTTTTTGCCTCAATGATTTTTCTTCCTACTCATTGATATGGGTCAAGCATGGGTGAGCTTGTCTTCAGCTGTAGAGAAACCTACGTGGAACTGGAAAACAAGCTCCCAGTTGCTTGGCAGATAAGTCATCGTTGCAAAAGTTTCTTCTCATCTCACCACGTTTTCTTCGGCGGTTTTTCATCTGTCATTCTCATTTCAGTTCACCCCCTCTATCCGTCATCCCCTGTTCACTGGTACTGCTATAGCTGTCAAAGCAAGTTCTTCAACGTGCCTAATAACTCAGGCTAATAACTGTGAAACTTCATTATGCTATGCAACAATAATGCTTAGAACATAGAAATGACATTTCAGTTTATCAAGTTTAATATTCATTACTAGTGAAATATACCACAGGAGTAAAAGGATCAGATAGTACTAATTTTCGGAAAGGATATCATCTTGCTTACCTTTAATAATGTTGGGCTTTGGGGGCATGCTGAACTCGTATACAGTGGGCTCAGAATACCCCAATCTATTGGCAGCTGTGATTTGCACCTCGTAGCCCATCGTCCACTGCAGATGTTCCAGAATAATGTGGTCTTTATTCCCCTGCACCTTCTTCTCCAGCCACTGGTCTTCCTTATCTTTCTGTGAAAGGAGAAAAAAGAACTTTTGGAACAGAGTGCTATGAGAAGGTTGTATGTTAAACTTAAGTTTTTTTGAATACTGCAAACTGTTTGTTTTCTCAGTTTTCTAAAAATTGATATGTGAAATTGCTAATTTAATGAATTCAGCATTGCTTAATATTTTTCTACACAAAAGGTAATATACTAGCTGAGGACTGATCATTTTGCAAATTAATCCTATGGTAATTTAATTCCACCTATTTAATTTTACTCTTAATTTCTTACATAGAAACTTGGTTAACAGTCACTTTTAGACTGATAATAGAAAAGATGAATCATGGAATAATTGTCAGAGGCTATTATTAACATTTGTTGATGAGGATAACTATCTATGAAGTGAATCCTTTAATGTATTTACAGGTGTATATTTTAAGTGGCATTTTTTGTTAAAAAACGCACAAGGAAATTCTAGCAGACAAATTTTCAGTAATGTTTTCTAATGGTATTCTTTCCATGAACACCGAAATACCAAATATGGGTTGCTTTCTTGTTGTTTGGAGAAATTTTTTTTGTTTCTTTTCTTCTTTCTCTTCCTCTGGTGTTTCTCTCTCTCCCACCCTTCCTCAGTCAATCTCATCTATTACCTCAATTCTTATATATACACTATAGCCTCAATCTTACAGTAAAACTCAGCAAACTCACTGGGATTTTGTGATTTTAGCATTAAGTCTTACAATATCCTGCTTAAAGTGCACCATGCCTGACTTATCTTATATGTTGTTATCTAAATATTATTTGATTCGTTCTGTAAAAATTTTAGAGCATTTGATATTTTAAAATATATCAAAACTACTATTCTTAAAGAAGAAAATAGTTTCTTAATGCTCTGAATGAAATTGTCTAAAGCAATATGA
Source organism: Microtus ochrogaster (assembly GCF_000317375.1). Taxonomy (NCBI): domain Eukaryota; kingdom Metazoa; phylum Chordata; class Mammalia; order Rodentia; family Cricetidae; genus Microtus; species Microtus ochrogaster. The sequence continues at coordinate 6,071,428 of NC_022029.1, forward strand.
TCATTGTGTTCCATTATATTAACCTTTGAAAATATAAAAGTTCCTGATATACTAACATTTTCTATCAGATTCTCCTAAAACTTTAGTATTGTGTCTGTTGTTCACATGCCTGGCTATATATCCTTGTCATGCTTACGCTGTCGCAAGTTGAATCTAGAAGAGGGCATTAGACCCTATGTAATTGCAGTTACAGGAGGTTACAGAAGAGTTCTGGTAACTAAACTCAGGTCCTCTGCAAGAATGTTACTGGTCATAGCTGCTATGACATTTCTCTAGTCCCCTGTATCAGATTTTTATAGTAATTTTTATTTATGTTTGGGTTGTATGAAGACAAGTTTGCATAAAGCTATTGATATTTTCATGTCCCTGTATCAGTAGCATAACCCCCAATAGTCAGGCTAGTCTATGAAATTATGGTCTGGGGCTACAGATAAATTGTAGTTTGTGAAGTCACATATGAAATCTTAGATTATGTCATCTGATAGCTATAGGATGTTCTTTTATGTATACACCCAAAACTGTAAGGAAATATAAATTATGAGATTTTTAGACAGTTATATAGAGTTTCTAAATTTCAATAGGCTATTTCTGAAAATCCAAGCATTTGACATACTATTCTCTTCTGAAATATAAATAATTTAACTCTTTCACGTAGTAAATTAAACCATGCATCCTTTTACAGTGATATTTTAAGGAATCATGGAAAGGATTAATATTTTTTTAATATAAATCAATTTCATTTCCCATTCAACTTAAGACAAGGAGATATTTTAATCCCCTAATTGCTATTCCTAGGGAATAGAAAAAATTTAAAGTGGGTGTAACTAAATACTCCCCTAGGCATGAGAATCTCAATTATGCATTTGTAGACTGCATAATTTGCAGAAATAGAGTACCCAGGGAATGATTTAAGATAACTAGCGGGAAAGTGTCCTTCTAGGTAACTTAATATGATTTGCTGAATAGGACTATCATTAATATGACAATTAAATGGTGAAAGACAAGTTCTTTAAAAAAAATAGTCATGGAGCTTGAGCAAAGCTTTTATCGACCAGTTTCTTTCTGTAAAGAAAATAGTAAGTCCTTGTGACAGTAGAGGCAGATCTTTAATTGTCAAGTTCATCCTAACACCAGCATTTAGGGGATCACTACCTTTGCTCTACAAAAAGGAATATCTTTGTATTGATAATGGAGCTTCTTTATGCCTTCATTCATGAAAGGAAGTAACTCATTACCTTTCTAAAGACTTTATAGAAACTGTAGCAAATACAATGTTATATTAAAACAAAATAATTATAAAAGAAATGTCAATAGAAGAAATAATTATACCAATATGCATTTTGGTTGTTCTAACTCCTGTGATGTATGGTTTAAGGTTCATATGACTGAAAAGCAATTCTCATTGTCCCTGATTTCTTGACCACATAGCTAGTTACCTACTGTTTTGTATGTCCTTACATAAATAATCAAAATTCTTAAAAATTAGCTTTTTAATTAGCTATATTGAATGTAAAAATACTTGTCATTAACTCTGATATTTTTATGTTATAGTACCATATTTAAATGAATAACTTTTATTGATTTTCAAGACAGGAATAACTTGAGTCAATATATTAGTTCATAGTTATATTATTTTTATGCAAAAAGCCTATTTTATAATAGCAAAACTAATATAAATAAAATGCATCTTCTTTCACAACAAAAAGCATAAGGAAGATAAATACCTATATAGATAGCTATTTACTGAAAATATTTCAAAATATTCTTTTTGTCTTTAAATATATTTCAATACACATAGTAAAACCACTAGTAGCAATTCTTGTTTCCTAGTAATCAAAGGTCATTTTTATGTATTCACAAACTTAAGGCTTTAACAAATTAAATTTGTCTCTTATATTTAAATATTTATATTATATCTAGATTCCAAATAGTTTAAAAAGGTCAACTGAAACTTTGAACTGTGTGCTCTAAACATTGTTGCTGTCCCAAAAGTACCTTCCGTACAATTGATTTTAAATAATCAGTTTTCTTAAGTCAGGAGAGATTTAACATACTAACACTAACACTGACACTTTGAATACTGCTTTTAATACTTTAAGTTTTTTCTAAAACATTCTTCCTAATTGGAGAGGGATAGAGGCAATATACTTTATAATATTATAACTTAGAGTAATGTGTGCTTCCTGGCTCATAAGCTACAAGCAATTATTCTCTTCCAGAATATCTACAATCTTGTCAACAGTCAATGAAATTAAAATTAAATGTATATATGCATTTGCCCACAAGACATCAGCTGGCAATAAGAAACATGTGGTCTAACTTATATTGTTCCCATACAAATCACAGTTGAAAGTTTAGCTCAAAAGAGCAATCTAGTTAAAATTTTAGGGATGCTACTATTGATTCTTCACATAGGTTCGCAAGATTGAAGCCTCAGAGAAAAGTCATTGTCCTGAATTGGCTGACAACTTGTATTATAGGAAAAGCAAATCCTTGGAGGATATACTATACCCTAATGGGGGCAAATGTCCATTAGACTAAAGCAGCACACTGTAGATAAATCATCTTATAAGAAGTGCTGAGATCTCCTAAGGGTATGACAGATATTAGCAATTTTTCAGACTATCTTGCAAGATAGAAAAGTTCATATCAAGAACTCTAATACTGATAATTTTGCTAGATTTCTTTTTGAACTATTTGTAACGTGATCACCTAGATTAAACCATCTGTTTATGATTTTCTCATTATTGGTATTATCATTTGTACATTAAGTTATATGGGATGTGGGATTCTCCTCTGCATGCCGTAAATATATTTTATTACCATTGGTTAATAAAGAAGCCACTCTGGCCTACGGTGGGGTAGAGTAGAGCTAGGCAGGCAAACTAAACTGAATGCAGGGAGAAAGAAAGCAGTGTCAGGTAGATGTCATTTACTTGCCAAAGGAGAAAGATGCTAGATACTTACTGGTAGACCACAGTGATGATATGTAATTAATAGAAATGGGTTAATTTGAAATGTAAGAACTAGCTAGAAATATACCTGACCATCAGCTAACAATGTTGTAATTAAATAGTTTCTGTGTGATTATTTGGGTCTGGGAGTCTGGAAAATTAAAGCACAGCCTCTGCTTACACATGTGGCTGACCATATCTACTTAGGAAAATGGAGACCTAATATTTGTCCAAAAACTTTCTGTACGTTAACAATTTTCCAGACTCCTTCAGCTGCTTTTTTCCCATGGTGATGATACAATTAAATATACATAGCAAGACATGACAATAGAAATAGAACTACATGCAAAAAGGAAAGTGATCCAGGAAAGAAGAAAAGGAAGACAGGTAATGATGATGGTCAATGATAGTCAACGATGGTCAAAGATGGTCAAGTACACCAACGATGGTCAAAGATGGTCAAGTACACTATATCCATTGCTGAACATGTTACAGGGTCACCAATTAATTACGTGGTTAATATAAACTAATACAGTCTGAGACTGTACCAAACGTAGCTGCACTGTGCAACTCAGGTAGCCTGGGAAGCAAACATATGGGTAGTGAATTTGCAGAAATGAACAGAGGATCTAGTATTTGCAGAAAATCTTATGTGGTTAAAATTTCAGAATACCGCTGAGTAGTACTCTAATGTATCCTGAGTGAGGTAACCCAGACCCAAAAAGATGAACATGGGATGTACTCACTCATAATTGGTTTCTAGCTACAAATAAAGGTCAGTGAGTCTATATTTTGATATCCTAAAGAAGCTAAATAAGAAGGTGAACCCAAAGAAAAACATATAG
>NC_022029.1:6076113-6091878 GCF_000317375.1 Microtus ochrogaster
AAAAAAATTTCAGAATACCAATATGGCTTTTTGCACCATACACAATAATAAAACTATACAGGGATTATAAAATCTCAAAGGACACATTTTACTTGTCCATTGCTGTTTTAGTATATATATATAATATTTTTTATATTTTTATATTGAAGATTTTATGGTTTTCTTTTCTATTATATGGTTCTGTACTTCATCAGATAGTACAAATTCCTTCTTTCCATTAATCTTTAAAAGATTATGTAGAAAGTACACTTTATGATTGGTTATTTAGAAACTGAAAATTACTGAAGAGTAAGCAATATCCTTCTAAAAATTACAAGGAATCAAAACAATTATTTTGTAAAACTTGTACTAGAGTCTGTGCTCTATACTTCAATAGTTCTACATGAACTGGTGACTGAGACAAGTTATATAATAATTGAATAGTGAGCAGAAGTAGTTATATTTGAATTAACATTCATTGCCATTTTGAAGTTAAAAAGAAATCCTCTGGTTGTTTTGAATTGATGAGATGGACATTGGAACAAATTAGTGACAATGAAGTAAGAATGTGATGTATTGTGTATATTCATTTAGTTTTTTGTTGTTGTTGTGGAGATTCCTACCCCTGTGTCATGCAGGATATCCTCTAAAGTGAGATACACCTGCCTTATCACCAAAGTACTAAGATTAGTTCTGTATGTCACCATGACCAACTCAATGGGATTCTTTTATTGGAAAGCATCACATAATCATTGGAACAATAGGCACAAGAAGGGACTGTTACATTAGATTGATAGTATAAAACAATATCCATGTAAAGGAAAATAGGGTATTTTTATTGAAATACCTAAGTATTCATTATCTAATTATGATTTTTCTTCATCATGGCAATTTCTCATATGTATACAATCCAATACAGTTGCATCAAACCACATTCTCCTCTTCCAATACCATCTTTTACCTTTATATGTCTTTTTTATTTTCAATTTTGATGATAGATGTAATTGAAGACAGAAATATATAAATTATGTCCCTGCAAATTGAAATATATTGATGACTATTTGAAAATGAAGTACATTGAAGATCATTCTCTAAACTTGAATCTCTTTAATATTATTTTCTCTTTGATCAAAAATTGCAATTTCTTAGAGAAGATTGATGATGTGGGATTCCCCCTCTGTATGTTGTGCATTACCATTGGTTGGTGAAGGAACTCTTTTGGACCTGCGCAGGCAGGGAGGGCACAGGCACAATGAACGCAAGGAGAGAGGAGGAAGAGTTAGATAGAGGCCATGTGGCCCTGCTGGAGACAGACTCCAGAACATTGGCCAGTGGGCCACAGCCATGTGGCGATACACAGTCTCATGGAGATGGGTTGAATTGGTATGTTGAAGTTAGCCAATGGGAAGTTGGAGCTGATGGGCCAAGCAGTGATTTAATAATATGGTTTCTGTATGCTTATTTCATAGCTAGGAGGCTGAAACTAACTAGCAGCCTTCTTGCTAAAGATTGATTTCGAGTTTATCTTATTAAATAATTTTCCTTTTCTTCTTTTCTATTGAAAACATTTTTATACAGTATATTCTAATCAATGTTTTTCTGATGGAGGAATGTCATTGGTTAGTTATAATAAAGAAACTGCTTGGCTCTCATAGGTTAAAACATAGGTGGGTGGAGTAAACAGAACAGAATGCTGGGAGGAAGAGGAAGTGAGCTCAGACTTGACAGCTATGCTCTCTGGAGCAGATGCTATGCTCCCCTCTCCCGGGCACACCTGCAACCCAGGATGGACATAGGCTAGAATCTCCCTGGTAAGCCACCTCATGGGCTACACAGATTATTAGAAATGGGAAAGTCCAGGTGAGAGAGTTAGCCGAGAAGAGGCTAGATATAAAGGGGCCAAGCAGGGTTTAAAATAATACAATTTGTGTGTTGTTATTTTGGGGCATAAGCTAGCCAGGCCGCCAGGGTGCCGGGGATGCAGCCCCGCTGCTCCTATTACTACATTTTTCCTTCCCCAGCTCTTTCCAGATCCTCCCCACCTTGCCATCCACCCAATTTATACCTTTCTTATGCTCTCTTTGGGAAAAAAAAATTAAACAAAAATGTAACAAGCCAGAGTAAAATATAAAATAACAAAGAGAAGGCACGAGAAGCACAAAATCAAAAAATAAAACATAATATTGAAGAAATAATCTGCAATCAAAAGCAAATAAAAAACAAAACGATATTAGAAAAAAAAACACCTACATAAATACCTTTGAGTTCATATGTTATTGTCATCTAATGCTAGGCACTGACTCACCATTAAGTGTTGTTAATATCCTCAGTGACATTCATTTGCAGAAAATTAACTTTTAATTTATAATGCAATGTTATTTGGAGATAGCATTATTCTCAATAAAAACTAAACTATGTATATGCAAATATTCTCAAAAATCAAAAATGTCAATATTATGATTTTGTGGCAATAATTGGCTCTATATGGATATAGTGCTACTCAAAACTTTTTTGCCTCTAGCCATGCCTGGGGCTAGTTGCAGTACTATAGTAATGGAAGCCAATGATATGAAGTATGTTAATGAAGGTAATATTGTTTTTGAAACCCTAAAAATATCCTGCTGTGTTTTATATATATGATAAATATTAAACCAATATAAAGAAATAAAGTTGCATACATTTCAAGAAGTTACTGGTTTCATTAAACCAGACATTGAGAAGGCTATAAAGAAAGTACCTTTATATTTTAATATGTATTTATTTTATGTATGTGCATGCATATGTGTGGGCATTGGTGTATCAAGCAGTCCACTGATTTGTCAAAGGACAATTTGCAAAAATTTGTTTCTCTCTAAAATCGTTTGTGTCCTGAGGATTGAAGTCTGGTCATCAGGCATGGCATGGAGCTCTTTTACCCTCTAAGCCATCTTATATATCCTTAAGAGATTAATTCTATTTGTATAAATGACATTGTACTTTTGTTTGACAAGTTTTATTTTAAAATACTATCAGATGCAATATGTTAGTCCTGATAGTGTTTCTGAAATGTTACTCTAATGCTAAATTACTTAACAAATAAGTAAGTAATTCTCGGGGAAAGGGGAAATGGATCATCTTACTTTAAAACATTTCAAACTCATTTACTTTCTCTGGGCTTCCAAGTATATATTTCAACACAAGGTATTTAGCACTGAATTTAAGAGATGAATATGTATATCATTACCAATAGTTTCCTATACGTGAGGCCTCCTTTGCTTCCCGAACGAATGAGCTGTACTACCTCTTCTACTGTAATGTCTATGTGAGGTAGCTTAAACACAAGCCCCATGCACACTAGCATGGGCTTCCACTAACTCCAACTACAGACCTTTGAAATATTTGTTCATTATTTTCCTTTTTGTATTTGTGGTTTGATGAAGACGTATAACTTGTGCAGCAATATACTTAGTTTCTATCCATAGTGTTTGATATCTATAAATAATAACACTTTTAGAATTATTACAAATAATACAGCATTCCTAGAGTACACATGATTTAGTAAATAAAACCCCAAAGCAATAAAGTTTTAAAAAGCAAAGCATAAAATAATAAATGTCTGCTACTTTTGATTAAAATCATCAAAATACTTGCACTGAATGCAGTATTTATTACTCTACTATCAATTTATTATATTATATAATCAAACATAGCTTTAATTTCAAGTAAATTATTCACAGAAAAAATATGTAACCACATTACTATTTTATAATTTTTATTGTTCACTCTGGTATTTTGTTGTCATTCTTCCTTACAAGTCATTAATGTCTACTGATGTTTCTAATAAAACCTTTCTCGGTGAAAATATAGATAGGTAACAGACATGCAGGAACTATTATAGTGTAATTAATGTTGCAACTACGATCTATGCTCCTCAGAGGGATTTTCTGTTCTGCACAATTTTCAAACGAGACAATGAGAACTTACAAGAAACCTGGCCCAAATTGCCTTGTATTTTTAGTTTAGATCTGCCTTCAACCCAAGGAGACTTTCTGAGACTCACTGATGTAGAATATTTATGGCATAGTATGCAAATACACCCTGCTGCTAATTATTGCCAGCTTGAAGCCTGCATCAGAGATTAGCCATCCCTAGGAACAGACACAAACCACCACCAACAAACAGATTCACTTAGCAGCTTGTGTTTAAATATTTCTCTCTCTCTCTCTCTCTCTCTCTCTCTCTCTCCCTCTCTGTCTCTCTCTGTGTGTGTGCAACAATAATAATTAAAGACGAAGATTCCATGAACTTGAAATGGAATGAGATAACAATGGAGGTCAAGCTGAGGAAATAATGTTACTATATATTGATTTTAAAAGAGAACTGCCCAGTAAAGGAAATATTGGAATTGAATGGAAAAGTTGAAATGCTACATAAAATTGCTTATTAATGGACACAATAGAAAATTGAATTTAATTTCCTTATCTTAAAATCTAATGTTCAAATTGGGAAACAATCATAATTCACAAAATGTGCATTTTAAGAATATATTGAAAATGTATTTTTTTGCTGATATAAAAATTTAATAACAATCAAATCAAAAGGACATTTTTAAAAGTTTTACTCTGTTTAAGATTTTTTTCTTATTGTCAAATGGCATTCTTTTTAATTTGGTCTGTAAACCCATCCCAAGCTGTGACAAAATTAATGAATTGAAGCACCCTAAAGAACTGAAATTCTAAAAAATTCTATAGAAAATACAAACAAAATTATTTGTGGAAAAGATTTGAAAAGCAATCATTCCCAGTGACCACTGATATTATATACAACAATGAAGCAGAAGAAATAGCCATGGGACAACATTGGTGACTGTATCTCATATAGCAGAATCTTCTTTCACAATAACCTTTGGAATACCCAAAGCAGCTATTGCTCTCTTCACTCACCAATTCAAAATACATTTTAATCACATGATCCATTTTACTGAAGGTCAGTGACCGCTCTTTATTTAAACATTAGTGATAGATCTATTTCATTATAATAACTTGTTCTTAGATGTGATGTTCTAATCTTCCTATCATGAGCATTTGGCTTAATTGTGAATTTGAGAGCAATAGAATTATCTACAGGGGATAACGAAATGATTTAATGGTTAAGGGCATCAACTGTTGCTCCATGGAACATAATTTAATATCCAGATCACTCACAGTGGCTCACAACTATTTGTTACTCCACTGCCAGCATATTTACATTCTTTGTAAGCTTATACACAACACATTGTACTGAAGAATACAAAAAGGCAATTTTTATATAAAAATTAATGAAAATGTCTTTAAAAAGAATTGCTCAGAAATACATCACTGGAAATATCTGAGAAGGTGTTTCCAAAGTGTTTTGTAGCCAAAAGAAAGATTCTTTATGGAAGTATGAGTGGTAGGGCTTCATTAGCTAGAGTCCAGTATTGTTGTAAAGATCAAGGTAGAATAACACCAGCATTGATCTCTCTGCTTTTTCACTTCCTACACAAGATAAGTACAGGGCATGATTTTCTTACCATGATGAACTACTATTTTTTAAAACATGACTCAAGTTAAATTATCTTTTAATTGAATTATTTTAACAGATATAATGTTACAATAATATGAAAAGTTTCTAATACTGTTTCTACTGTAGAAATCTAGGACAACTCTGAGGCTATTTCTGAGGCCTCCCAGCCTTAATGCTTCACCCCCTCCTCCCAGGAACCTAACAACTACACATGCACATACTGGAATGTTGGGGACTTTCCATCCCCCTTTGTCCTTGTGGATGTTCTCCAAATAGAGCTCCATTCCTGGAACTGGGACAAGGTAACCCACAGATGTCTACAGATGTTTTGATTCAGTCCCCGGAAAGGGGTCAGAATGACCCTCAGATGTTGCCTCTTACCTCGCTTGATCTGGCAACTGCTCTTCAGCCCTGGCTCAGACCAATTATTGTTAGTAACCCTTTAAATATGCCAATTCAAATAGTTAAAAAAACAACTCCCGAGTCCCCCCCCCCCCATTGTTTCTATGGCTTTTTGCTTTAAAAGTTGCTTGTGACAGTCATTTGGGGTCTTTTGGCTTCTCAAATTCTAAAGGACCTTGTCACAACAAAATTAAAATCCTCTTGCTTTTACATCAACTGCGATGTGAGAGTAGTCTCTTGGGGCAACTCCTCCTTGGTAACTGGACTTTGGGGTCCAACACTACATTAGGTAAAATGAACCAATAGATTTAGGCTAATGCACTAAGATGAAGTGAAAAGTAGATAAAAGTAGTGACATAAAGAAATGTTATCTCTCATGTTGTTAAATCACATTATAGACTAGAATTAGGGTCAAAACCATCAAAATATTTCAAAATAGTACATGTTCTTTAATAAAATAAAAGGTAACAAATATAATGATAAATTTCAGAAATAGAAAAATTAAGATGTATACTTTACCTTACAGATTCATTCCTTATCAATCTTTAAGATTACAGTGACTTATCATGTAACAGACAGTAAGATACAAAATATTAATCAAAAGATACTTACACTTCTGTATTTCACAATGTATTCTAAAATAGGAGCCCCTCCATCATCCTGTTTTGTGATGCTGATTTTAAAACTCTTCCCACTGCTTGGCTGTCCATGTATGGAAGGGGGACTTGGCTCACCTAAGAAGAAACACAAAAGTTCTTCATGAACTCTCACTGTACATTCCTAATAAGGCTGCTTTCTAGTTAAACCATCAACTTATATACCAAATACATTACCTTTTATTGGTTTACTTTATTTGGTATTTTGGTGTGGCATAACTTGATGCTCACTCACATAATAAACTTTACAGCTCAGCTGCTTTAGTAGAACTTCTATGTTTAAAATGGAAAATTTCATATTGTATAGACGAGATTTATTTAATAATGACATTGTCATTTAAAATGACAATGCAATCATTTTCTTGTAATAAATTACATTTATAGATGTTAAAAAGCAGAAACTAAATTTTCACCATTGGATTTTAATTTATGCCTCACATACACAAAATGTATTCATTCATAGATTTATAATTTAACTTAAATGTTATATTTAATATTTCATTATTTAAGTTTCATAAGTTTATGTAATGAAAATTAAATTGTTTTCACTTCATTTCTCTTTATTTCCTGCTGAAAACCATCTCTATCTTTATGTCTTTTATGTTTTTTCAGTGTGTGATCCACAGAATTTATTTAGAGTGTATTAGGAAATTGTTTAACGGAGCAAGGGCAATTTGTCAGTGGCTACGACGCTTCTTACCCCACAAAATAGACAGTAGCCCCTTAAGGCAGGCTAGAACTTCAGTAACTCTCCCTCTTTATCCATAAAGGTCTAATGTTAATAATCACAGCCATCGAACATTACTTTATTATGATGTAATATTCATTTTAAAAATGAAACATAAAAGAATAAAAAATTATGTTGCAGTAAAACAGATAAAATAAGGTCTTCTATTTGTGAGAATTTGATCAACCCAATAATAAAAGAATTGCCCCTAATTTCAAAGAACTCACAAAGTTGGAGAATGGTTAACAATCAACATCAGTATATATATTACAATGTATCTATATTATAATTTAGAAGACATGAGAAACTCAGAACAAATAAGAGTCATGATAGTAGTGTGTGGGACTGTGTGTGTGACTGTGTGTGTCCTTCATATCTGTGGGTACACATATGAATGCACTTATATTATGCGGTATGTCCCCTTGTATATTTGAATATTTGTTTCTCTTATTGGTTGATAAATAAAGCTCCTTTGGTCTATGGCAAGGCAGGATAGAGCCAGGTAAAAAATTCCAGCAGAGATACAGGAGGAAAAGAGTGGAGTCTAATAGACATCATCCAGCACCATCGCCACAGCATGTGGCAATACACAGATTAATAGAAATTGGTTAATTTTAATGTAAGATCTAGTTATTAATAAGCCTGAGCCATTGGCCAAACATTTATAATTAATTAAGTCTCAGAGTGTTCATTCACAAGCTACCAAGCAGGAGAGGAACCTCTAGTAAACATTTTATGCGTTCCAAAGTAGGGTTAGAAAAAACAAAAACAAAAACAAAAACAAAACTTCCAACTACATTTTGGCACCCAACATATGGCCATATTTCCATGTAGGGCCTAATAAAGCAGGAAAATAAAACATCTTTAAGAAACTCTGGTCACAGCAGAGTACTTAAACAGTTTTTTTTTTTTTTAACGCTATGTAGAAATAAAAAAAAAAAAGTGAAAAAATGCCTGCCATAGACAAGCATCAGCATTCTAGAGCTCTGGGGGATTAAATGCAGTTCTTGGTCATGCTCCTCTGACTGGGCTTTGCACATAACTTTCACAACCCATTCTGAGAGCAGTGTCAGATGCTAGAGCACTAGGGTATAGCTTAACAGTATGAAGTTTCCTCATGAGATTACTAAAGACTGGTATACAGAGAGCTTACAAATTTGATTAGATTTATTGGCCAGTGTGCATCAAGGATTTATCTACCTCTACTTCCAATCCACTTCTGATCTTACTAACCTACAACACTGCACTCAACTTTTATATGAGTGCTGTTTATCTCAACTCAAGTTCTCGTGCTTTCATGAAACAGCAACACTTTGATGACTGAATCATATGCTCAGTATCAAGAGTAGAGATTTATTTTTCTTAAACATGCACACTGGTGTTTCAAGAGGAGAAAGGTTGTTCAAAGTCTATAAATGTAGGGAGGCACAGAATTATAAAGATTACCCAGAATATAATTGAATTGATTAAGCTTCCATTTTAAATGAATTTGCAACACCTCTGGGTATCATTAGTAGTTGCAAAAATAAAAATAGAATATACAAGTCATTTAAGATTTGGGTAGGAGCATTGATACACTTACCTAGGAGACAGTCTGGTAAAAATAATGAAGGAATTAAAATATTGCAATATGAGAATGGAGAAAAGGGACATCACATGGTGGATTTTGAGAAGCACTAGAAAACCACTGCCCAAATGACAGAGCAGGAACTTATAGTAGTCAATTTAATGAAGTAATATTTGCATTGAACAGACAGATTTGTACCAGTATTTTGCAACAGCAATGTTCAGTCCTCTTCAGTAAATTGTCTCAAATTTTAGAAATAATACAAAGGATATGCCTTTTAAAATTTCAAAACTTTAGATAAACCAAATTAATTGACTAAAAATTACTTAAAATAGGATAGTTTTGAGAATAAGGCCACAGATGATTATGGTCTCCTATAGTTACTTTTGCAACCAATTAATTTAGAGTTTGGTATTCCCTTTTCTTACAGCTCACATAATTTGTGGGATAATAGTTGTGTCTCATTAAAAGAGACATGACACACAAGAATTTTTCTACAAACATAATAAAATCTGCACTCATAATCTAATTAATCACATTATAAATTTGAAGGATATACTAAGAACAGCTTTACTGTTTATATTCCATCATGTTTTTTCTTTTCTTCCCAGGTTCTGAGAAATGTAAGCCATGATGCCACTAACACAGGAAACATTTCTATAGAGATACAATTCACTTCCGTAAGTATTGAAATGATTTTCTGCATTAAAAAGAACCCATTCCATTTTCAAGAGAAGAATCTGATGACAGAGAGCAGAGCAGTGCTGAGTACTTACGGACTGGCAGTGTCTGGAATATTTCTATTTTACTGTAGTCCCCTTGACCTTTTCCATTTACTGCTGCAACCCTGGTTTCATAAGTTGTATTTGGTTCCAGGCTGCTCAAGACAACCATTGCTAAGAAAAGTAAAACAAAACAAAAAACATACACTTATTTTAAAGTATTGCAATAAGAAAAAGCATTGGGCTTGTTATTAATCTTTGAGATTAACCTCACAGGGAAGTGCCTGAAAAGAAAAGTAGAAGATCATGTGAGCACAATTTCTGAGTAGTGTGTTTTGTCAATTCAACTGTAACTCTCACAAAAGCATGAAATTTCAATGGAAAAAGTAGCACTTTGTTTTGGAATACAAACAGAAAGTCAAGATAGTCACTGAATTCTTTCTTTGATGTTTAGAAAAAATAAAATTATATATAAATACACCATTTCTTCTATATATCTAAGTGTCACTTATGCCAATTCAATTATTTCTTCATAACGTCAGGGAAATAGGATGTTCAGTCTAGAGTCTCTGTGTTTCCAGTGGGAATTTTTCACTCTTGACAAAGAAATGTCATGAACTTGTATCTTCAACAACCGGTGGGTCAATCATTTTACAATCTCAGAATGGATTAAATCAGGTCAAACTTTACCTTATTTCACTCTTCTCACTTGCATGTTTTATTATCTTTGATTTTACATTATATACCATATCAAAGCCCAGTTTACAATCACACATTTTAAAAGGCAGACTTATAAAAGTAAAGAAACAGATTAGGTGAAAAAGTAACATGATTGCCTAAAATTGAGCTTAATAAGAACAATAGCTGCAATGGTGAAAATGTGAAACCCCAGTAGGCTTCAGTTTTGTAGAGAGAAGTACAGGAAACTGACAAGTGGTAAGAGCAGGAGAGGTCATCTTCTGCATGAAAGAGCACACCAGTTGGTTTCCTAATACATGTTTCAGGCACATAAGTCACATTGCACAGATGGAACCAGTTGTAGGCAGTGTTTAGGAATATATATAACAACAAATAATAAAAAAAAAGACCATGAACATGGGCAAATAGAATTATATGAAAGGGTTTTGGAGGGAAGAAAGGGAAGGGAAATTAATGTAATTATGTAATAATCTCATAAATCTAAAAAATATTGATAAACATTCACCATATTTTTTCCAATTTTGTTGTTTAAAACATATGAAATTGTAATTATTTCTAACATAATTACAGTATGTAGTTAATCCATGGTTGATGTGGGATTACCCTCTATATAATGTGATTACCATTAATGAATAAAGAAACTGTCTTGGGACTGCACAGAGAATAGAGGTAGGTGGGGAAAACTATACTGAACGCAGTGAGAAAGAAGAAGGAGTTAGGGAGAAGCCATGTAGCCCTGCCAAAGACAGATGGTCAGAATTTTACCTGGTAAACTACCAAGTGGCAATACACAGATTAATGGGGATGGGTTAAATTTATATGTTAGAGTTAGTCAATAAGAAGCTAGAACTAATGGGCCAAATACTGATTTAAATAACATATTTTCTGTGTGATTATTTTGGTTCTGATCTACCTGGTGGCCAGGAAACAAACAAGTGACCTCCTTCAACACATGGTGAATAGTACTTAATACAATTGAAAGAAAAGTGAAGTTCTTTGGAATTAAAGAAGATAAAATACGTATTAATTGATCACAGCACTAATGAATTAGTTCTCTGGAGAATCAATATGACTCATGCAGTGTCGACTTCAACCACATTCTTTTCATCTGGACAGAACAGAGCTGCTGTAACAGAAGATCTTATGAAAAACCTGTGCTTAATTAATCTATAGTCTTTGAAGCATCCCAGTATTGACATGTTGAGGAGACTGCAGGAAGAAGCCATGTGGTTATTAGCTAGCCTCTTCACCAGATGGGA
This sequence comes from Microtus ochrogaster, assembly GCF_000317375.1. NCBI lineage: Eukaryota > Metazoa > Chordata > Mammalia > Rodentia > Cricetidae > Microtus > Microtus ochrogaster. Next base: position 6,087,648 of record NC_022029.1, read on the forward strand.
TCCACTAACTCTTATAAACAGAGTATCTCTCAACTCTTAGAATAAATACTTTAAAATTAAAGTAAAAATTATTTAAAAGTACATTGCAAGCAAAGACAACTGAAGTGATTGTTTGGGGTGAAAGACTTGCCATAATTTCAGTTTTTTGTTAAATAGAACTATCAGTTGCAGACCATGGAATAAAGAAAAATAAAAGAAAATATATAATCTATTCATCATGACTGTAATTTATTATCTAAATATTGTGCATTCGTGGAAAATAGAACTAATTTAATATGTCATTGTAAACACTAATGAACATTTACATAGATGGTTTGTATTAGTGTATGTAAGCAACATCATATGAGAGATTCTTCCACCATAGTCAACAATTTTGATTAGTCATGTAATCTTCCTTATTTCTATAACAAAAATGCATCTGAGAACATTGTCATAAAAACTATTCTATACCCATTTTAATGAAGGAACTAGAAACACTCATATTCCTTTGTCTTGATAATCAAGCAAGAAAGAAGAGCAATGGAATTTAATGTTTACAGTTTCAGTGGTGAGTAAAATTGCCTATGAAACAGAATTGTATAGATGACATTTTAAATTGGAGGTTTATTTGTTAACATTTTTGGTTAAAAATTTGTAAGAGGTAAGCTATTGAATTATCATAATATATAATACAAGGAAATCTGTAGTTTGATACCCTTTACATAAACCGTATATTTTTATTTTACTTAACTGTTTGTGCATTTCGAGCAAAACCTCCCTTCTCAAGGTATTGCCTTTCTCAGACATTTCACAGGAACTGCAAAAAACATGGATGTCTTACTAACCAACAAAGTAACACTACTTCTTTATTTACATGATGCTCAGTCAAGTTGGTTTTCCATATGTCATCCCCTTAATATGTGCTGCTCCATATCATGTTTGTTCAGTGTATTGAGTTTCAAATCAGGGCAATTTTCAGGAATGAGAAGAAAACAGTATAATACTGCAGTCTCAAATATATTTACAATGCTGATCTGAAATACTCAGGGAAAAGTAAATAGGAGGAGGACCTATGAACATCCTCCAAAATGACTGGAACAAAGTATGAAAGCAAACCCACTGATGCTAGGTTTTCAAGTTCATGTACAACAAGTCAGTTTTTATCAAGTCCTGACTTATGAAAGATTGCTCCAATAACCCTTATTATGATTATCAACCTTCTGTGAAACCAAAGATTATTTTGTCACATAGAAAGAGGTACATACAGGCTTAAAATTAAAGTCAGAAAAAGAAATAGATTCCAGGGGGGTAACACCAAATCTGTAATTTGACTTGCCTTACTTTAAAAAAGAGGATATATGCCTTAAATCATCGATAATTTTGTGACATATTACCAAACACAGAGTTTCTGAACACCTAAAGTGGAGCCTGAAAGCAAACCACCATTTGAAAAATTCAAGGCTTCCCACTCTGTTAGAGAATTGCACTTCAAATTATGAAGTTAATTAATAGATTTATTTCCTTCCATGTGCCCATACAATTGGACAATAGAACTGTGGACTGATGTGTGGGATGGCTTCATTCCCTATAATTTATTAGAAATTCAAAAGCAAAATTACATCTCTGTGTAACTAGATTAAAAACTACTATGTGTTCTCTGAGGACAAATGGTATAAATGAATGCATATCCTAGAAACATTAAACAGCAGGACTTTCAAGTCCTACATTGCTTTCTTAGGTATGAGTTTTGTAAAGAAGCAGGTTTCCTTCCCTAATTTAATGTTTTAGTTTTATTGAAATATAATTGAGTTTCTTAAATAACCAATGGCTATAACTGCAAAATTTGGCAAAAAGTGCAAAGTGCACATTAAAATAATGATATTTAACTTGGCCCATGAAGATAAAGCATAAACGTTTTAAAATCATGGTTCTACAACTATGGAAAATACTAGAAAGGAAAACAGAAATTATATTCTCTTTTCACAAGGCATTAAATTTTACTACTAGGAGTGATATTGTTTTGTTTGTTTAGATACAAATAAATCTTATTCCTTTAACTGTCAACAGACACAGAGGCTACAGAATATTTACCACCTTTGGAGAAAAGAAAATGATTGAGAAAACTAATTAATATAAGCATACATGCAAAATATGATTCTATTTAGCAATGTTTTCTTCCATAACTTAAATCCTGGATTACTGCAGTGGGTTGCCTGACATTCACTGTAAGATGAGATGTCCCTCAGGCTAGAACTACAGCATCACTGGCCTGAAATGGGAAAGATGAGGTTGTCAAGAACTATGAAACAGTCATGACAATAATGAGAAATCACAAAGTAGGGGTGAGGGGCAAATGCTCACTGGATATTATACTGGCTCTTAATCTCCTCACAGAGATCTAAAAATTCATAGCAAAAATAAAGTTTTTCATTTAATATGGAGGTTGCACTGTGTAAACAAAAAAGCAAAATCAGACACTTTACATCCATTTGAATTTTCTTAAAATGTAATGATGCTTTGCAAGAATTTTCAAAAGACTTGACATGTAATAAAACTACATTTCTTTAATGTTTCTATCACTAATGCTAAAATTATAATATTCAGATTGAGAAATAATATCAATTTTGTTCAAAAATTATATATATATGCATACATATTTATTTCAGGTCAATAATTTTCACTGGATTTTTGTAACTTAAATTTGTATTTTGGTATAAATTTTAGCATTTTAAGGGTCTAATACTTTTCTAAGAATCTTTTTTACTATTCTAGGAAGTATTTTGAAGATATGTGTTAGAATATCCTGCCACTGTGACATGTACCATGATACACATAACATTTAATTTTTATTTATAAAAAAATTAATTAAGTATTTATTTTGGAAAAGAAAAAACTACTTATTAGACACTTTATAAGCCTTCTAGTTTTTAATTTTTATTTCATATAAAACTTTATATATTTTTTGATTTTCATGTTTGGTTTTCATGTTAAAGTTTAAATGCTTAATCATCCTTTGCTTAAAGAAAAACCTTATCACAAAATTGAATCACTTTTCTATATAATAATAAAGATGATTGTATTTCACTTGAGGAAGAACGTTCAAGAGGAATACACAAACTCAACCTACAATGAATTTTTCTAGCAATTTTAAGGTTTTAGGTTTTACCTTTTATATTTTAATTTATTTTTGAATGAATTTTACATATGATATATTTAACTCATTATTAGGCGATAAAATATTTTTAATATTTATTTCCTCGAGTTTATGAGTTCTTATTAGACTAAACAGCATAATTCATGTTGGTAATCATCATTAATACCTGCCATTCAGTGTTAGAGGAGGCTGCTTATTTGTTCCAGGCTGCTCAGTGCCATTAAGTAGTTTATAATATGCTGTGTACAAACCCCAATTAAATGCTTGGTCTCCTGAAAGAACCAGATGTCATGCAGCTAACATTTCAAAAGAGCGGCTTTTTTTTTTCTACTACTGAGTCAGGAAAACCTCTCTTAAATGAGTTGCTGCATACTGCCTGCAAAAAGCAAGAAATTGTGTTAAACTCTGTATTTTTGTGTCTAGAATTTCTTTTCAAGCCCTCTCAGGTTTTAAGTGGATTTTAGTCAACCACATTGGCGCCAATTTGTCGGAGGAGGATAGCTTCTTATTGGATAACTCATATCTCTTATTTTAACCCATTTCTAGTAATCTGTGTTTCACCATGAGTCTATGGTTTACCAGGTAAAGTCTCAGGGTCTATGTCCGGCATGGGTACATGCCTTCTCCCTGACTTCTCCTGCTTTCTCCAAGCATTCAGTTTAGTTTTTCCTGGCTAGCTCACTATACCCTATCCGAGCATACAGAGGGGAATCCCACATCAATGCTGAGGTAAATTTAAACCAGTAATATTCTTTTATTTGTCATTAGTTTGCTCTTTAACAATTTTATATATGAATACAGAGAATTGTTTTTATTCTTACTGCAACTTCATTTACCTCCCTCTATGATTGTCATACCACCCACCTCTCCATAGGTCCCTTTTCTATATTTATGCATGTTGTTATATTTGGAGACCAACTGATTTTAACCAAGACGATATAATTCAGAATTGACTAAATAGTGTTGGGCTTACCATTTGGTATACAACTTTGAAAGAGTACACTAGAATCAAAGCACAAATGCAAAGTCCTCTTGACAATGACAGACCACTCACTCTTATTAATATAGATTTGAATCTCAGTGCTCACACAGGAAAAA
>NC_022029.1:6092853-6093480 GCF_000317375.1 Microtus ochrogaster
GGGGGGATTAACTGGTTTGATGGGATGATTGATATTAGTGAATTACTGTTTTTAGAAAATTGTATTGGTACTGTTTCCTGTATATTGATATATTGAATATTGAATATGAGTGTCCCTACCTCTATTTTTGTATAAAAGAGTATGCTTGATACATCTACCATATTTCAATGTACATTTCTACCTCTAATACTATTTATATAATAACATTGTTTACAGTTGAAGATCATTGTCTTCATATATTGCACAGTTGTTTATTCTTGTAGTCTTCAAGTTAGATAGGTATTGAAAATTATATGTTTGTCATATTTATTTTTAGGTTAATCAGGTATTTTAGATACATAGAGATTATATTTAGTATAGATAGCATAGTCTTCAGCCTCTTCGAAGAGCTGTAGAAAATGGCCTTTAATCTAACCTAAAATTCTGTGCCAACGAGACACAATTACTCCTGGCAACGCCACTCTACTCCCGAGAGAACGTTGAACACCAAAGACTCCACTGGGAGCTTGTCTTCTTCGCAGAACTGGCCTTTGGGTGAAGAAAAGCCCTTACCTCAACTACTGACTAAGATATGAAACAGGATTGTCTTATCTTGCCAAGACAGGGTAGGATAATTCTAAGAAAGTT
>NC_022029.1:6094445-6112663 GCF_000317375.1 Microtus ochrogaster
TTTTACAAAAAGCTAAAGACATAGTTTTTAAACAATCCAGTTGTACTTCAAATTTCTCATAAACACAAGAGATTATGATCTACAACAGAGATATCTACATATAAATGTACATTTCAGCTCATAATACACGTTATGAAACCAGCTTAGATGCCCTTCGTGGGTGAATGGAGAATGCATATCTTTTACATATACACCATGGAATTTTACAAAACTTCAGAAATGAGATTATGATATATGTGTGGAAATGGATGTAACTGAAATTTATAGTGAATCCTTTAACCGAGGCCAGAATCACAAATATTATGTTATCCATCTTGGGTAATATGAGTAATATGTTTATCTTTGAGTCAATAAAGTTTATAATATCAATAATGAGTAAGAATACCTAAACAGGATGCACAAGAGAGAACAGATGGAAGGACCTTAAGAAACATGAGTTTTCAGAATGCATTAGGTATAAAAATATAGAGGACATGAGAAAGTCTAATCAGAAAGAGAGGTACAAGGAAGAATAAAAAGGAGGAAGACAGAGTAGGGAGTATTCAAAACTAAAGGTATGGAAAAAATATGGAAAAGCAATATTTTATAAGCTTTAAACCTAAAAAAATGTTTGAAGAAAGGAACCCATGGATGGATAACGATCTTCTATGAAGCTGAGAGTTACACAATAAATATCCCAGTGCCAGCTGTGGGATTTATCCATTTGTATTTTTGCACAGTAAGACCCAGAAAGCCCCTAAAAGCCAGGTTATGGTAATTGTTTTTGCTGGTTGATCTAAAAACTGATGGTAATAGCATATTGCTAATGATCCTGCACACTTTTGTTACAGTGCAGTGATTGCTTTCTCACAGCCATCTAGTGTTCACAGCCCAAGAGGACCCTGCACAGCCTGCAGGGGAAGAGTCATCAATGGTCTTGTCCACCTGTGGATGTTACAAGTTACCATAGAGAAGGGAACTAACTGCTTTCTGAATGGATTCATGACCAACAGAGAAGGAAGAAACACATGCCTAGTATAATAAATCGGTTAAACATTGCAAAGTTGAGGAGCTAATAGGTACCAAAGGAGGACCCAATGAATGTCATTTTGACAAATTATCATAGTATTAAACTTACTTAAGTTAAATCCTTATGTTTATACACTAGTATAAACAAAGAACAGTATCCTTGTGGATGACAAATAGGTAATTGAAGACATCAGAAAAGAATGTTAAATTTTTAAGAACAAATTTTAATTAAATTTTTATATACGAGAACTAGGGATAAATGGAAACAACACTAATACGTATGTTTATAGCTGAAATGACTAATTTAAAAGGCAATCTTATGTGAATGATGCAACATGGGTATTAAAATATGATAAAAATGAAAAATCCAAAGCCAAAAACTGATCAGTAAACAGAAAATAATAAAAATCAGAACAGCAATAAATAAGATGGAAATGAAAAGAATAAGAAATCAGTGAAAACAAAGAATTGTTTATTTGAAAAGTCAATATGATTAACAAATTTTTATATAAAATAGTGCAAAGAAAAAAGAAACAATAAAATTTGAGATAAAAGGAAGCGATTAAAAACCCAATTCATTCAGAAAGTAATTATGATACACTGAAAATTATCATTGAATACATTGGAAAACCTATGAAAATTCAAGGAAATTCTACTACATATGCCACATCAAAATAACCCAAGAAGGTATAAATAACTTTAATTTATTTAAAATAATCAATGAGATTAAAGCAGCTATAAAATATTGCAAGCATGAAATAACAAAGTCTAGATATAGTCGCAGTTAAAAGCAAGTTGAGTTTGAAAGAAGCAATTCTATAACTTCTCTAAATTTTTATGTAAAAGTAACAAAAGAAAAACTATTTTTTCATATTATATAAATATAATTAATCTGCTATTAAAACCAGAAAAAAAATGTCACAAAAAAGAGATAGCCAAAGATTCTCAATTAACACTTGCAAATTGTATTGAAGAACCTATCAAAAAGGTCATTCTCAAAGATCAAGTTGGGTTCATTGAAGAGATACAAACATGATTCAGCAGCATAAATCAGTAAACAAAAAGCATCAAATAGACTCAAAAATTTCATGATCTCAATAACTGCAGAAAAGATTCTTTACAATATCCAATATTCTTTTTTCACAAAATAAAAAAGAAATTTGAAGTAGAAGAAACATATCTCAACACAATATAAGCTACATAAAACTAAATCACAGAAAATGTTTGACAATAAAAGGATCCCGACTTATGTTATGCCTAAGCAAGGATGCTCACTCTGTCTACTCTTATGAAATGCAGAGTTTGAATACTTAACAAGTGCAACACAATGATGAAAGGAAGTAAAATGAATAGGAAGATGAAAAGGCAAGGTTAAATTATTCTGGTATGTACATACTAGGAAGCTATGCATAAAAAACCAGAGGTTATAGTAGAAAATTCTTGGAAAAGGTAATTGTTGAGAAGATTCACAGTAGCGTCATAATTTTGATAAGTGGTTTAGTGCTCCTTAGTTCTAAATGATTCATCTATATTAAACTCCATCTACAGTAGGAGCTATCTTCTAGACACAAAAAGGCTATTATGAGTGAGAATCCTGAAGAGACGTTTTTTCTGGATATTAAATCGAAGCTCCTTGAAGGAGTCTGTATCTTCAGAGAATGATGGAGTGGTTGAATGTTTTATTGGAGAGAGATGGGAAATAGGCTAACTTTAGTCTTTGAGAATAGTCATTCCTTTCTTTATATATGAATTAACATCTTTTGATAATAAATAAAATATTTCTATAAGCTTTTTACTTATTGGTAAAACACTAGCTTCTACCAAACCAAGGCTTCCAGTGGAGAGACTGGGACATCAGTAGTGTCACAAAACCTTCCACCTATATTTTGTCCTGCCTACAAGATGTTGGAGGGTAAAGGTAAAGGTGGGGCAGAACTTTTGCTGGTCAATCAATGATGGACCCAGCCTCAGACGCATGGTACAAGAGAAACCTACCTAAGGTATGCCTGGAACACTAAGACTCAGAGACTGGAGAGCCCAGAGACCTAAGGTAGATACAAATACAATGGCAAAAAAAAATAAATGAAATGATTCCTAGTGATACTCTGCTATAATCATAGACCATATTCTAGCATAATCATTGTCAAAGAAATGATTCATCCGCAACTGATGGGAGCAACTACAGAGACTGACAGGCAAACATGAGGAGGTTGGGAAATCTTGCAAAAGAGGAAGAAAAAGGATTGTATGAACTACAGGGTCCCAAGGATACTAAAAGCAAACAGTCCACAGAATCACCTAGCCAGGGCTCATAGTGGATCACAGATACTTAAATAATCATGGAACCTGTATGGGTTTGTACTAGGTCCTCTGCATATATGTCATGTTTGTGTAGATTGGCGTTGTTGTGGAACACCTCACAGTAGAGACAGAAAACTGTCTCTGATGCTTTTGCCAGCTTTTGAGATATTTTTCCTCATACTGGAATGCCTCATCCATTCTTAATATAAGGATATACTTAATATTATTTCAAGTTGATATGCTATATTTGCTTGATTTCCCCAAGCTACCTGCCTTTACATAAGGAAAAGAAGGAGGTTTGAATATAGAGGCATATATATACATGCACACAGACATACACACAAGTACACACACTCAGGCATACACACAGGGATGGTGAAAATGAGAGCACAGTGCTGTGAGGAATGGACAAGCAAAGCAAAATAGAGGTGAGTATAGAAATAGAAGGTAAATAATATCAAAATACACTATGTTCTGTTGCCGTTTCCTCTGTGTTCTATATCCAGAACAGCCTCCAGACTGCTTGCTGAGATGATTCATCCTCACAGAATACTCCATTCAGGACATGACCAAATCCTTAAATTTTCTTGGGTCCGCATAAGAATATCAGTGTCCCAATCAGCAAGAAGTAGCTTAGAAACTATGCCCACATTCCCCAAAAATGGAGTATGGATGTTTGTCTTTGTTTAATGTGTTGGTTCCAAGTTGTTATGGATAATGATCAGGAAAAGCTAAACAAAGGAGATTAGATTCAGAGCTTTGTTTTGAAAAAGGAAATGCTGTGGGATAATGATCTTGTGCAATGTAAAGATCTTTTCACTTGTATTGGTCTAATAAAATGCTGATTGGCCACTAGCCAGTCAGGAAGTATAGGTAGAGAAACCAGCTTAGAAGAATTCTGGGAAGAGGAAAAGTAGAGTCAGTCACCAGAAAGACACAATGGAAGCAAGATGAGAATGCCTCACTGAGTAAAGGTACCGAGCCTAGTTGCTAAACATAGACAAGAATTATTAATTAATATAAGCTATCAGAGTTAATTAATAATAAGCTTTAGATAATGTGCCTAACAATTTGTAATTAATAAAAGCCTCAGTGTGATTCTTTGGGATTGAACAGCTGTGGGACCAGGCACGACAGAAACATCTGTCTACATTCTTCTATGTAAATAGCCATATAAAATCCTAATTATGTATGGTTCATGCACAGCAGTAAATAGTATATTTAAATAATAAATTATAGGTAAATAAATTTTACGTCAAGACATCTAGATTCATTTCTTATTTCCAAATGAGTATTTCATTAGAACTGCAATTATTGCACTTACAAAGCTCCTATAATGCTTCTGAAGCTCATAAAAGAACAACTAAAGTCTGGTATTTTATGTTCATAGAATTATGTCTGCAAATTATACTTCTGATAGATACAGAGGTTAAATTTTGAAAAATGAGGGGTAATGAGATAATAGTTTTTCATTTGGGACATTTTGATGATGTCATGTTCCTGAGAGAAGAATCTTTTCTCCTCTCTAATGGCAAGAGTGTTCTTTTTAAAAAGACAACGATTGAGTGTAAGATTATGTGGAGTTTGGGGAAGAAATCATGCAATCTAATTTGTTGTGCCAATTTATAATGCATATATAAAAAGATTCAAATTCTCCTTCATGAAATTCACTTGTGGTTAGTGGAGCTTAATAAAATGCAAAGTAGAATAAATTACTAATACTAATTGGTATCCAAAGGCAAATGTGTGATGATTTCCTCCTGTATCTAGAAGAGGAAAATGTGTATCAAGCCTATGAAAATGCAAATAATGGCACTAACCACCTGCTTAATGACAAGGGCAAGTACAACCTACTTCTGTTACATAATTCATTTTCTATTTATCAAGAAATTTGAATACTTGATGTCTGCTGAGCAGCCACAGAACAGGTGTTTTCTACTGAAAACCTCACTGTTTTAAAATTGCTTGCATCTAAAAGAACATGAGGGCAAATCCCTACACTGAGAAAAACTATCTGGAAATCCAATTTTTTTGAGGCTCACAGATCACAATATTTAAACTTTTCAGGGAGAATAGTAACCTTTTGAATAGCAAGAAATTTAGGGAAGTTTTAATAAGAACTGAGAGTTATTGTTCTGGGAAACAGAAATGGGACAGTGTAATATTCCTGAAGTCTTGGACCACTGAAATTCATATTATCCTGAGTACAATCATATGAACTTCATAGAGATATTCACATATATTAGTTGCACCTATATATAATATAGTTAAGCTTGTCAGAAAATCAAATCACATGTCAATGAGCCTAAAACAACGTAAGAAAGAGGAGATTATACTTCGTGTATGAATATATATGAGTCAGGCTAAAACAAATAAATACCAAATGTGCACAAACATACACACATTATATTTAAGTAATTTAATATGATTTAAAAATTGCATCTTGTACTCTTACTGACTTTAGCATTACTTATAGGTCCTTGATGATTAGTATATTAAAAATTTAACTTTATTCAACAATATAGTGATTAAACAGAACAAAATATGCTTTCTGCCTGTAATCTGTTTATATCTCTATGTGCATATTTAAATCAAGTCAAAAAAGTTTTTATGTATTTTTAGGACACCTAGGCACCAACAATGACATTTTAATCTCATAATACATTTTCAACTTCAAAAGAAGTCCCCAAATAATGTTCATTATTATCTGTGTAACCCCCATCAATTAAAGAATAACAAGAAGGTAAACCAACTGCTATTTTATTTAGGACTCCATAGGAGAAAGCATGCCTGGTACTGCAAGTGTAGGCAAGCACTTATGGTATGAAACTCACTATGACTTTGTTAGAGGGCAGTAGAATCAAAGCAACCCCTAAATACATCTCTACTTCTTAGATTAGTCCAGATCTCAGAAATAATTGGTGGAGTTTCTTTGCATAGTAAGGGGTAGGTAATATAGGAAGTCACAACTGGTCAAAGCTCAGAAAATATGTGATTGCAGAATTCTTAGCCATTAATAGAAAAACTACATCATTCCTGACCCCAAAGGCAGAAGGACCGTAAGAGTCAGACATAGGGGAGGATCTGAGAGAAATATGTCTTCTGGACACCAAAGACAACCACAATCATGAAGAAATGATACCTATATGATGACGCTTCTTTGGGTACCAGTCTAAAACATTCACAATTCATCTTCACAGTACAGAATGGGAAGGAGTTCATGAACTCATACTATAAACAGAGAACGATGCATAATTGATGACTCCTGGGGAATGGAAGTCGGTTTTCTGTTAAAGTGTTTCCACTGGTAGGTAGTCCTCACTTCTACCCAGAAATATATCCAGAGAACAAATTGGCATTGATGTGCAACAAAATATCTATATAATGAAATGAGAACTCCAAATTGAGAGGTAGGAGGTAGGGTAAATTTTGAAAAGGTTAGGGTTGAAAAATTTCAAAAATATAGTTTATAAAATCAACAGAGTTAATAAAATATTTTGAATTAAGTTTCTTTTCTATTTTATTTCATTTTCCTTTTTATTGATTTTTGTTGAGTTCTAAATTTTTCTCTGCTCCCCTCCCTGCCTCTCCCTTCCCCCTTCATCCCTTCCCCAAGTTCCCCATGCTCCCAATTTACTCAGGAGATCTTGTCTTTTTCTACTTTCTACTTCCTATGTAGATTAGATCTATGTAAGTCTCTCTTAGGGTCCTCATTTTTGTCTAAGTTCTCTGGGATTGTGGTTTGTAGGCTGGTTTTGTTTTATGCTTAAAAATTAGCTATGAGGGAGTAGATGTGAAAATTGTCTTTCTGTGTCTAGGTTACCTCACTCAAAATAATGTTCTCTACTTCCATCCTTTTTCCTGCTAAACTCAAGATTTTTTTCTACTGTGTAGTAATCCATTTGTAAATGTACCACATTTTCCTTATCCATTCTTTGGTAAAAGAGCATTTAGGTTGCTTTCAGATTCTGGCTCTGATCAACAATGTTCCTATGAATATAGTTGAGCACATGTCCTTGTGGCATGGTTGAGCATCGTTTAGATATATACCCCAAAGTGGTATTACTGGGTCTTGAAAAAGGCTGTTTCCTAATTCTCTGAGAAATTGCCACACTGACATCCAAAGGGACTGTACCAGTTTGCATTGCCACCAGCAATGCAGAAGTGTTCATTTTACCCCACAACCTCTCCAGCATAAGTTGTCTTCAGTGTTTCTGATCTTGGCCATTCTTACAGGTGTAAGATGGAATCTCAGAGTTGTTTTGATTTGCATTTTCATTGAGACTATTTAACCTCTTAAGGGGTAGCTCTGTAAAAATGAAGGTTGCATCTTCTTCCCAGCCACTGTTTCTCAGAAAATCATGAAAATGGATGAAGAATACATAATTTGCACATGCTATGACAAATCTTATGTTTTCATAAAAAGTGCAGCAAAAAAGAAATCAAGTACAATGTGATAATTCAGCAGGACTTCAGCTTTGAAACTGTTGCTAGTGATGATTGCAAATAGTACATACAAAATTTTGCATAATGACTCTAATGAAGAAAGATACTGCAATGTAAATAAAGTCCATAACTGAATATTGAAAATACATCACAATCCTTAAACCTCCATTGCAGTCAGTATAATAGAAAAAATCATAAATAATCTTTACAATTATAATTACCAAATAGTCAACAGAGTGGTAATTACTTAAATTTTTAACATATGTGAAATTTGAGACTGTATTTTTAGAGTGTGCTGACAAACAATGCACTATCAAGGTAAGCTAGATGGTCCACTCACTAAGGCTAATCACTGGCATTAAAATTATGTGACCAATATTTTCATCTCATACTTCCCTACACTGACACTTTTACTGTATTTTCCTTCTGTATATCTGAATATTGCTTGAAATGAATGTGGCATTTCAATTGGTATAACTTTATTTTTTGACACAGTCTGCATAATAGATTTATTATTTAATGAATTTGAAAGTTACAAATAGAAATAACTTTATTCCAAGAGTCTAAGAACTCAAATTTTGTTACATATTTGAAAATAAAGGAAAGAGGTATGTTGAAATATTTCTTTAGTAGCACCAAACATTTCCCATATGTTAGGATTCTGATGATATTGCTTGTTAAATATGACAATTATTAACCACATAAAATAACATTAGTTATCCCTAAAGCAGTAAAGATTTTGCCAGTTACTATACCTGACTCAATTTATCTTCTTATACACAGCAAATCTGTCATTGAGATGTAGCATGGCATAGAAGATACAAACTCTAAAACTGGCTTCTATTGTCCAGAGAACAAACATTGCATAGGGAAGAAAAGGGTGACTTTAGAAAGGGATGTCATAAAAATAATAAACAATATCACAAGACTGGGAAATGGTTTTATACCAGTATGTTATGCGCATCTATCATATCAAATAAATTTGAATAGAAACCTTCAAAGTTTAACCATTAATGCCACCCATAAGTAATTTGTTTCCTATCATATCTGTTAAGAAACTACTAAAATAGAGATTATAAAACAGTGAAAATTACCTAAATTGTGAAGTGAAACTATAAGTTTCCATACATTTGTTATTTTGAAATTTCAAAAGTCTTCCTTGTCTGGTTCCATATATTTACCTGTGAAGCTCATGATTCAGTTTTCATTATATCTGAATGGTATTTTATACCGTGTAAGTGTCACACGCTCTATTATCTATTCATTGGTTGTCAGACATTTAGGAAGTTTCCATTCTCTTGCTACTGCTAATAAAACAGCAATAAACAAGACCACCCAAACAAGAGTTGAACAAAGATGACATTAATGAACATGTCAAATTCCGTGGGAAAAAAACTCCAACAGAAATATTTAGAAACATTTGTAACATGTTTCCTACAGGAAAAAAAATTTCCACTTTTTTTAAAAGTTACACTATGTATACACAAGTTGTTTACAAGTCAATATATTTTAAAAGTTAGTTGATTGTCATCTCAATGGCTGGCATGGTAACATTCCAGAAAAATACTGAGGAAAAATATGATGGTTCCATCTACATTGTATGCAAAGTTGTGGATCAGGTGATAACTCAGCTGGTGGGACTCATGGGTAATTAGTGGCTTAGGTAAGATGGTAAACTAAAGCATGAAAGTAACTGCATGGTGATGTTTCCCTGCTCTACAAGAGTAAAATCAAGCAAGACCTGTTTTATTCGTGAACAGAGAAGTCAGTAATTAGATACAAAGAGTTATAAATAGATATAAACAATATAAAATATGTAACAATTTACAAATATAAAAAACAGTGTATCAACTAAACATTCATAAATAAATGAATGAAAAGACAATGAGGAAAAAAAACTTTCAAAGAAAGGCACAAAGTATTTCTGTGTTTTTTAAATGATTTCATAGGCTAAATCTTTTACATTATTGACAGAAAGTTAAAACTGTGAAAATTAAGGAAAGACGCTGGTCTGTGAGCCCATTTATATTTATTTATATTTATGCCTAAACCGTGCTGATCCTTATAACAAGAAAAAACTAAATATGATATAATGGTAGTTATAGAGGAATACTTCAGCGCAGAGGCCTCAGGTTTCCTAGTTGAACAGAATATTGTCAGCAATTGTTATAAGCTGCTATAGCCTCACAAGGATGCATGACTCGTCATGATCTTCCCACAGAAAGCTGAATTTGAGTAAAATAAGGAGCAAGAAGATTTCAAAAAAGACGGTAGGACAGCTGTCTTGAATTATCTGTAAGAAAATATCACTACAAACTTGGCTGAGGACAACCAACTGTCAAACTATCCTCAGGATATTCTTTATAATCTGTGAGTTCCTGGCAGATTAAAATCTGTGAGTTGCTGGCTCTCAAAGGATGTCTAGGGACTCTTGCTTCATCTAGGTAATGACTATTGGATATTGAATATTGAAATAAATAAAATATTATTATTATTATTATTATTATTATTATTATTATTTTATTGGAACCCCCATTTGCCAAGTGATAAAATGTTTTATCTATCAGGTTTGATCTATGACGGCAGCAAAAAACACCACTAAATTTGGCATGAGCTGTGCTTCAAGCAACCTTGACTATCCCTATGTAATTTGGAGGTGGGATGCAATGTATATAGTTTGATGCATGTCTCAATAGGAGAAATACTATGAAGGTCCCATCTTACTTATTAAGCTAATAACACACCAAAATTAAAGGAACAATATTAAGTCACCTACTTGTAATGTTATACAAAGCATGAAGTAAATTATCAATAGTTGACTCTATGAAACCTTTGATACTTTTATTGTAAAATATCATGTTACTGTAGTCTGGCAAAAAGAAATAATTTCATTTTCTTCCCGTACTGTGATCTGCTCGCTCTGTTGTCTCAGTGTAGTTCCATTGTTATACTTGCACACCTTGAAAGGGTTAAGGTTGACTTGAAGACCTGACAAGGAAACTACACAGCCCTCACACGTTCATACTTTTATTTCAGGTTAATCTAACCTGCATACTCACAAATCTGTAATTTCTTATTAGTTCCTACTGTAATTTGGAAAATAATGAAAAATTAAGACACTTTTCAAATCACAACAGAATTTCCCATTACTAAGAAGAATAATATGTATGACTTTAACTTTTCAGAAATATACAATTCAATTACTTCAATGACACAACTTGAAATAAAAACTTCAATTTTAATTGTGTATTTTCAAAACACAAGCTGAAAACAAACTTAATAGACTCATGAACTTACGTAGACAGTTTTATAAGTGCCTATGTCAGGTAGCTGTTGTAATATCACATTCATAACTATTTATGGAAATATGAATAAATAAATCTAAAGACACATTTAAGAATATTCACCTTCCATACACAACATGTCAGTAATTGTCTTTTCATGAAGGAATAAAATTAAATTTTCTCCTAGAATATGATTTTAACAATTCAATTTAGTTATTTTATTCTTATTAAAGGGGACAGCTTAAATAACAGAATTTAATACAATGGAAAGTAGCTATCATGACACATAAAAACTGTATTTGATGACAGAACTTTAAGACAAAAACTTCACTCTTTGAAAAAAAATAATAAAGCAAAATATTTAGCTATATATTAAAAGTTATTTATAAGTAAGATAAGGAAATGACTATGATTTCCTAACCCCAGTGCAAGGAAAGAAAAAAGAGAAATAAATCATAGAGGAATATTAAATATCAGAGCTCATGAATTAACACATATTGAATAAGTAACTTACTTTGAACTCCATGGGAGCGTACTATTTTCCAGGTTTCTGATGCCATTTCTTTGACATCCACTTGATAGTGATGAATAGGCACACCTCCGTGGGAGTCAGGTTTGTTGAACAAGATCTTGGCTGTAGTCTGAGACAGGTCTACGATCTTCACTCCATGAGGACTAGAGGGTACATCTACAAAGGAAGCAACCTGGACGATGAGGATGACTATTACTAAGATTCATTGTGATACAAGAATTAGACATGAAGCAATGATGTGAAACATATTGATAGTGTGTTCCCAGTTATTCAGAAAAAAAGAACATTTCAAAGTGAAATTACACAAAATAAAGCATGCCAGATACCCTGCGAGAGTGACAAAATGGAGGAGAACTGATGAGTGTTCTTTATCTGTGAAGGACATTTTAAAGAGTGTATTTTCTTTTAATGGCATTTTTGTTTTCCTAAAGATTGCTTTGTCTCTCTGGAGACTTCCATTGATTGTTTCAGATGAGCTTATACATTTTTTTTGAGAAATTTTATTGTTACATTGGTAGTGTTTATACTGAATCTATGTACAACTTTAGGTAGATTGAGTCTTTTAATTATGAATATTCTTCCACTTAAAGAGTAAAGGATATACATTTGTTCATTTATTCTTCAGTCAATTAACTGTTTTTTGTGTGTATGGAGATATTTTCTCTCCTTGGTTTATTATTTACTACATATCTTAACTTCTTTATCTTTGGATATTTATGGATTGTTTGCTTGATTATTGTATCTGCTACCACAGAGTCAGGAGAGATGCCATGTAGCCCAATCGGGGACAGACAACAGAACTTTAGCCAGTAAGCCACAGCAATGTGGACATACACAGAATAATAGAAATGGGTTAAATTAATATAAGAATTAGCCAATAAGAAGCTAAAATTTATGGGCCAAGCAGTGATTTAATTAATATAGTTTCTGCATGATTATTTTTGGAGGCTGAACAGCTGGGAAACAACTCCATGCAATAAACTGGCACCAACATTCTAAAATCCACTTAAAAACCTGGGAAAAGTTAATTTTAGAAACAAAAACACAAAGTTTAACATAGTTTCTTGCTGTTTGCTGTTGGCATGCCACTGCTCCTGTAAAGGGTTTTCCTGACTCAGCTGTAGCAAAAAAAAAAACGATGCCATTTTAAAACTCTGGCTTTATGGGCCATGCTGCTAGTGCAATCTCTGGCTCTTTCAGAAGACTGGACATTTGGATGGGGTTTGTGAGCAATGTGCTGTGGCTTGTTGGTGGCAACATGAACCAGCTGTGTGCTTGGAAGTGGGGTGGTGTGCATGGCAGCTCTCAGAGGCAGCAAGTGGCTCTGCCATGATGGACTGGGCTGAGCAAATAGGAAATGTGGTATTTCCCCCAAGGAATGACACAGCTTAAGTTTTTAAGAAGCACTTAACATTTTAAGAAGTGTTCCTGGACAGTAAAAAATTACAGATACACAGTAGGACAGATTCAGGCATAAAAGACCTCTAAATGGGTCACAGTTTTGGATAAATGTATGTAGGCTTGAAAGAGAGAAGAAAAGAGAGTATAGAGAGTTTGAAAAAAAGCAAATGGCTTTTAAATTGGGTAAAGTCTTTAAAGAGACACAGTACAGACAGTCATAGATTAAAGGAGTAATGATAATAAAATAAATATTAAAAGTATGAGAGTAAAAACAAGCCATATAAAGGTGGAATGTACACAGAAACTCTGGATTATGTATATTATTGTGTTTTTCTTTGAATTTTTGACTGTAAAGGAGCTAAACACAGAGAGATATTTCATTGTATAGGCTACTAAGCTAAACCAGCATATATATTCTAAAGGTATCATGACTTCCAAATTTGGATCTAAGGATATTTTGCTTTGGAAAGGAGGTTCTCTTGTTTCCATAGAAGATGAGAACCTGTGGATTGCTTCCAGACCAGTATGGTTTGATGGAACAAGAACCCCTGAAGAACACCCCCATGAAGAAAATACTTCACCCAATAGACAGCAGGAAGCAGTTTGGATAGAACTAAGCCCATATTCCCAAATATTGTGTGAAAATACTTCTTTACATTTAAAGAGGGATATACTATAGAGATGGATAATTTGCATTGGTATGGATGATGGTTTATTGATACAAATTTAAGGTCAATTTTGTTATATGTACATGTATTTCTGATCTTAATTTAGGTATTGTGTTTGTGTAGCTCATTTAAAAATGTAATGTATAATTAAGAAATATAAGTTAATAGATACTCATCTATAATAGATAATTTGTAGTCATGTCAATTTGATTTTCTAGATTTATATAGATATATTTCAGATAGATAGGTGTTCTTCAAATTTTTCAGAGACCTTCAGAATATGGCATATGCCATGTTTCATTGATGCCTCTGGGAGGTCTGCTCTTTTCTACGGGGAGACCAATGATATTGGTCAGGGAGGGAAGGGAGGTGGGGAAAGAAGCTGGGGAGGGAGTGAAAACTGCAGTCACCATATAATATATAAAAGAGAGTATTTTTAAAATTCTGAAGTCATTTCACATAAAAACTATTAAAACAAATTCCTTGTTATTTAGTTTCAAAAAAAATGTTTCAATAACTTAGGACTTTTCATGACAATGAGACACATCTGCTCCTGGCAGCACAAGCTACTTCAAGAGGAAGATGGGCTTTGAAGAGGCTTCTTATTGAGTTGGTTAGCCATTTGGGCAAGAAACTGCTCTTGCCTAGACTGCTTGACTGGACATGTGGGACCCACAGAAAAGTGACTGCTGGATTTTCCTAAAGGTGAGGAAGGGCCTCGGGGGTTCCAGCTTCATGAATGAATCTACCAGACACATTCAGGACACAGAAAAAAGTTACTGACAAACTGGCAATATAGGGGGAACTGTCTTTGAAATTTCCACTTCTTGGAAAAGTCTGCTGGATACTATAAGCCTGTAGACTGAAGATTGGATGCCTCAATGGTACAGAAGAACTTTGGGTGACTGTCCAGGCAGCAAGATGTCTTTGTCAATTCTAGAATTTTGGAAGTTGCTTATAAGGTACTTCCTGTTTACTTAGGTAATGTTATATCTTTCTGGAATCTTTGACAGAGTTGAAGAATTTATAATTATTGTAACAGTTTTCCTTAGTTATGATAAAAGATAAAATATTTATAAATATTGTAACTGTAATTCTTTCTTAATAACTATTTTGTTATTTGCAATTTTACTTTGTTAAAGTTAAAGCCTCCTTTTTGTTTAAACAGAAAAGGGGAAATGGTATAGGAGATCCTTCTGTGTATGTGTTGCTTTTATTGATTAATGAATAAAGAACTGGTTTGGCCTATAGCATGAGAGAGAGTGGAACAGAGTCAGGAAAGATGCCATGTAGCCCCAATGGCAATAGATGCTAGAACTTTATGGCCATACACAGATTAATAGAAATTGGTTAAATTAATATAAGTTAGCCAATAAGAAGCTAGAGCTAATGGGCCATGCAGTAATTTAATTAATATAGTTTTTGTGTGAATATTTTTGGAGGCTGAGCAGCCAGGAACCATTAAGCAGCCTCCATGCAACATTTGTGTTATGTTATATTTTTTTAGATCATTCATTTATCAGCTTGTTTGGTAATTGTTAGGGTTCATATATAAGATTATGCTAACAAAAACAAGTTGGAAGTGAGTTATTTCTTCTCTACATAATTTCTTCATTTAGGATATTCTAGCACTATATTGAATAAAAGTGGTAAAAAGTGATGTGAGATTTACCTCTATATTGTGATTACTATTAATGAATAAAAAAACTGCTTTGGACCTATAGTAGGGCAAAACTTAGCTATGTGGGGAAAACTAAACTGAATGCTGGGAGAAAGAAGGATTGTCACACAGAGCTGCCAGAGACATTGACTGGGGACTTTACCTGGTAAGCTACAGTCGCATGCCAATATACAGATTAATAGAAATGCATTAAAGTAATATGAGTTAGCCAATAAGAAGCTAGAGCTAATGGGTCAAGCAGTGATTTAATTAATACAGTTTCTGTGTAATAATTTTGGGACTAAGCTAGCCAGGTAGCCAGGAACCAACAAATGGCCATCCTCCAACAGAAAAAACACTCCTTCTTTTATTATTGTTTTGAGGAGGAAAGCAATTCATACCGGCTTACCTCCAATATGATGTTACTTGTGTGGTTTTCATAGCTGACCAACTTGGCCTTTCATATGCTGATTTACTCTAGAGCTGAACTACTTGTATTATCTGACATCAGTTTGTAATGCAAAGCTATGATAGCTGAATCAACATTGTCCTACATTTTCCTGAGGCAGCATACTATATAGCTTTCTGACATGATGATGGGGTATGTTCTTCCAAAATTCTGTCTCTGTATTAGCTTCTGAAGTATGGATAGCTAAAAACAATGGGGACTGACAAACGCTGTGAGTCGGGTTGTCCTCCTACAGATTTTAACAAGCATATGGTTACATCATAACATCAGAAGAAATTGATACTTATAAACTTTATGCTTAATCTCACCATTGATCCTGTCTTTCAGTACTTAATATCATTTGTTATTTCAAGTTTCTTTCTTTTGATTCCATTTTCAATCCATTCAGAAAAATTTAATGTCCAAGTTGTCTTTGCCCACATTAATTTTAGTATTTTAGATGAAAAATGGTGCCCACAACTTTGGTTGTTAGAAGTGCTGAATCTCATTCTCATGTTTTAGGAGGTTCACATGAAAAAAAGCATTCTACAAGCATGAAGAAGGGGAGCCACTGGAATGTTCAGTCTATCATCTAATGCCAGTCTACTGTAAGTCTGCAACATCAGTAGTGTATTAGTTTGTAAGCAAAGCATCTCCCATTAATAGTTGCCAAGTTGAACTCTGGATTTCTCATTGGAGCTATTTTCGAATCTGAAAGCTAAGTGATGACTACCATATTTGCTTTCATTAATTTTTAATGGAAATATTTAAAATTGGTTTGCTCTGTTTATGATAATAAAAGCAATTTTCTTATCTGTCTCATTAAAATCCTAAATGATAAGTGGGTTGTGATAAAAAGCATTGAAACATGAAGATATACAATGACAGTAAGAGGCATCAGCCGCGTCAATTTAAGAACTATGATGAGGCCAGCTGGTAGTGGCGCACGCCTTTAATCCCAGCACTCAGGAGGCAGAGGCATACGGATCTTTGTGAGTTTGAGGCCAACCTGGTCTACAAGAGCTAGTTCCAGGAGAGACTCCAAAGATACAAAGAAATCCTGTCTTGAAAACCAAAACATAAATAGATAGATAGATAGATAGATAGATAGATAGATAGATAGATAGATAGATAGATAGATAGATAGATTTTATCTGGGTCTCTTTGAATGTCTTTTTTTATTTCTAATAAGATAAATGCAGATTATTTTTCTTTTGACTTATGCTTTAATATTAATACTCTCAGTATTTTAATGGTGAAACTTAACTCTCAGTGTTAAAATGTTAGCAGGTGATGTCTTTTAAAATATTGGAAGAGCTCTGATGTATGTGATTAGGAACTTACAAAAGGAGCTGTAAATACCACATATGTTCTTTAGTCCATGTGAGGGTTTATTGAGGAAAATATTTGCAACGCAGGAGCTCTTGCCAGATACTTTCGATTCTAAGGTATCTTTGTAAACTGACAAAATATGTTGATGGGGTGTCTTTTTCAAACTCTTCCCCTTACGGTTCAATAATCAATGTAGGAGACAATAAATGTAAGAGTAAGAACTAATGGATGACTCCACGTAACAGTGCCATACAGATACAATGCAGAAGTACAAGTCACATGGGTTCCTGAACTAAGAGGTGGAAGTAGACACATGCTCCTATCTCTAAGGATAAAAGTATATCCTGGACTATATTGGGTACATTAACAGTACTTAATTGTCAGCTTCTCCAATAAAGGTTCATTTCAAAATGAACTTGATGGGACTGTGTAGTGTTTATGTCTAATTTTGTTTGGATTGGTAATGTTTAGTATTATTGGTCATTTGATTGAATACTTTTGTTTCCACTTTTTGTTTATGAGTATGGATGTGTGTTTCTTGGTATTCATTTGTTTTCTGAGTTTTTAATAGAGTAAGAGAGAACAAGAATTTGGGCAAGTTGAAGGGTGGGTAGGATCTAGGATTATTTGGGGTGAGAAAACATAATCACATATATAGTATGAAGATTTTTCTCAATAAAAAGAAAAATAGATTAAATTAGAAAAGTTTTGAACATTAATATATGTGACAAAACATCTAATTCCTTGGAAATTGCTTTAAATTTCAATATTCTGGTTTTTAGCAGCTTCAAAATTCAAATGATTATTCCACTGATAGCTTAATCTCATTTTATTACTTGTGTTCCTGATATATCCTTAGAAGTGGTTATATAAACTGAATAATCATTTCCAATTTTATTTGTTCATTAAGTTCAATGACTCAAATTAGGTAGTTTGTTGGTTTTGTCCCTGATCATTATCATTTTTCATTGAATTTGTTCAATCAAAATCAAGATATCAGTATATTATTATATTCTCAGAAATAATATGTACACATTTACCCTTTTTAATTGATGCTTTCAATTATGTCTTATTACTCAATTAATTTTAATACACCAAACCTTTTATACACTGGGTAGAAAATTCAGGTAGTTGTATG